>NW_026086605.1:4630000-5037500 GCF_022539395.1 Myiozetetes cayanensis | reverse complement strand
CTGAAACCCAGAAGTGCCAAACTGAGAGAAAAAATAAGAGGTGCTTCAAGAGATTTGCCCTTAAGTGCTCCAGCCCAGAAGCCCCTTGTGTTAGAAGATTGCCCAAGTAAAGAAAGAGAAAATAGGGGCAAGAAAGCTGGTGGTGTGCCATGAAACACAGGGGCAGAGCTGGGGCCTTCAGCACAGGGTGCCCTAATTTGGGGTCTCGAGGCACTCACAAACAATAACACAACTGCTATTCTCTAGCTATCCTAATGGTGAAGGAAAACCTTAAAAATGTGACCTAAATGTAACCAATGGGGTGATTTTTGGTGACAGAACAAGGGGAATGGCTTCCCACTGACAGAGAGTAGGTTAGGATGGGATACTGGGCAGGAATTGTTGGCTGTGAGGGTGGGGAGGCCCTGGCACAGGTTGCCCAGAGAAGCTGTGGCTGCCCCATCCCTGGAAGTGTCCAAGGTCAGGTTGGTGACTTCCAGCGTTCTCTTCCAACCTGGTCCATTACGTGATTCTGTGGGATGCAGGGGAAATACTTCCCAACTTTATGACTACATGAACACCAGGCATTCATCTCCTGAGGGATTCTACACTTCCATGACTTTGGGTTACTGTACCCAAGACTTCTGCACTGCATTTTTTTTTGCCATCATTCCCATAAAGCTCAGGACAGCTGCACACCCCAGGTTTACCTTCAGCTGCTGCAGGACACTCGCTGTTTTGTGAGTCTCTCCAGCCCAGCTGAGTACTCTTTCACTTGGGTAATTAATTCAAAATTAAATATTAAATATTAATAAATATAGCTCAGGTAATAAATTGCATATACTAATTTAATTAAAAATAGATTATAGCATATCTTACAAATGGGACATTTTTGTAAGGAAATATAATGGACTTGTTATGTTTCTATTTTATGCTAAGAATGAGCAAGCTTCTTGTGCATTTAGTCCTTATTGTGTCTCATTAAATTTTTAAAACCAGCTATTTTAATTGTCAAGTATTTGACAGACTGCTAGAAAAACCTGACACTTAAGTTTCAATTTTACAAAATGCATTTTTAATGAAGGCTTTTGCATCCTACTTTATTATCTATAATCATCTTGAAATAAAAAACAAGGGGGAAAAAAGAGAGGGGGGAAAGAAAAGTCAAATACAACAAAACTTTCATACCTGGGCAAAGAATTTAGCAAAGTTGAGTGGTCTGTTTGAGATGTCCCAGACAGCATCTGGGCTTTGCTGGGCCAAGCCCTGAGATCACCTGGGCCTGTTCAGCAAAACTCACAACTGGTCTTTAAAGCTGTGAGACTTCAGTGAGACCTTTCCACAAATGAGAGAGCATGGCCTGATCCTGAAAAAGTTGGAGTCAGGGAATCTCTTTAAATAAAGGAAGAGAGCAAGTGATGGAATTTTCACAGCAGGTCTGAGAGTCATGGAATCTCCCTCTCCGGAGACATTCCAACCCACCTGGATGAATCCCTGTGTCACCTGCTCCAGGTGTCCCTGCCTGGGCAGGAGGGTTGCACTGGGGGATCTCCAGAGGTCCCTTCCAACCCAAACTATTCTGGGATTCTGTGAACACGACCTGAAACATCTTGTCTTTCCCAAGAGACACCTTTGGGTGCCAAAAGTCCGATCTCTACAACGTACTCATCACACAGAGCCCCGTGGCAGAGCGATGCCACCTCTCCTCTGCCTGTGCTGGTGGGAGTTCCTCCTCCCTGGAAGGGGACACACACATCAAAACAGCACAGGAATGTGGAACGTGCTTTGGAGACAGATTTATTTCAAGAAGCCAGTTCTTCCACCGAGGAAAAGTGGCCGTTCCCCCCCTGCAGCAGCGATTCCCAGGCACCTGGGAGCAGCACAAACCAAGAGGAGAGCGGGAGGCACAGGGAGCATCGCAGAGCCAGGAACAGCTGCGAGTGGACAGGAGTGATAAAGCAAAGTAGCACAATGACCTGACAATCGCGGCTGCACAAAACAGGCGTAATTTACACACCGAGGGGTGGGACCGGCCTTGTAACGGGAAAAGCAATTAGCAGGAATATGCAGAGGGAGGCGGGGGCCCTCTTTATATCACAGCCTTGCTGTCACTGCCCTCCTTGCTTATATACTGCTCCTGGCAAGGCTGCCCCGGTGAGGGAGGGATGCGCTGACAGTGAGAGCTGCGGTGCTTAAAGTTGAGGCATTGAGTTTTTTCTATTCATTTCCTTTTTCGTGGCTTGTGCTGCAGTTAACTCTTTCTCATTAGCGCAGCTGTGATCAGAAGCTTCTGAACTGTTAAAAGTGACCACGAATTGGTGAGTGGAGGGGTTTTCCCCTCAAAGCACAAATAACCCTTGAATTAATTCTCTGGGAAACTGAGCTCGTTGTTTCCTTAACAGTACCAAACCTATGTGGCTTTTATTCTTCTTTTTCTTTTTGCCACTTGGGCAAGAGTCTCTATGCTGCACTTTTTTTTTTTTTTTTTTTTCCCCTAGTTTATAACCCTGAATGGAGTTTAACCAGAGGGAAATTGTGGATAACTGCAGGGAGAACAATTTGGAGGGAAAGGGTTTGCGCATCACACCACTGCCAAGGGAAAAGCAATTGATTCACTAACAAGTTAAATGGATTTTATGTACCTGATTTCCACGTGTTAAATACCTGGCAACCCACGAGGACACTTCCTCTCCTTAGGGGAGGGAGAGTCACACCCTAAAGAGAGACACAAACGCACCTACAAATATTTTATAATGTTTTAATGTGAAATACATGTTGTTCCAAGTTAACCACAGGCCACTAATGTCAACAGAGGACCTGTTGCCCTTCTTGGTGGTCTCTCTGATGGCATGGCCCTGTCCTCCTGTTCCCTCTTTCCCTCCATTCATCTCTCTTTACTCCATTACCTGTGCCCTGCAGCGCTGAGGTCCACACTTCTGACACATAGGCAGTGTTTGAACTTTATAGATCAAAGACAGGTCAGAGATTTCTACTTAAATTGAAAGTTCAGTCAAGAAGATGTCACCTCACACCGTAATGACAAAACCCTCACCTCACTCCTCAGCATCAAGATAATCCTGGTAAAATTCCAAGCTTTGTTGTAATAGAAACTCCTGTCCACTTTGAAACCTGGTGAGATTTCCCATCACCTGCATTTGCTCTTGGTTCAGGTTGCCAGTGCCAGAGGACTCCCTCCCTGCAAACTTCTCAGCAGGAACAGAGTCAGCACATTGCTGAAGTGTTTTACAGCCCATCTGCAGGGAGAGATGGGGGTGTTCAAAAGGCGAATCCCAGAAATGGAGGGAGGGATTTATGGGAGTGTCATATGGTCACTGGAAAGCTTAGGGATTTCATCTCATCCCCAGGTTTGCAACCTGAGGGGGTTCCAAGGCAAAAAGTTATGCCCAGAACCCACCAACACACTGTTATAATGCACAGAAGAAAACGAGTTTACTGATTAAATCCCACTGAATTAGGTATATTGTAATTCAGGCTATGGGGGGAATAGTTTATTCCAAAGCACAATCCAAAGAAGCAAAGAGGAAGAAGGGAATGAGAAAGGAAAGGACCTCTGTCCTGACCTCTTTCTCTCCCTCATCATAAGACACTTCTGTGCAGGAACACCACCAGGTCTCTTCTCAACATTCCAGGCACTACATTTGCATCCTAACATTCAACTTCCATTATTCTGCAAAAAGGATTTTTTTAATCTAATTGAGACTTACGCCATGTTTGTCCTTGCTATGAGTTTCTGAATAAAAGAAGAGGTAGTGATGCCCTGAAGCATCATCTAAAACAGAGTGTACAGACACCCCAGGAAGCCAGGGAGAGCAAACACCCATAGCTGTTCCCAATACCCCCCTTTTCCTAAGAATCACCATTTCCAAGAGAGCCCTTCATACCTATGAGCATCTGTAAACACTTGCACCTTGTTACCAAACCACTCAAAACCCAACTCACCACTCTGTATTTGATTTCTACCTCTACCCATGCATTTTGCTCAAGCCCTGGTCACATGCCAGCACCCATCTGTGTAAATATGCAATTTTTCTAGCTGAATTGCACATCCACAGCCACGACTCAACCACAGAAAGATCATGTAAATAATGGAAGCTGACAGCATAAGTAATTTTTTTCATGTATCAGACGCCATGGTTGACTGCTGAACTGTGAGATCTGCTGTTTTTAGACTGTGCTAAGTTCTCCCCTTTCACCCCTGAAGATTCGAGACTAAAGGATGAATCTTGAATCACATGCTTCAGATGTTTTTCTTATCACACAGCTCAGTCAACACTTGTTCACATCCCGCGACCTTTTCCTGCAGTGAGCTGCGTCTTTCTTCTACCTTTCAAGGCCACTTATTAAAATGGTCACTGGCGTAACTGGAAACACATGAAGTGACCATCACAAACCACGTGGCTCCCCAGGGAGTTAATGGAGGGGGTGGTTAAGAAGTCACTAAGCCCTGAAAGAGCAACTGGGGCAAAGCCAAGTACTGTGAAGCTTTCGGTGCTTCTGTCTCCTGATGTTCCCGTTAAGTGGAGAAATCCGTCTTGCAAAGGGGAGAAATTAAAGGTGGAGAGTCCAAATGAAGGGAGGAGCGCAAGGTTTAAAAGCCAGCGCCAGGTCTATAACACAATGGCCTGTGTAATTGGTGCTTTTGAAGTTTCTAATCACTTTTGGGAAGATCAAGTGGAAGTGACAAGTGAGGCTACCGGAACAGTGATTCCGTACAATGGTGGCACATGGGACTGGAACCGGTTTGTGTGGTAACTGTTAATTGTTTGGGGGCTTCCTTCGAGCACAAAACATTTCTGAAGAGTTGCTATTAAAAAAAAAAAAAAAAAAGAAAAGAAAAAAAAAAATCCTTCCTCCTGGCATAAATTATGTGGTCAGTGTTTCAGATCTCATACAAATCATTTGCCTGTGAAAATGTTATCAAAATATGAGCTATCCCTTTCAAATATATTTTAACCAATGTTAATGTATTTTCACATGTCATCAGTTGACAGCTCCACCATCGTCGCTCGTCAGCCACCAGGGAAATTTGCATGCATTTGAATTCACCCTGCCAAGCACAGGCAGCCCAGACTGACAGCCCATTTAACTGGGTGATAAGTTAATCTGTACAACATTTGATAGATTTCTGTCTTTTACCTAAGCCAGAGTTTGTGAAAATGATTCAGCGGCAGGATTTGCAAACCGGTCGTGTCTCCGTGTTCGGCCTCAGTGGGAGGTGTTATATTTCTTCATGTGTAATGCTGAGCTCCACCCAAGCTGGCCACATCAAGCTAAACTAAATACCATCCCAAACCCAACAGGATTCACTGTTTCCTTTCCATTCCTTCCATAAATGCAACTCTTCTGCTAAAGCTCAGGTTAACTATGGAATCAGAGATGATTTTACATGGATGGCCAATGATGTCAACCTACCACCTCTTCTCACCTGCTCCTGAGGACTTCCCTGTTTCCTGGGTCCTCAAACAGCATGGAACACTCATCAGTTAGTATTAAAGCCTGGGCCAGGTTCACACTGTCCCATGGCTCAACACAGCACAACGTGGTCATTGCACATCACAGTATTTAAAAATCAAGCAGAAGATAAGACAACATTTGCCAAAAGTCATCCTCAGAGCCCCCAAATACTCACATCCCTCTGATGCTCCCAGTTATCATTAAACAACCAGACACCACAAGGTTTAGACACATCCCTTGCATTGCCAGAATTTTTCATTAAAATAATCCCCTACCTCCAACAAAACCTTCTGTTTCCTTGCAGTAACTACAATTACTGCAATATCTGAAATTCATTTGCAAGGCCACCCAAACAGGGGTCTCAAGGCTTCTGATGGAGTTGTACGTTTAACCACAACAAAACACAGAGGGCATTTTGATGTTTGGAAATGCCCAGAAGGAGATTTCTATTTGCTTTCTCTTCCCCAGTACATCACCAAAGCCAGGAGCCTCAGTAGTCAGCAAGCCATTATTTATTTATTCAAAACATCTTTCATTTCCTGAGCTGCACTATGTTATTTACAGGGCACATACTGTGTTGTTACATGAAGGAAATTTCAACAGGCAGATTAAACTCAGGATACTTCAGCCACGATGATACATCCTGATAATGACCATTTTCAAAGAGTTGCTAAAATGTAAGTAAATATCTCCCTGGTTTCAGAAGAAAATGCTCTGAAAGGGCAGTCAGGGCATCAGAGCTGCTTCCATAGGCAGAGGAGTTTTGATGAATTAAATTTCATGGATAGATCCTCTATTCCAAAGTTGATGGAGAGCTACAAAAAGCTGTGGAAACAGAAGAGATAAATCTGCTCTCAGGCCTTTGTTCAGATGCAATTTCAAGTAAAAGTAACCATTTGGAAAGGATCATTTCCTCATCAAGGCAGAAGTGCAGGCTTAAAATATTAATTAAATAAAACTCAAGTCTACATAAGCCTTGAAAGCAGATGCCAAGAAACTCAATATATTGAACCTAAAGGTAGGTTCAGTATATTCCTAAAATGGGCAAGTTCCACTGGGGAAATGGAGGTCAGGATCTGACTTCTTCAAATGCATCACCCATAATGCTCCCGATCTAATGTATGGAGTACTAGAGACAACCGGATTTTATGCATCTTTTATGTCTGTAAAACCTTGAGCAACCAAACTTTATCCCCTCCCCAGTATTGCCACAAGTCCTTCCTTTGCAGATCATATAAAGGCTGATCTGACAAAACACCTCTACAAACTCTAACAATTGCCTGAAAAGTGAGCAGATTCTCCAGTTTATCCCAGGACAAATACATTATGGGCATTGCACTGTCATAACACTGCTCAAAAATCACCTTTTCATCTGGTTTTGTGATGCACACCTGTAGCTGCTCACTAGGCAGAAAGTAGACATTGAAGGGCAAAGGAACAGCCTGTGAATTCACATAGCAAAATAGCAAAAGAGGTGTTTAGCATGAAAATAGTGGTAGTTACGATAAATTTAGGAAATCCTCCACATTCAAAGGCCCCTCAAAATGACACCTCTGTGAGCATCATGAGCAAGGCTGGGCAGAGAAAGGTCTGAGTGGTGGGAACATCTTCACTGTCCACCAGGAGAGACAAATGTCTTAAAGAAAATCAACTTCTCTTTACTGGACTTTTAGAAAGAGATGGCAGGAAAAGGAAACCTGCATTATTACTGTTACTTCTACTCTAGGAGCAATAAGCAGGTCCTGGGCTGTTCATAAGCAGACCCACTGAAGTCTGTGCAACAAACTAAGACAAGCCTGGGGGTCCATCAGGAAGCCACTGGTGCTGAAATACTGAAAATCTGAGCCCTTCTAACAGCAACAGTCATACTGGGCAACCCAGTTCATGTGCCTGAGCTTTAGTTGTCCTCCTCAAAACAGAAATAGGAATCCTTGCTCTCTCCTACACTTTCAGCTCTGAAGGTTCACACAGATATGCAAGACCTCGCACAAAGGGACCCAGACGCTGCTTTACTGGAAATAATTTAAGGTGGAATAAACAGCCATGATATGAGGGGTGTGAAAAGCCAAGGGGAGAGTTAACAGGAAGATGGGAGGTGGTGTGATGGGTAATGCCTACAGGGGAGGGAATAGGAGCAGGGACAAAAGGTTGCTGCCCGGGGCAGCTCAGACCTGGGAAGGAGGCAGAGGGCACAGCACGGCTCTGGCCGAGGGCTGGGGGGGGGAATCTGAGCTGCTTTTCAGGGCTCAGGATTCACTACCATGTTTCATTACCATTTCTTTGTCCTGGGAAAACCCTTGGCACTGGATGCACACAGCACTGGGGTCAGGAATAGCAGCAGGACCAGCGGCTGGAGCTGCTCCCCCTTCGCTCCCATGTCCCCTTCACACAATGGAGTCAGCTGAGGACAAAGCAGGAGCCATCAGACGCCTTTTATTCCTCACTGTAAATGGCACAGAGTGAGAAATGGAAATCAAAACCCCTCAAAGGGACCCACAGAACCTTTTATTCTACGTGAGGTTTCCTTCCTGCCAACTGCAAATCAGGAATTAGGAATTTTACTAAAACTAGTAAACTTCTTGAGCTTATTTTAACTTATTTCACACCTTACTTCTCTAAGCTAATGATCAATTTACCAGCTTTTTAGTCCCACAGTATGTGTACATGGGCATAGCCAAAGCTTTTTGCACCCAGTATTCCATCTTGAAGCCAGATTTGTCTATTCCACAACCAAAATTGCAACATTAAACACTAGAATTGTAATCTCCTGGCCATAAGACCAGATTTTCCCCTTCTGCATTGACCAGGGGTCAACAGTGATGTGCAACACCTCATCCAAAGTGTTTGGCAGCAGCTGCTGCATCCGAAAAAAATTCCACTCTGCAGGATTTTCAGCCAGGGTGGAAAAGAAAAATTAAATTAAAAAAAAAAAAGGCAAATTTATGTGGAAAAATAGGAAGGCTGGTTTTAGATAATAAGACTTTGCTCTTCTGAGGAAGAAAGCAAAATAGTTTCCGAATATTTTCTTGTTTCTTTGGGTCTATTAAAAGCAACCACAATGTAAACATAACGTGTATATGCACACACAATGGATATTTAGAACATTTTTCAAATTAATACCTTGAAATTCAGAGGGAAAAGAAAGAGAGAGAGAGTCACGAAGCCTCCTCTTTCCCACCAAACAAAACTGTGTAAATCAAGCAGCTTCCCTGAATGCTGGGGAATCTGTGCTGTGTGCTCACACATGGATACCAAGAGCTGGCTCCCCCCTGGATGGTAACTACAGACAAGAATTCCACAGCCCTCTCCCATATGGCACAGCAGCCCCCAGGTAGCAGAAGGGGACATGGAGAATCCAGCCTGACTTCAAAGCACATGAAGCATAGAACGGTCAAACTGTGGCTCATCTGCTCCCAGAGCAAACCCACCAAACCACAGGCACTGGTCTCTGCAATCCAGAGCATCATTTGGCACAGCTTAAAATTTTAAAGTCATTTTCAGGGTTGTTTGGGGTTTTTTCCTTCCCCCCCCTCCCTTCCCAGTGCCACATGGTGATTTTTGTCCTTCGGAGAGCCAAAGGCAAACACAGGCATGCTCAGCATCCATTGTCAAAGGGAGAGGTTTCCTAGCAACAATCCCGGTATGAATGGAGCCCAAGATTCCTTCCCAATCCCTTATGTGACATTAGAGCGATTTGTAACATAGAGGGAAGGGGGAAAGAAGGATCTAAGAAGTCTGGCTATGCATCCTTACCCAAATAAGCAACTCAGTTTGTCAAGTTTTGCTGGCACCACAATTACCAAGTGCTTTTAAGTGTAAGGTGTGGCCAGAAAGGAAAGAAATCCTGGAGTCCGTTCCCATCCTCTCTCCCAGCTCCACTCACTCGCTCTGGGTCTGCAGGGCACAAGGGTAAGGATGCTGTCCCCAGAAAGGAGGAGCAAGCAGACTCTGATGCTGTGCTCTGCCTCTCAGATCACCACAAACCCCTCAGCTTTAACCAGAACAAGCTTCAGGAAATCACCCTTCATCCAAGCTCCAAGCCTGGCAGGATATTTGGGATGTCTTAGAAATAGGGCAACGAGAAAGGTACTTAGAATTACCCACACAACGCTGACTCCTGTATAGCCCACACATGCCAAACAGAAAGGTGCTGGAAACAAGAGAAATAAACATTGGAGCAAGAGAGCACAGAGGAAAACCAAAACTAACTTCTGGGTGCTTCCCACCAGCAGCTGCTCCATGGAGGAGGTTCCACCTTACTGCACAAACTCATCCACGCTGCAAGACAATGTGACAAATCATTGCTTTCCATCTCTGATGGCCTAAAATGTCACTTCTTTCCCATTTGTTTTGCCTTTTTATTTTCCCCCTCCATTCAGCCTCCCTAGAAAGACAAAGATGGTCCTTCCCAGCAAAAAACCTTTGAAAGAAATCAGAATCATAGAATGGTTTGGGTTGGAAGGGATCTTAAAGATCATCCAGTTTCCCCCTTGCCATGGGTAGGGACATTTTCCACTATCCCAGGTTGCTCCAAGCCTCGTCCAACCTGGCCTTGGACACTTCCAGGGATGGGGCAGCCACACATGTCCCCAGTCTCTGTTTTTAATCAGTGGTGTGTGATAGGTTCCTAAATTAATCCTCTCTTCCAACAATCCAGGAGCCAAAATGCTTAACTCAGAGACCAATTTCAGATGGCCAAAGTTACAGGGTTTGAACACTGCACGTTATGTCTGACAAGGGAACAACGACCCCTCTTAGCTACAGTAGGCCCAAGTTTCCCATATCCCAAATCTAATTGTGGGATTTCAGCCACAACTGAAGGAGGGAACACCCTGCATTTGTCACATTTGGAAACTGCTCTTGGAGTTCATAGTTTGTTGTGAGCTCTGGAGCTGCAGGATGTTCATTTACAGGGCACCATGAGAGACATCTGTTTACTCTGGCTTTTTAACTAAAGGGGGATTTATCTTTGGCAAATCAGTTCTGTGGGTCAGGAACTGGTTTCATGACAGTCTGAGTGTTTGGCCAACACTATCATTTAGGTTGATTTTTGTACCTTCTCCCAAGCCCTCCGCAACAAAGAGGCCACCATCAATCATTCAAGGAGATGCACAGCTAGGAGTGATTAAATAAAATTAAAACAGCTATCTGAGCAGTGTTGATGCTTTTGACAGATGAGTTTTCAAAAGCTTTCTATGAATTTAGCAGGGAGTAAGAAATCATCAGAAATATTGCAGGGCTGAGACCTGGCCAAGCACATGCTGTGCTTGGCAGGGTGTGTTATGGGAACACCACCTTCCCCTGTACATCACCAGGACATGGCAGGGCAGAGGAGCTGGGCCAAAAATTGCTGCTAAACCACATGGAAATCTTGAGAAAGATTCAGAAATAAACCTGGAGGATTTGTATTTCATCTATTTCATGTAAGCTAAGGCCGTGGTCTTCTTTGTGTCTATTTTTTTTTGCATATATCTATGAAAAAAGGAACAACATCCCCGCTAAGGGACACAAACTGGGCACCAACGACATGGCATTTACCAAACCCAACCAGATGTGAGCCAAGATCACATGGCAGAGCACAGCACCAGCATCCCATTGAAGACAATCTTCATGAATCAAGTCATGGCTATTTTTTTCCACTTGAAAAAGAAAAAAAAAATTATCTAAATGCATTCAAGATACCTAAACATTTATTTTAATAAAACACTTACACTCATTACCAGGCAAGATATTGCAAACAACTCTGAGTAAGTGAATTTAGTTCAACTTCTGAGCTGTGCAGGCTAATGACTGTGCTGACCAGCTTCAAAACCATATTAAGACTACTGATTATTTATTATAAAATGCCTGCACAGAGGGAGAGACCTAATTGTCTGATGAAGATCCCAACCCCTGTGGGTATCACAGCACACTATACCTGTAAGAGTCAGGGCTCATTAGCCTAATCACAAAGAATAATACTGGGAGCAGAGCTCTGCAAAGCTACTGATTTTTTACGTCCTACGAGTTTCACAGAAACACCCTTTTTTTTCCAGTTTGGTGGGGTTCTTTTTCTTCCGTTTCTGGCTGGGAACTGAAAGCCTTCCCCCGCTCAGTCCTCACCACAGACAGCAGCAACCCCAGGCTCCACAGGGCCACGAATGTTCAGCATCTCCTGCAGTCCCTGATTAATCATATCCATCCTCTCCCCACGTGTGGAGCCACGAAGCCAGAGGAGGGTGGTCAGCAGATGTGTGGGTAGTGGGGCTGGAGAGGGAGCTTTTCCTTTGCATTAATCTTGTGCATATAGGCACTGATGCAACAGAGATTTTTCCAGGCCCTGTAATACGTCTCACCGATGAGAAGCTTCCCTGTTACGCTGCTTTGGAATACAGATACAGATCCATTCAGCTGGAATTGCTGTGCCTTGTTATCACCTTACAGGTAGATGCATCCAGGATAGGATTCATGCTTAATTTCCCTGCTGCTCTTCCATGCTGTCACCTTTCCCTTTTTCCTTACCCTTGTTCCCTCCCTTCCATGAGACAACACTGGACAAAGGTGACAGTGACCTTTCACAGGGAGAAATATTGCAAAGCTTGTCTAATTAGACTGGTTATCTATACATGGCTAGAAAACATCACAAGACTGTGTTTTACATCCTTTTCCTTCACCTTGTAAGTAAGAAAAAAAAAATGCCCATTTGCTCATCAAAACCATTTGACCACAAGTGAAAGGTCTCATCCTTACAGCAGATTTTAATCTTGCTTTATAAACAGGGTAAAATTGGGGGAATGTGTTGGCTTTAAATGACACAAATGACAGACCCCTTTAAGAAACTACAATCCTTGAATGATCATTCTGTCAGCAAGTCACTCTTGACAGTCCACCTGAGCTCCCCTGTTCTTGATCTCATCATGTTGCATTCAAGGATGGCCAATCTTCTGGCCCAGTCACTATTTCCTTTGCAACTGCTGGCAAAGTGTTCTTCCTTTAAAAATTTAACTAAAACAAACCACCTTAAAATAAGATATTTGACTTTACCAGTGGTAAATGAATTTTACATAGAGCCCAAATGTTTGTTATGAATGAGAACAAATGTCCAAAGGCTTGAAAATTAGTAAACATGGATTGAGTAATGTTGGGGGAAAAAAGTCTAAGGAATGCATTTGGCTTGCTTTTAGAGCATTTATTTTTTTCCATAGCTTTCTGGAATTCAAGTTACAGGGACATGTGAGATGTGATGTTTATTCTCCATGCCACAGAGATGAGATGTAAAGACAAGCAGATGTCCCAAAAACTCAATCCAAATCATCTTAATAATAGCTGAAGATTCCCAGCAGCTTGGTAAGATCCACTTGGAATAAGACCAGAGCATGAAAACAAATAAATGATCTATATAATGACTTTAAGGAGCAACCATTTCCTCAGCCATTTCTCCAGACATTTTTTAGGGTCATAGCAGTTGTGCCCATCAGCTGGCACTCACCTGCCTGGATCAGGCAGGATTCCAGAGCATCGATGGATCAGCCTTCAGAGAGAACCCAGGACCTGCCTTGGGCACACTTGGCTGCTTCACAACATGCACAGGGAAAGCAGATCCCTGGACTTGAGGTGGCTCCTCCACGACAGCCCAGCACTATCCCATCCTCCCAGCACAGAAAAAGTCAGCCCAGGGCCCTGTTTTCTGAGAGAACTACCGTAAATGCCCTGGATTATGGATCCTGCTGTCTCTCAAACATTCACTTCCAAGCACTGCTGGATGTCCAAAGCAAGTGGAAGAGCTAATGTGCAATTTAGCTGGAATCTGGTGCTGTCATCTCTCTCAGGGCACATGTACATGCTCCAGGAGTGCAAGGGCAGGCTGTAAACCCAGCCCTTGGAGACACAAGGAGCATTTCACTCTGTATCCTTCCAGCAGAAGGGGGACCTCATAAATGCTTTTTTAACTCCCAGTTAATCCTCCACAACGCTGCTGGTCCACTTAAATCCACAGAAATGAAGATGTGTGAAACCATAAAACCAGAGTTGCTTGGCTGGTGGCAGCCTTGGAAAGGGTTCAGAGGGACCATGTGCTTTTTGAGTCAGATGTTTCCAGACCATGCACTCGGTGTTCCCTGTTAACAGAGGGGACCAGCCTGACCTCCCTGGAAGATTTCATGCAGACCCTGTGTGCTCTTGCCCTTCCACAGGGAGTGGTTTGGCACCAAAAGCCTGACACCCAGAGAGCCAAATGGATCCCTAACTATGTGCACAGCCACTGGTATTTCCTCTGACTTGCTTCAGAGGTGTCCCAAGGGCTCTATGCTGCTGTCAAGAACCCATGACATCACTTACGTTATTAATAATTGCAATATATTCACAGATGGATGGACAGATGGACACTTATATGACAGAGTTTTGCTTAAAGCCAATACCTCCCCTTATCCTCCTTCCCACACCCCCAGTTTTCCCATTTGTTTATCTATTCCCTCCCAGGGAGGAAAGGTCAAAGGTGGGAGTAGAAGGAGTTAGGAGGCGTTTTTTTCCCTCTTAAATAAACAAACCCCATGTTACTCAAATGACTTCATTTTAAATTCCAAGTTCTCACTGAGAACGTAAATTTTAAAGCTCTTGAAGAAAGAAATCACAAAACTTTGTTCCTCCTCCTATTACTTGACTTACAGAAGGAAGACTCTCCAATTAAAGTCTTGGAATGGGAAATGCAGAGCAGCAGCTACACAGAGACCCTCCTTGCTGGTCTGAGTTATTTCACAGTGGCCAAAAGCACGTTAAGTCTTTGCAGAGCAAACAAGCGGAAAGACTCAGCTCCTGCTGGGTCGTAAAGAGCCTGGCTCCTGTTTTTTATGGCATGGAAAAAACACAGGGAGGGGAGGGCTGGGACAAGCAGGGGGTGATGGAGACAAAGTCAGACCGTGAGACAACGTAAGAGCATGTGCTCACTTAGAAAGTTACACTCTCTTGTTTTCCACTTCTCAGGGACCTCCAGGAAAACACTGATTTTCAGGAGAGCGGTGGTGCAGCAGCAGCTTCACACTGAACTCAGGGTTTCTTTGCTGGCTGGAATGGAGGAATCAGCACAGATTAATCTGGAGACTGTCACCTTCAGGTACATAAAGGCAGGGAGTTAACAAACCCCAGAGCATCACTTGCTCCAAAAGGACCAAATCCATCTCGGCACAGGATTCCTGCATCCTGGCTCCAGCTCAGAGGGCATTTGGACTGAGCTCTGCTCCCCTGAGCACACAAGGAAACACAGCTCCAGTGGTGGCAGGAAAGAACTGTACAAATTATGCACCTGGAGTAAAAAGGAAAACAGGGAAGCCAAAACAAGCCCCTGACTCTGAACAAAGACCCAATCAGTAAATGTGTCATGACAAGTCTCAGCCATAGTTGGCACTTTCACTCTAAGGAATTTAAAAGGTTTTCTGTTAGAAATTACTAAACAGTGCTTTCCTCTTCCACTCTGCTCTGAGGAGACCCCTCCTGCAGTGCTGTATCCAGCTCTGGGGTTCCAGCACATGAAAGGACATGGAGCTGTTGGAGTGAGTCCAGAGGAGGCCATGGAAATGCTCTGAGGGCTGGAGCCCCTCTGCTCTGGAGCCAGGCTGGGATAGCTGGGGGTGTTCACCTGGAGAAGAGAAGGCTCCAGGGAGACCTGAGAGCCCCTGCCAGTGCCTAAAGGGGCTCCAAGAGAGCTGGAGAGGCACTTAGGATGAGGGATGGAGGGACAGAACAAGGGGAATGGTTTTAAACTGCCAGAGGGCAGGGTTAGATGGGATACTGGGAAGGAATTGTTGGCTGTGAGGGTGGGGAGGCCCTGGCACAGGTTGCCCAGAGAAGCTGTGGCTGCCCCATCCCTGGAAGTGCCCAAGGCCAGGGACGGGGCTTGGAACAACCTGGGATAGTGAAAGGTGTCCCTGCCCATGGCAGGGGGTGGAAAAAGATGGTCTATAAAGTTCCTTCCGACTCAAACCATTCCATGACTCTATAAAATACCTGCAGCCACCTCATTTCTGACCTGGACTATTCATTAACCCAGCCTCAGGACACTCTGAAGAAAACACCTCTGAACAAATAAATACATAGGAATTAGAGGTGGGTTTGGGTGTTCCTTCACACCTGTATGTTGTGGCCAAACATTTGTTCCAAAGCACGGTTCCCACCTCCCAAAATCTGCCCGACATTAAGCCACATCCCACCAGGTCTTGAAACCCCCTGTTGAAATCACAGAAGCCAGTACATCTCAGGGAGATGATTAGAGAAAGCAGGCAATGAAGCAGATTAAATCTTTGCTCATTAAAGAAAGAAAATTCCTGCAAACCTGCACGAGCTTATCATAAAAGAAGTATTTTCTTTCCCTTGACAGCTTTTGTTCTTAAAAAATAAATAAATAAATAAATAAATAAATAAATAATACCTTGCCTTCCTCAAAAGCAGACAAATAAACAAACATCCGAGTCACCTTGGGTTTTGGGGTGGTGGTTGTTTTTCCCTTTGCCTACTGCTGGCAGCATTACAATTTTCTCTGAGCGTGAAAATAAAAATAATATTTTTTATTAAGAAAGGAGACAACTTCAGGTTTGACAAAGCTCTTTTTCTTGGTATCGACAAGCAATCATCATCCATCTCACAAATGGGTATTTGCCTCACAGCACATTCACATGATCACTGGGTTTCTGGTCCTTCGAGAACTGGGATAACAAACGAATCTTCACTGGCTTCAATGATTTCAAAGCTAATCAGAAGATAAAAAGGCTGGCAGGACAGCTGACAATACATTACTAACCAACAGCAGAATCTGGGCAGGACGTTTATATATTTAAATTCCAAGTGTGGGGAAGCCTGGACACGTTTCTGAATACAGGGTTGCCAGAGAAAACCAAGACAAAGCAAGAATCAGTGTAGCATAGACAACACAAAGGCATTGGGGTGTTTTCCCTGCATCCCTCATGGCTACACCAGGCTGTGCCACCAGGATGGCACCCACAGAGCAGCGCCACACATTCCTTAATGGCAACACTCCTGCAAGGTGCCCAAAGGCAGCCCACTCAACAATGGCTTATACAGGAAGGCAAAACAAACAGAGATGGTGAATCCATCCAAGAATTCCCAGGACTCCCTCAGAGACAGAAACAGTGCCAGTACCAACAGACTTGCATGGCATGTCAGAGGAACAAGAGACACAGCCCTTCCCCTCTTCTCAGTAACCAGGGGAGGAGAAAAGCTTCTTAAAGATGATTAAAAGTAACTTGGGAAATGTATCAAGAACTTCCCTGATTTTATGTGGTATCTTCCTAATCTAGACCTTGATTCCAGGGATTCTTTTTCCATGCCATCACCTGAAGGCTAAAGCCCCCTGCTTGTTCTTTCCAGAGGGTGTGGATCTTTGGAAGTAGGACAAAGGTTAAAATCCTAATGCTTAAATTGAGCACAGCATCCTATTTGTCACAGAGGCCCCAAATTTCTCTGCATTAAGTTCCACAGCCAAATTCCCATAAAACAGGGTCTGCAAAAGACAGAGTGCTGGATCTCAACCATTCTGATGCTGTTTGCAGTTGGGACTCCATTTCTGTGGCCAAAAATGGTCATTGTAGGTATTTTTAACAGAGCAAGATGGAGCATGGTCTGAGTAGTAAAACCTGTTAAGAACCTGATGTTTTCTTGGTGCATCATAACAATGAGTCAGAATCACAGAAGGGTTAAGTTTGGAAAGGACCACTGGAGGTCATCTAATCCAGGCCCCCTGCTCAAGCAGGGTCACCAAGGGGACATTACTCAGGATTGTGTCCAGAGACAACACCAGACTGGCCACAAAAGCGGACGGTAAATAAAAATCTCCTTCAGGATCTACCGTGAAAACCCAAACCTTCCGATGGCTCACTGTTCAAAAGGGTTTGTTCTCCAAAGCAAGTGCCTACATCTGTCTGACCTGAAACATGAACAGCTTTATAGAGACACCAGTCATCCCAAGTAATTACTCCACTCCCCATCCAGCTGAGGCTCTGCAAAAGGAACAGTCTGTATTCCCCAGCGGCAGCAGCAGGAGGCTCATGAGGATCCTTGTGACTTGGAAGAGGAGCCCAGTGAGAGGATTTGGGGGCATTTGACTCTGCCTTTGATGAGGGAAGAAGAGTTACAATAACCTCCTGACTCCAGAAAGATGTTAAGATGTGGCTCAGCAAGAATTTCCCATTGTTCTCCGTTACCTCCTGACTCCGGAGTTCAAAGCGGCGAAGCCGTTTCAAAGGCAGGCGAATATATTTAGATTTTGGTGAGCGATCACAAGTTTCCCAAAAGCTTACATATTCATCCCAAAGGGGAAGGGATCACTGAGGGTAGCTGTAATTGGGCCAGGGGCGTTGTGATTATCTGCAGATTACCTGGTTCCTGATGCAAAGAAAGAGCTGTCAGTTTGCTCCGTGGGGCTCAGGAGGAGTTTCGGTGGAAGACCAGAGATCCTGACGAGCCCTTCTGACACCAGACCTCCCCCACCGTGTCCACTTAGAGCCACTCCAAGGGGCTGTCACAGAGCTTCTCTACCCTGACTAAATCCCAGCTACTGGAAGGAAAATAAATGCTGTACAAGCCACTTATTACCCACCACAGCAGCCCCACGGTTCTCCTCGCAAGGGCTGAGGACTTGCCAAAAAATCATCTGGGAAAGCACCTCATCTGCAAGCAAAAGGGGCTGATGGGCTGGGGGAAGCAGCTCTATCCCCCACACAGCAGCTGCATTAATTTATTACATTTTAGTCTTCGGTCAACTTTGAGACAACAACTGAAGAGTGAGTTTCCATTACAACATCCATCATTTTATCAACCTTATTTTTTGTGATATTTTGTAAATTACAATAAATTTGCTTTCTTCTGAATATTCAGATGCTTCAAAAGGTACCCAAAGGATGCAATTAGACCCTAGGGAAATATGCTATTATGTGCACATATCATGTTTTGCATAGGCTTTCCAGCATCTACATAATTTATGTTTTTCTGCATAATTTCCCCTTTTTATGTTTCCTATGTGTTTGTGAGATAATGCAGAAGTCAGTTCTCTACCACCAAAAATACAGAAAGAACTTAAGTCTGTATTCTTACTTCACCCAATCTGCTTTACTTCCCGCAAAACCCTTGGAAAAACCCCTGGAGAAATCCTTTCATATGCACCAAACATCAATGCCCGAGGAAAAAACCCAGAAGGTCGAGGCAGCTTCTGAAAGGAACCAGAACCTTGTCCATTCCCTTATTCATCTGGGCATTCAGAGGGGCCTCTGATGGATAACATTGGAATGGGAAAGCTTTTAAACTGTTTATAATCCTCCCTTCGCATTTGAATCGTACAAAAAAATAATTCTCCAAAACTTTCAAGTTGCTTTTTTAGCTTTCCGTGCCAGTCACTTGCATCCAAGCTTGCTTTTAATTAAAAAATAAAATGGGAATAATAATAATAAAAAGGAGGAGAGTTTTCAGACAGGATGTAGTTAAAGGTGATGCCTGCTCTTTCTTTTTTAACTCGGTTGGGTGGAATTTTTAGTTTGTGGATTTTTAATTTATTTAAAAATAATTTAAAAAAAAATTAAAAGAGCAAATAAAAGTGATGGAGAGGGAAAACTTCATGCAGGTGACCTGGCCAGAGCTGAGCCCCCACCCATGTACTTAAATGTGAATATTCCCATTCCTCAGGATGTGATAAGCAACTCATAGGCTGGAAGATGCTGCGTAATGTCTGGGGTTGGGTTGGTTTTTTGGAGCCCTCTCTCAGGTACCACCCAGGGATTTATCTTTCCCAGGAGGTGAGAGACAAGAAACAAAGACCTTTCTTGCACCCCCAAACCCCAACCTCACTGCACTCCTCAGCCACAGCGTCTGCTCTTTATTTCCCAGCTCCTGGAGTCATGGAGAGCATGAGAAAGCTGCCCTAAATGTCAATAAATACATTAAATAATAATAATAAAAACAGTCTCATCTTTGCATTCATATATTCAAGTGCTCAGAAGACTGAGCCCTTCAGACTCAAAAATAAATTTGTCGAACACAGAAACACATAATTCACTCGTTCTCCTCCAAAATAAATCCAGCCTAATACAAATAACCACCCCCAAACACGGTCCCTGCAAGTGAAATTGGGAGGAAAAAACCACATTTCCCTTTGTACCTTACCCAGAATAATCTGGGGTAATTCACTTATTTAAAATTCACTCCTGAGTCCGTGTAAAATCAGTCATGGACCAGCAAGGAGACATTAGAAGTGTGTTTTCTTCTCCACAAACCATGACAGCCTTCAAATTGCCAATAAAAAAAAAAAATAAAAAAAATAAAAAGGAAGAAAGAAAGAAAAATATTTTCTTTTATTCACATGAGACTTATGTTTTGAAACCCACAGAGTGAAACAGCAGGAAAAAAATAATCTGGTAAAATTTAAAGAATAAGATTCTTTGTGGAATACATAAGAGAACACACCTGCCGCTTTCCTTATTTTTTATTTATCATAATTAATAAGCTCAAACTAAGCAGTATGCAGATGTATAAAAACAACCAGGCAAAAAAAAAAATTATTAAAAAAAAGAATACTTGTCATTAGAAAGTTTATTTGAAGTTGAGAAACTGTATGATTAATTAATCAGAACAGAATCTGTTCACTTAAAAGCCTATTAACATATGTTCTAAAATCATTTGTGTAATTCAAGATAACTCACAGTGAGAACCACGTGCAGGATGTTCTCCAGGAGCCACCAGCCCCCACAAGCATGAGGTTTGGTGGAATAAAGCTCATTTTTAAGATTAAAATACAAAAAAAACCCCAGAAAAATTCCTTTTAGAGAAGATTTCAGTGCCTCTTTCTTCATTAATCAAGTCAATCAATTCAAGCTCAATCAGCCTCTCCCCCTTCTCTCTTTATTTATGAATAAGCACCCAGGGTCTCACACTTCCCAGCAAACACTCACTGATGCCATAGAACCCACCTGGATTGAGAATAAATTTCCTAATGGGCTGAAGGAGGACTTGGAAAAAGCTGAAGGTTTAACCAGGGTAAAAGGCACTGAAAGGAATTCATTTGTTCTAATGAAGGCACAGTAGGTCAAGTCTGGGTTTGGGGTGGTGAGGAAAGTGAAATAGTTAAAGGAATTTATTCAGGAAGAAAATTACAGGTAGGAGGGACTACAGTGGGGGGGAAAGTGGAGTTTGGGAGTGGACTTACAGACCCACCCATGGTGTGCCCTCAGTCCCTGCCTTTACACCCTCACCAAACACTTTCCAAGCTCTGAGTGGAGCAATTTTTTAAGATACCTTTGATCACAGGATGCTTAAGGAACATCTTGCCTGCCTGCTGTCTCAGGAGAGCAGAGAGCTGCTGATACTAAACCTGTTTGGCCTCACCTTTGCACCTCTAAAATGCAAAGCTTGTTCATGAAAGAATCAATCCCCTCTTGTTCCTATAATGTTGCTCTAATTCAAAAATCAAGTGGCTCATGAGTCACCAAATCATTTGGGTTGGGAAAGAACTCCAAGACTGAGTCCAGCCATTAACCCAGCAGGTCCACCTTGCAGTCCTCCTGAGTTTTCTGCCCTTTCTTCCAAAGGTCATAAACTCTTACATTTCCCTGTGGAATAATGAAAATAAAACCCAGGAGAGCCCTGTGGGATAAACAGCATCTTTTTCTCCCTGGGCAGAGCAGAGGTGGCAGTCCCAGAACAAACCTGTGCCAATCTCCAGCTGGCCCTGGAGATTCATAAACCCAAACTCATCTCTCAAGATGCAAAGATAGAAAATGCACTGGAGAAGCTGGAAAGGAAGCACTTCCTTCCACCCCTGCCCTTCCCAAAGCATTCCATTTCTGTTCCTCCTACTGCAGTGTCAGCATCCAAACCAGGCTTCCCCTAAATCATTGTCAAGCAAGAAAATAAAAATCCCTTGCAAATCTCTTTACAGAAAGTAAAGCAAATTTCAAAGCAAACTCTTTCCTTTTCCCTCCTGATGATGGTGATGCTCTGAGCACCTAAAATGAAAAGCACAGATTTACAAGGGCACTGGAAGTGGGAAGTTTTCACATTTTTTTCTCTACAAATCTTTTTCCCCAGTTTAAATGTATTCTCCCCATGTGTGACCACACCCTGGTCACTTTTGTGGAGACAAAGTATCTCGTTTCTCTTGACCAGGACTATTTATTTCTCTACAAATCAACAGTATTAAACGAAAAGGAAGCTGTTTTGAACCTAAAATTCCATTGAAACCTAGAAAAAGTACCTTTGGACAACATAAACTCTTAACTAAAGTGAGAATATGTATCAAAACCATCCTTTTCTCATGAAAACCCAACTATAAACTGTAGGGTTTGGGTCCAAAAGCATTTGTAAGAAAATTCCCAGGCGAAAATGGTAAACCTTAAAGCACATTAAACATTAAGAAACAATAACCAAGGGGGTTAGCAGAGAGATTTTCTTTCCCCCTAAATTTTTTTGGCATCTGCTTGGCATCTCAGAGGCACCAGGATTTACAATACAAGGAGGAATATCCATGTTTTATGTAATGTACACATCAAAATGTATTCCTTGCTTTCAGTTGGGTGGTGGACAGATCCCAAGCAGTTTTGACCTCTGCTATTTGCAGAGACCTTTCCTGGCAGAGGCTTTGCTCCCAAGTCCAGCAAAGAGATTATTTTCCTCCCTCAACTTTTTTATTTATAGCATTGTAAAAATAAACGTGACATATTTAGGGGCTGTGACAGATTTTAAAAAGCTCGAGCAAGGCACATTTTGGACTTTTTATTTTTAAAGTTTGTCCTCTTTCAAAACACAGTTTCCTGCAGGGTTTTCTATTTTCTGTGATGAAAAAATCTGTGGCAATGCTGAGTTTCTGTGCCATTTCGGTTAATATCTCCAAAAAACAAATACATGGAGACCCCTATGAATCTTAGTGGAAGCAAAAACAATACTAAAATTCCCCTTTTATAGCAAAGACTAAAGAGGCATCACTGAAAATTAGGCCCAGCTCCAAAAGGAGATGAGCAAGTGCTCATTCTTTCAGCAGGTTCCTACACATTGTTCTCATCCTAAGCAGACACCAGCAAAAAAATAAAATAAATAAAATAAAATCCTTTTCTCAAGTCCAACTGGGCCGGAACCAGTTCATCTACTTTATAAAAATAGGTATCTCATTCAGGTTGAAGTGAAACAGCAGCTCTGAGGGCACAGCAAATATTCCATTTGTATTTCAGGGTGCTGAAGAAAGTCAGGCAGCTCTGCAAGGGAGCAAATGGGATGTAGACTTTGGAAATGGAATTTCCAGAGACCAACGTGGTAAATTCCCCACAAACTGACAAGAAAAGCCTTCTCTCACAAACAGGCTGGATTAAGTCCTTCCTTTTATTCCCAAGCACACTTCCAGTAGTACTCTTAACTAATGGCATAGAAAAAAAATGACTATATTTAAAATATTCATGTAAGAGGAGTCTGTGACCCCACTGTCATAAACCCCATGAGTGTAAGTGTCTGCTCCACTCCAATCCCTGCCCTCTTTGCTCTGCTCCTGCCTTTTTAAAAGCCACCAATGTTGATATTTTCCCTCCTTCACCTCTCTCCCTGGAAATAAGGAGGGTTTAACAGCTCCTTGTGGCACAGACACAAGGCAAGCCAGGACACACAGGGCACTGCAGAGGTTCAGGCTAAAACCCTGCTCAGACTTCCCTAATTCAGGTCCTTAAATCAGCAGTATGGACACACTGAAGAGATACTCAAGGTGTAATTATAACTACCAGCCCAAACCCTTCAGGCAGAATTGGCACGCCACAGACATATCTGAAACACTCAGAATGTTCTTTAAAAATATTAAATGCATGTATTACATTCTCTGCTTGATAAAATGCAGATATTTTCTAAAATTAACCTAGGTAATGTAGTATCACTGCCCTCTCTGTTACCTGTCTTTTAGCAATTCTTGACTGAATTCAACTTGCACCAAAACAGTGCTTCCCTCTTGGTTTTTACCAGTTGCCAGCTACAAACTCAAGTTGGGACATACAAGTCAGGATGGTCCTTGTGTGGCTCATCCATCATCCCTGTGAATGGCAATCCTGCAAAGATGGTCATTTCATATTACCAACATCCAGGGCACCAAGAGAGACCATTCTGACTGTGACAGAAAATTGCAAAGTCTTACACATCTGCTTATTCAGTAAATTCTCATTTTCATACACAGGGTCATCTGCTGTTACTGACACCCCTGATGGAGAGCAGTTCATAAAATCATAGAATGGCCTGGGTTGGAAGGCATCTTAAAGCTCATCCAGTTCCACCCCCTGCCATGGGCAGGGACACCTTCCACTAGCCCAGGTTGCTCCAAGCCCCGTCCAGCCTGGCCTTGGACACTTCCAGGGATGGGGCAGCCACAGCTTCTCTGGGCAACCCTGTTCCAGGGAAGGATTTCTCCCCATTATCCCATCTAACCCTGCCCTCTGACAGTTTAAACCCTTTCCCCTTGTCTTGACCCTCCAGGTCCAAAGTCCCTCTCCAGCTCTCTTGAAGCCCCTTTAGGTGCTGGAAGGCCCCAGTTAGTCACCCCAAAGCTTCTCTTCTCCAGGCTGATCAATCCCAACTCTCTCAGCCTTTCCCCACAGCAGAGCTGCTCCATCCCTCTGATCATCCTGGTGCCTCCTCTGGACTCTCTTCCTCACTGACCTTAAAAAAATCACTAACTAGAGCCAGTTGTAATAAATGAGTGTGTGGAAGGGGGAAAAAAAAACCAACCCAGAATATTGTAATTGATTATTTAGTTCAAAAAAAAAAAAAAGAAAATCACTGGTGGTGTTGGCAGATGCACCAGCACAAAGCGCTTGGCAAAATGTGGAGGATATTTAATTACTGATATGGAGACTTCTCTGGTGTTGATGGTCCAACTTCTAAACCCTTCCAACAGCAAGGAGTTACATATAATAATATAAAACTGCAGTTAAAGATTTTTTTTTTAATACCTAAATCATTATGATTAATGCCAGGTGCTGGGAGATTTTAGCTGCCTAAGCAAGGTTATAAAATTCCTTCAGTAAAACAATGGCAGCAATTAAGTGTTTAAAAAAAAACACTGATCTTCACTGTCAGGTCTCAAAATGGAAAGACACCAGCCAGGGAGCCATATTACACCACACAGGGGGCCAAAGCTCCTGTAGTCCAGGCAGTGATTCTAAATTATATTATTATTATTACTATTAATTAGTGATGCAAAGTAATTGTTTTTTTTTTTCTTTTCCCCAGTATTTTAAGATTTTTGCCCGGTGGGGTTTTAGGGAGATGCTGGTGGGTGTGAAACCCCAGCTGGGGCAGAGACCTCACCCTGATGGTTCAGGCATCTTTCACCAAGGATGTCCCATCCCTGGAAGTGTCCAAGGCCTGCCCGTGGCAGGGAATGGAATGAGATGATCTTTAAGGTCCCTTCCAACCCAAACCATTCCATGATTCTTTGGTCTTTCTCACCTATGACAGAGTTGAACAGTTCACACTGACCTCTGAACAAAGGGGCAAGAAGCCCTTTATGGTAACAAAGACAACACAGAGACAGTAACTAAAAGCATGTAGTCATTTTTTTGGCCTCCCTGATTAATCTACAACATGAAGCTGGGAAGAGAGAATCTATCCAAATGGATGAAAACCCTGTCCATCGTGTTGCATTTGGAAAAAAACAAACAAACAAAAAACCCCCCAAAACAAAAACAAACAAAAAAAAACAAACAAAAAACCCCCCAAAACATAAATATAACTAAACCTATTTAATCTTTCAAGGGGTGCTTGGAGCAAAAAATATTTATAAGAGAAAATGAAGACAAACATTAATACAAAAAATAGTTTTTAAGGCGAATTTTACCAGTAGAAAGGAAAAAGGGGAGGCAGAATGGCCCAAATGCAGCAGAAAAAAAGGTGTTTCCAGGTCACATTTCCAGGACTGTGTCCATTTCCCCCATTGCCACCAGAGTTGCCCACCTGGGCCTGAAGGAGACCACAGAGCAGACAGGGTGGGTAAACCAGTCTCCCACAATGAAGGCAATAAAATAAACCCCACATTGGCCTGGACATCAGACAACTTCCATCTCCCTTAGCAAAGAATAGAAATAAACTGCAGTAATATTTCTATTTAAAAGGGAAAAAAAAAAAAAAAGAAAGCCCTTGAGCCATCCCTCCCCTTGCGAGCAATCAGGGTGTTTTTCTCTTTCATGCTCTGCTTTTCTTTTTTTGTGCCATGAATTTGCATTTTCTAGTCTGTCTAATTCTAGCTACATTTTTGTTGTTGTTGTTGTTGTTTTAATATAAAATCTCTGTGGTTGGTGAAGAAGTCAGGAAGAGAAGATGTACTTCAGCTCCTCACGTGTTTTCAGCATCCTTGTGGTGGAATTGGCCCCTCAGAGAGTCATCTTCTGACCTGCCCTAAGTTTCTTGTCACAGAGACACATTAAAAAAAAAAAGCCCAAATTCCTCATTTTACAGCATCTGCTTTATCCCAAACTGTGTTTTAATTTATTTAATTCTCCTGTTTACAAACGACCATCCTCACTCCAGCTCACCCCCACATCCAGCAGGGAAAGCCCTCCTTCAGTTTTGCACCAACACTTCTACAATTGAGCCATAAAAGTGACTTTTAAACCCCATCCTTTCTGGACATCACCTTTTTCTACTCAGAGACTAAACCCCTATAGCACAGGGACACTTGGAGGAGCTTGTCCCCATCCTCATCTACATCCAGTGGTAAAAAAACCCCAACAAAACAGCTTTTTTTCCCCAAATTAAGAGCAATGCATGTGGTGGGAAAGGCATCTCTTGGAAGTCAGTAATTACCTACTAATTCTGGGACATCCTTTATCCCAGGAGCCACACACTGATGTAATGGATGTGAAGGGGTGAGAGAGGCAAATATACACAAAAACCACGTGCAAACAATCCTGCCTTAGCCATTATCTCCCCCTTTATTTAAGCACATGTCTGGAAACACTGCCCAAAACGACCATCTCTGTTCAAAAAGCCACCAGTTCTCCTCTTGCTTTGTTGTCTCCACCTCATTCCTGCCAATATCCCACTTGCAGCTCCATCTCATCCACACACAGCCATTCATCCACCAGAAGAAAAAAACCAATTTGTGATGGGAAAACAAGCTGTGATTTCTAAGCAATTTGATAATCAGTGTTTTCTGAGCACTAAATAGAGTTCCTGTACATAGGAACAACCACTGTTTTACCATTCACTGATAAATGACATCAAATTAACACTAATCAAATCAGTGCTTCAGCTGATACCAACTTGGTGACTATACACCCATCAATAAGGGGAGACTGAACAAAGGACAGGCAGAAAATAGAGGAGAAAAAGGTTGGACAGGGCTTGGAGCAACCTGGGCTAGTGGAAGGTGTCCCTGCCCATGGCAAGGGGTGGAATGAGGTGATCTTCAAGGTCCTTTCCAACCCAAACCATTTCATGATTCTATGAGGAGTTCGAGCTGTCACCACAACCTGTTGTGGTCAGCTTTCTTTTCCCTTTCCCAAAAAATGAGATTGTCAGCATTCCCAGAGCTCAGCACACCTAATTTATAGGTTGTAACAGCTATTTAGTAAGAAGGCAACATTGTTTATCTAAATTCAAAACTCTGCTGCTTCTTGTTATGCTTTTGGTGCTGATGGGAGTGAAGGGAGAGAAACACACTTTTCCCCTTGCAGTGCTGACCAAACCCTTGCTGGCTCTGCCAAAACTTTTTGGGAAAGAGGAGGTTCTTGTCACCACCCTGTAACTGCTGATTGCACACCCTTATTCCTCTCAGCAAACCTTTGCATGGATTAGCTGCCATAACACACATCAACCTGGATGCTGATGCTTCCCAAGAACAATTCTGCTTTGATTTGACCATTTCAACTGATTATTTTCCCTGTATATTTTGGAAAATTCTATCTACAGTTCAGCTGATGGAAAGTCCTCGGAGGAGGGCAACAGCACGTGGGGTAAAGGGAAGGCCATCAGCAAACAACTGCTGGAGGCATACAAAAGGATTTAAAATCCTTAACTCAGGGCTCAAAATAATGCAAAAATTAATTGCAGCCTCCCCAGGAAAGCAATAAGGAAACTCTGTGTTTTCCTTTATCCAGGATGAAAGAAACCCTTGGTCTGCCCTGCCCTGGTGTCACTCCTCTCCTTCCCTGGGCAGAATCAGACCCCCTTTCCCCCACCACCACCTAAAAATGCATAAATAAAGGGTAAATAAGGTAAATAAAAAGCTTGAACAGCACAAAAACAAAATAGTGGGCGGTTTTGACTGGGTTTTTTGCTTGTTTGTATTTTTTTTTTAATTGTGAAGCCAGTGCGGTTGTGTTTGCATTCACCAGCTCTGAACTGGGCTCAGGAAGATTCCATGTAGGGAGCAGTTATCCCTCAAAAGGTCCCCTGCTGATGGCTGAGAGCAGAACTGAGGGAAAAAAACTGGCAAGAAAAATATTTGCAAATATTTTAATAGTTGCCAATTTTCCTGATGTTACAGTGAGCCTGGCTGGGGCTGGAGATTTTCTTCAAGCCTCAGCTTTCACAAGCAGCGATTAAATGAGAATCAGAGCCTTCCTCAGATAAGCAAAAAAATCACTGGTCCCCATAGCTGCAAAAATTCTTACAAATGTGTTCCAGTGACAACATACAGAAATAAAAGGCAAAGCTTAAAAAAATTTAGATAAACAAACACAAAAAACCCCCACAACCTCATTTTTTTGTTATTAAACTGAACTCTTTTTTTATATAAATTATTGTTGGCAGCTTTTCCACTTAGCTTTAAAAAACAAATTTGGGTTTGTTTGCAGTCTGCACATATTCACAGTAAAAATATGATAATAAAAAAAAATCAGGCCAGGGATGGTTTCTCAGTAAAGAATTCTCAGGAATCAGGGATTTACATCCCCTGGTTTCTTCTTCTGTATACAAGGCTTGTGCTCTACTACTTGTCTTGGGGCTTTCCCTGTTGGTGGGGAGAGGGATCTCTCCAGAGGGAGCCACAGCACCACTGGAAGGAGAAACCTCTGCCTAAAGCTGCTTCTTCCCTTCTCCCCACTGACTGCAGGAGCAGCATCAGCAAGAAGTTGAAATCATGTCTCTAATTGCCAACTTTCCAAATCCCAGCTGGAGGGACCATTCCTCAACACCACCTGGCACAAATCACGAGGGTTAAATCATCCAGTCTGGGGCTGGGAAGTTGCTGTGCAGTTTGAGGGAGCAAAGGCACAGGCAGTGACCACTAGTTGGGATCGAGGAGCACAACCAATCTGAAATTATCAATAGGCAGAAAAATCACCTCAATTAATTCTTCAGGCAATTTCCACAGTGCACAGCAGTGAGCAGAGCAGGGATGACAACACCAACGACAGAATTTAAATGTCTTCCCAAGTTTTTTCCCTGTAATCTCACCTTTATCAGCTCGAAAAGCCCTAAGATGATATGAACTTGCAAGACCCTGGTGACAGGAGTGCTCAGGGCGAGCTCTGCCAGCCCCTTCCTAGTGCAGGCACTCACTGGTGGTGGGATGGGCTGGGGGGATGTCAGGGGAGACACCTGGAAGTCATTGCCTTTGGCTCACCTCCAGTCAGCCACTAAAGAATCAGTCCCTTAAAGTTCACGCCATGAGCACCGAGATGTGAAATGCAGGGGAACAAACCTGGGAAATGTTACATCTGCAGGGAAGGACTTTGATAAATGTTTAAGGAAACGACTGCTCTCGAGATCCTGCTCTTCCCTGTAAAATTAAGATCACGCTTAGGTTGTGTCATGGAGTTTGTTGTCTCCCAAACTGCAGTTGTCTCAACGCATTTGTGGGGTCCTGTGTGATCTTTACCCACCACGCTGCCTTGTGATTTACCTTGAATCCTTTCCAACCCTCTTTCCCCGCTCCTCAGCAGCAAACACAGAAAACATTTCCAGCAAGTGCCTTTTGTTTTCAGTTCCATTTAGGCTGAGCCAGCCTGATGCCCCCATGCAAAATGCAGATGGAAGTGTTTTTCTGGAAACGCCTTTTGCAGCTTTTACCTCTTTCTGGTGCATTTGTGTTGATCTCCTCGTTGTTAGGCAGAGAGCAAGGCATTTATGAGAAGGCTTTAAAAGCATGATCTGAACCCCAGGGAGCACATTGGAAGGACCTGTGTGTCCCCAAGAAGCTGCATTGCACAGAGCTGTCACATGGAGCCACTCAGAGTGCACAGCCAGTGCTGTGTTATCCCACCACTCATTTGCTAATTGTTCAGCCACACAGTGCCTTCTAAACAGCAGCATTAGTCTAAAAGTACTAAAGGACTCATCCAAGACCAGGCTGGGTGGGGCTTGGAGCAACCTGGTCTAGTGGAAGGTGTCCCTGCTGATGGCAGAGGGCTGGAATGAGACAATCTTTAAGGTCCCTTCCAACCCAAACCAGTCTGTGATTCTATAATTCTATGCCAAAAAGCCTCTCTCCAATTTATCCCTTTATACTGAATACCTCAATTTAAAACATATAAATAGCCCTAATGGATGTCCTTAAATACTTCTAGTAATGGGTGCAGGCTTGGAAGTGCAGCTGGGAATGACCCCGAGCATTGAACACATTCTTGTAGGTCAGGAGTTTAAACTCAGCCTAAATAAGAGGTCATAGTTGTGTGAATTGGGATGGTGGGTCAGGTCCTGTTTATCAGAGAATCTGCTGAGTTGGAAGGGATCATCAGGATCATCGAGGAGCTGATCATGATCAACTCCTGGCCTTGCACAGCACACCCCAAAAATCTCACCATATGCAAAATTCCAGGTAATAAAAACTACTGCAAGAACCACTGCTGTTGGCACCTGTGGGCAGCAGACTCAGCAAAGTGGACAGAAAAGGGAAACTCCCATTTGATTCCTAAAGTCTGCTCTTTCAAGGAGTTATCCCAGGTCAACTCATTAATTCATGACAAGAGGGACACTGAGGGACTGGAGCGTGTCCAGGGAAGGGAACAGAGCTGGGGAAGGGTCTGGAGCAGCAGGAGCAGCTGAGGGAGCTGGGGGGGCTCAGCCTGGAGAAAAGGAGGCTCAGGGGGGACCTTCTGGCTCTGCAACTCCCTGACAGGAGGGGGGAGCCAGGTAAGGGTCAGGCTCTGCTCCCAGGGAACAATGGACAGGACAAGGGGAAACAGCCTCAAGTTGTGCCAGGGGAGGCTCACGTTGGATATTTGTGAAAATTTTTTATGGAAAGGGCTGTCCAGCTCTGGCACAGCTGCCCAGGGCAGTGGTGGAATCCCCATCCCTGGAGGGATTTAAAAGCCATGTGATTGTGGCACTTGAGGACATGGGTTAGTGGTGGCCTTGGCAGTGCTGGGGGATGGTTGGACTCAATGATCTCAGAGGGCTTTTCTAACCTAAATGATTCTGTGATTCTGTCTTCTAAACCAAGGAGTTCAACAGTTCTAAGCTGTGAACATTAGGGAGATTTAATTTCTGAATTCACTAAAATCATAATTAAAAAAAAATCAGAAAACATCCATCATTAAATTTGCTTAAAAGGTACAAACATTGGAGCCAACAACTCCAGAACTGTGTCCAGCTTACACATCCCTACAGAGACTCACCTCTGGCCAAGACATCAAGTCCCTGTCCACCCTCATCTTATGCATACATGTTTGAGGGTTCAGGTCTTCATGACCTCCCCATTTAATAAGTGTTGAATGCAACATCTTTGACTTGTGTGCAAAAATAAAGCAATACTTGGAGCAAGTTCTATCTGACAGACACAACAGAAAACTGCCAACAGTTGAGGAATGTGCAATCAGCAATTAGGACTATTTAATACTGCCAGGAAAAAAGGAAAAATACATTAATGGAAAAGTGAGATTTACCAGGCAGTTAATTGCCAAGGATTTTAATTTAAGAGCTGGGAAAGTGTAATTCTAGTTATTACTGCATTATTCAGTCATACATTTTCATACTCGTGTAATAGAGGAACCTCAGAATGACATGACACATTTTAATTAAAACACAATTACTTATTGACAATTAGGTCTCTTCAAATAATGCCTAATTCCAGCACCTTTCCCTGTGTTCTTCACTCTGGAATGGCACATCAGAAGTAGGAATAGTTCAGAGGTGACATGTCAAATTTTTTGTTATATGTTATTTCTTACAAGTTGATTTTCTTAAAGTTGTCTCTCTGTATCTCTGGAATGATGCAGAGAATAACTAAATAATACATGTCTCTCCTTTAGTCATTGGATAATTTGTGATTTTGTTTCTCTCTTCACCAACCAAGCAAGGAAAATTCAACAGTCTTAACTGTTCATCAGACTGAGCACATCACAAACTTCCCATTATTCTTTTCCAAGGCAAGTTTTCCATCCACCACCAGCACATGAAACAAGCCAAGCTTTGGATCAAAACAAAAGGACTAGGTAAGCTCTGGAAAGACATTTCCCTATAGGAAGGTACACAAACCACACTGGTTGCCCTTGGTCACCTTCCTTGGTGAAATTTATCCCTCTCTCCAGCCAAAAATCTATTTTAGATTTTCTTCACGAGCACATAAAAGAGTAACTTTCAGATTTACCAGCAAAACTGACTGGAACAGTTACTAAAGTGTGTTCAAATCAACATAACTTTCTTGTTTCTTAATTGTAAACAAGACAAGAAGGAGGAGACATCAGAATTTTAACCAAATTTTTCCCACTTCATGTGTTATAAAGCATTTAAAATAGCTTCAAGATGGAGAAAAGTGGGCTTGAAATCCAACACACAAGGACAGGAAACCCCTTTGATCCCCAAGGAAGCAAAAAGTCAACATTAACATTGTCTCTTATTTTTTAAGGCCACAACCAAAAAGTTAACTTTTGTGAAAAACACACACTCTTTTACACTGAAATGCTCTGTTTTACCTGTGAAGTAATTAAAAGAGGATGAGTAACAGTAATTATTTTAACACATACCTCTTGCATTCAGAAACCTCCCTGAAAACAACATTTCAGCTCCATCACCTCCACAGTTGGGTGTGTTTTCCTCTATTTAAGGGCTTATTACCTTTAATGAAGGCAGATTTTACTTCAAAATACTAATCAATCAGGGTAATGAGCAGGTCTTGCCCCTCCACTCAGGGCACATCAGATCTGTGTTGGCACCAAAACACTGACCTGATGGTTCTAAAGGACATTTTTGCCCTACACTGGGAACAAAACTTGGTACCCAAGGGAGCATCAGCAACAGACGGAGGTGGCACCCAAAATAATTCATTCCAGGAGGGAACAGCACACGTGAGTTCAGCAGATCCAAAACCATGTCTAAACCACCTGTATAAATAGCACAGTCAAAAGTCTGGTGGGTAAACGAGGTTCTCACAGCACATCCAGGATCCACCAAATGTATCCTCAGATATTTAGGAACTGCAAATTTCGCCTCTGCATCAGCTTCACAGCCCATGGAAAACTCCTGAGAACAGCAGCTGTGGAAAAATCTTCCATTTCTTCTAAAGCCATAATATTTTCCTGACATTTGACTTGACATCAGTCTAAAATCTTGATCTTTCTCATTTGTTTCATAGGTTTTTATAGTATGGAAACATCTTGGCCTGGCATATTGGATGGGATAATAGTATTCCCAACAGCTTGCCTGTAAGAATTTCTAGTTTCAGTAATAAAATTCCAGAGGAAATGTAAAATTTTCAGGTGAAATTTATTTATTTTTTAACATATTTTTTGGAAGCTCACACTGTAATTTCGTCCTGTGCTTCATTATTTCTTGAATAATAAGATTTTTAATGCTTATATCATTCTTTTTTTTATAAATATTCCTCTTTGACATGGCTCTTGTCCAAATGCTTTGGTGACCAACCCCTGGAAAGCAGCAAGCAACATCCTCCACCCTGTGTCCCACCCCATCCATGTCTGCAAGAGTGGGAGTGATACAACCTTCAACGTAAATTCAAGATAAAGTCTGTAGGGAAAATATTTATACAACTACAGAGCTATTCTGAGGTAAAACTGAACAGAATTCAAATCTGACAGAACTGAACTTCCCAGTGACTCAGAACTTCATCCAAACTCATCCTAACTATGAAACAGGTAATTGTCATTCCTTAGAAGATGACAGTTTGGGAATTTAGGGCAAAGAGAAATAAATCAAAATAAATAAATTAAGTTAAATGTAAATAAAAATAAAGAAACAAACATAGAAATGAAATTATTAAATAAATAAAATTAAATAGATAAAAATAATAAATAAAGAAACAAATATATAAATAAAACATGGAGGGGAGAGAAATGGAAGGATATAGAATGTATCAACTTTGGGCTTCAAAAACAGGAGATGAGTCTCTACCCTTATTTTTGCCAGTGCAGAAATGCTTATCCCTACGGTCCTGCAGAGAGGAAGCACCAAAGGGTGATGTGTTTGCAGGGATTGCATTTCCTGAAGGAAGACAAAACCTATCAGCCATTAATATATAAAAGCATGACAGTCCACATATGGATAAAAAGGGAATTACAGCTCCCCCTATGCCAAACCCATGAGGAAGCTCTTCAGTCTTACAAGTGTGAGGAGATGGATGTTGAATTATACCTAAAATCTGATTGTATTTGTTACTTTCCTCATGTATTCAAAGAGCTGAATGGATTGGTTGGATTCCCTAGGAGTTCCAGCCCTTCTGGAGCAGGAAAGCCCTCCTGTGGCAGCTGTGTGGATACTACTGGGATATTTCCTAGTTTTCAGGCAATGAATCTGGTGCACCTGGAAAGAAACAGCCACACAGACATCATCTGAAGGTTAATGCCTGATGGGAGCACGTGCAAACCCACTTTAACCAGCTCGACATTCGACTTTAATCGATTTAAATCAATTCAAGGGAGAACTGGGATGACCGGAAAATGTACTTTTTAATGCTTGAGGAGGAAAATGGTTGTGCCAGTTGGGATGTGATGTCACAGTTGTCTGGAAGGGATGTGATGTTGTACTTTCTCTTCATGGCCACCATTGTGCTGAGGCGTCACAGCTATGGGATGGGCTCCAAACCTCAGGGATTTTCACCTCAACATTCAATACAGGTGTGGAGAGAGGAGAAAGCAGAGATTAACATGATGGTTAAAATAGAAAAAAATTCAAAAGTGGAGGTTACAGATTCCTGACTGATTTAATCGTCCAAACAATCCCCCATCCCATCTCTCTACGAGCTATGGAATGGGAACACCATTCTTAATCACCTGATGGATAACTCTTGGGAATGTTTTACCTGAGGGCTTGGAGCAACCCAGTCTAGTGGAAGGTGTCTCTGCCCATGACAGGGGGTGGAATGACATGATCTTTAAGGTTCCTTCCAAAAATTCCCAATTTCCAGGTTTTTCACTCTGCAGCTGTGGATTTGAGTGATATCCTTCCAGTGGTTAAAAATGGTCTCTAAGCAACAAGCACTGAACTGTTTTCAAATCTTTTTTACTTGACCCAGGATTTGTGCTGAGTTAGATGAGTAAATACTGGCATGACGTGACATTCTTGTTATTTATGTTCCATCCAAGTAAGTGGGAGATAACCTAGGCAAATTTCCATTATCTAATTATAAAAACCTCCTCATATTCCCATGAAACTAATTTTAATTTGATGAAAACCAGACAACTTGGATTTCCTACGATTCGAGCGATAAGATTCTTTCTCAGTATGTTCTCAATTTACCAAAGGCTCCAAAATTGGAGATCTCTATTAATAAACATTGCTGGTTGCTCATGCAGTGACTTTATGTTATTATACACCAAAAAATAATGCAAAAGGGAAAAAGATTGCTGGATTTAGCAGCTGCATTCAAGGGAAGGAGGAAGGAACCACACTGTGTTTTATTTTCAAGAGGGAGCTGCAGCAGGTGAAGCTCCTGCTTTGTTCACAGGTGTTTAAAATGCCTCTAAGAATGCCACAAAATTTGTGTTTGGAGAACAAACCCCATGACAGGGAGCTGGAACTGGGTGATCTTCAGGGTCCCTTCCAACACAAACCATTCTGTGATTCTGTGAACTACAGAAAGCACCTTCTAATCATGATATGCAGGGAATCATCTGCAATGGAAACGAACTGTGTTTAATGTTTCTTACAAAGGTCACAATCCTGCAATTCCTTAGGCATGGAAACCCCATACCAAAATTCATTGCATTACTGTGCAGACTCCTGAGCCTCTCCTGAAAATTCCAACATTGGACATTATGTAAAACAACCAGGAATAAGGAGGAGAACAGCAGGAGAACCTCCAGACCTTCTACGCTGCAGCTCAGACCCAGGTTTGGCCACTTTTCCTGAAAACTCAGCCATACAACCCCCCAGTTTCCTGCAAAATCTAAGAGGAAGATCAATTTAAGTAATGATGTGGGGGTTCTGTGTCCCCACAGACCTCACACATATTATTTATAGAATGCATTAATATTTCATTTTTCCCATCCCTAAACAGTCTTTGAGGGAAAAAAAAAAAAAAAAAAAAGAGATAGCTTGAGACAGGTAACATTTTAATTGAAATTAATGGAATTGGTTTGATTTCACCTCTGAGAATATAAAACATCATTCATTTTTTTGTGGTGAAAAGGATCTTTATGTCTCACAGGTACCCCAACAACCACGACAAGCAGTTGGTCACACTGAGAATCCACCTCCCACCTCTCTTTGTGCTGTAGACCATCATCACCCTCCAGTTCATGAGAAACCAGCAGGGGAACAAAAAATGCAGGGATCATGAAAAGGCAGACCTAAACCTCTGCTTTTCCTTCTTTTTTTTGCTGTTGGGGTTGGACAGCACGAGGAAACACCATCCCTTGGATGGGATAGAGCACAGATGGATGTGTTGCCGTCTTTTCATCCCTGCCTGTCAAGGGCTTTAACCTCTGACCAGGAACAGTCAGTATAAGCCTTTATGCTTCCTCTGTGCTAGACCTGGGCTGCTGAACGTGCCAAATTAATGTGCTGCACAGATTGTTGTCCTCCAAAGGCTTCACTGAAGTGCTGTTGGACCCTTTACAAGAGATTTGCCAAATCACTGTGAAACTGAAGCATCACCAAAACTGGCAGTGCCAGCCAGGGGAAGGAATCATTTCACTGCCATCCTTTCATTCCTCCTCTAAATAGTTCTGTGCTGCCAAAGTAGGTGCATGAACCTCTTGGCTTTAGTTTATATTATTCGTGTTTATTTTTTCTGGGAGGGGACAGAATGGGATTGTGCTTTCTAAAGCACCTGAGTTACTCTGGAGGACAAATCACTGAGATTTCTGCTTTGAATTCATGTCTGTGTTTGAAAAGCTGAGTCAATGGGCCTCATGCTCTTAAGTCACTTAGGAGCTTTGGAAATTTCCCTAAAACCTTCCATAACCTTAAAAACAAATGGATCACCACCCCTAACCCCAGGTTACCTCATAGGCCAGTTCCAATTTTCCTCGAAGCACCCTCCTCGCTGTCTGTTATGGAATAATTTTCCTTTTTTATCATTAAAATCTCTTTTATAAAAGCACCTTACTATACATTTTACAAGCACTATCACAGCCTCACAGGCCAGGAGTTGCTTGGTGCCCTCACTGAGTTGTGCCTCTTCAATGAATTCAGATCCAGCACAGAGAAAGGTACTGAAATTATTTATCTTCTGCTGTGATTTGCAAATCATAAATGGGAAAGTGAAATGCAACTCACAGGCAGAAGGGAGGAATGAGTAAAATCCCACACAAGCTGCAAGAGAGTAGATGGACAAGTCAAATGCAGCCTTTACCCCTTAGAAATTGTAAGGAGGGTTGCAAAATTCACCTCAAATTTCTTTTTCTTGCCAGCAAGTGACATTGGATATAAAAAGGAATCCTACAGGATTTCCTGTTAGCTTATTTAGACCCTTTTTTTATTTTTGTTTGGGAAAGCCTTTGAAATGCACATAAAGAGACCTCAGGAATTCTCTGTGAACATCAGCCTTTCCCCAGTCATCCTAATCTGGTTTGGTGGAGTCAGATGGGACGCAGGGCACATGGCACAGCTGCTGAAACACCCTGTCCATGCCCTGGGACCCCAGAAAACATGGAAAAAAACATCCTAAAAAGACCATTAGCAGATGTTTTATTTTAATTTCAAGCCACAGAGCAGAGTAGTTCCTTTCAAGGAATTAACAGATAATAGTAACAATGGGATGCTTGTTTCTTATGAGGAAAAGTGACCTATATTCCAGGTAAGGAAATTCTCCTCCCAGTGATGCACAAAACAGATACTGGCATGAACTGCTCTGCTAATAACCATGGCTGTATTAGTTTTCATCTGGGTGCCCTGAGGATCTCCCTCCCCTATTCCTGCCCAGTGCAGGGCCACCCTTTGTCACAACATTCAAATCTGCTTAATATTTTTTTAGCATTTCACATCACAGCCCCAGTAATTGCACCCTCAGGAGCAAGACTCCTTCCTGCCTCTGCTTTTCAATATTATTGGCATCTCCCTCATTTGGGGACCTGAAATGATCTTTTTTGCATTTTCCCCGTGAAATGACAAACAGGGCTGGTTGTGGCTCAAGCACTATTTGGAGCATGACCCCCTTGGCTCCTGGTGTTCTCCAAATTAGATTTTGATCTTTGTCAATTAGGCTTTGCCACTGTGGACCTGCTGTGCCATTATCAGGAGAATCCCTGTCAGGGTTGGGAAGTCAGTGAACTTTGGAAGCCTTTCTCCACCTTCCAGGGATGCAGCTTTTACAATTAGAGCTGCTCAAAAATACAAAAATAAAATAAAAATTTCTGCCCACAACCCTATTTCTGGCAATCTGTTTGTCCCTAAACCAAGAATCACTTGCAGCACAGAGAGCTCTGCCTTCCCATGGCAAAAAAACCCAAACAAACAAAAAAAAACAAACAAAAACCCAAACCAAACCAAAACAAAACAAACAAACCAAAACAAACCAAACCAAAACAAAACCAAGCAATCTTGATTTCTGAAGGCAATTTGGCTTTCCTTTCACTCCTTTTAATGTTCCTGGCTTTGTAATGTACCCTGTGATGGGTTTGTCTGGAGGCCAGTTTTGCTTCTGGGGGCAAAAAACGGGGGCCAACCGAATAAAAAAGATGAATAAAACAGACGAATGCCAAGAAATCTCCTCTGGTTGTCACACAGCAGGGCTGCGACGCTGCTCCAGCCCAGGGGCTTTGTCAGCTGCTTGGGCTGGAGGTGAAACTGGGCAACTATTGGGGAATGTTGGGAATGTTGGTCCTGGCAACCTCACCGGCCTTGGAGCAAGTCACCTCCCGCTACAATGTGCCTCCAGAGCCATCCCAAGTCGTTTAATGGGAGCAGGTTGGCTGCCAAAAAACTCCATTTTCATTCTCCCATTTAAATTCTGGCTCAGTGTCTCAGCAAGGTGCACTTGGAATGGTTTGTTCAGAGCTGCACCGAGTGGGACATGGGATCTGCTAGACCTTCCTGGCCTGGATAGTGTTGCATGGTTCCCAAACTAGGATTTTCCAGCAGGAGGGGAAAACTTATTTCATAGGTTTTAAGGCCAAGAGTGATCATCAAGTCTGACCCTGTGAGCAGCAAAGATTTTGCAGAACTGCCTGTCTGAATTACTCAAAACAACTGCCCAGGAAATCTTCCCAGAGTAAAAGATCTCTTATTGATCAGGGGCATGGAATGACAGGACAAGGGGGAATGTCTTCCCACTGCCAGAGGGCAGGGTGAGATGGGATATGGGGAAGGAATTGCTGGCTGTGAGGGTGGTGAGGCCCTGGCACAGGTTGCCCAGAGAAGCTGTGGCTGCCCCATCCCTGGAAGTGTCCAAGGCCAGGTTGGGCAGGGCTTGGAGCAACCTGGGCTAGTGGAAGGTGTCCCTGCCCATGGCAGAGGGTGGAATGAGATGAGCTTTAAGGTCCTTTCCAACCCAAACCATTCCAGGATTCCATCACCTGCTCATGTCTTGCATTGCTGAAGGCTGCAGCACATTTAAAGGCTGTTCTGTTTCCTTGAAGGCAGCAATTCCCACTCCTGAACTCGAGTCCCTGGTGCAGGCCCAGAGTTTCTTCTGCCTGGAAGGTTTCCAGCACTCAGAAGTCCCAGGACTGGCAGGTTTTTCAGCTGCTCTTCTACACCTTGCCTCTGGAAAACCTCCTCTCCTGCAGTTGGAAGTTAATGGGTGACCTGTCCAGTCCTTTACAAGAACAGCAGCAAAAGTATAAAAATATCAGGCAAAAATAACATGTAAAAGGACAAGAAGAAGAAGAAGAAGATATGGGATAAACATGGAATACAGGCAAAATCTAAAGTCTGGTAGTGCCAAGTGCATTAAGGAAAAACAATAGGAAATACAAATATAATTCCTAAATATATATAATACATATAAATAAATATAAATATATAAAATATATAAAATCATATCATAGGAAGGCACCAGTAACACAGAAGGTAGGAGTGTTACAGCAAGCAGAATACAAGAATACACCTCAAAAAAAAAAAAAAAAAGAGGAAAATTAATTTTCAAACTCCTGGAAGATCTACGATTTTCCAAACTTACTATGAAACACTGGGAAAAACAGAACACAGATTGAGAAAAGTACATAAAACATTGCAGTATCACAAACACATAAACCAAATAAAAATAAATATGTCATATTACTGTATTTTCTTCCTGTCCTTCTTACTGACTGAGTTATAAATCGAATAGTGACTGGAGGGAAGGAAACATATCCCTGGATTTCAAACATAAATATGCAGCTGTAAAACAAGAACAACCCACAAGCACATGTGCCAGGCACCTGCCTTCCAGTGAATATGTCCTAGGAACATATATACTTCTGGCAGGACACATGAAACATCTAGAGCTTGTGAGGGGAAATGGCATAAGCCCTCCTCTTGGAATAAACCTGCTTCCTTCCTTCCTTCCTTCTTCCTGCCTGCCTGCCTGCCTTGGGCCAGGGTTGGCTTTGCGAAGGGCAGGACTCAGACAAACTTCCCTGTAAGCAACTGGATGGAGCCCTGGGCAGATCCCCCGAGTTCTTCTGCCATAAAGGTCACATTTTAGAGATGGAAAGGTGTGACCCCATCCCCGTGTCCAGTGGAAGGCGTCCCTGCCCATGGCAGGCGGTTGGAATGAGATGATCTTTAAGATCCCTTCCAATCCAAACCATTCCGTGATTCTGTGATAATTCTGAGAGCCCTCCAACATCCAGGGGACGCAGCTTTCGGCACTTTTCCCTCTGCAACAATTTTTGGGTTAACCCAACACCAGCATTTGTTTCCTTTTCCCACAACCAATTACTCTTCCAAGCTGGATACGAACTTTTCCCCTCGTTTTGTTATCGAGCACACCAAGTAAGAGCAAAGGAGTCACACGTGGCCACGGGAGCTCAGCTTCTCCCAGGGTGACTTCCTTGGGAATTCTGGTGCAACCTAGTGATGGCAAAATGAGCCCCCATGACGGGTTGGGTTTGGTCCCTCGTTGCCCTGTTAACAGACAAGGCCAGGAGACTGGAGGGACGAGGTCAGGCTCTCACCTGGCAGCTCCTCTGACCAGAATACAGAACATTTGAGAGAGGAGTGAGGACAGGAGAGTTTCTAATACCTGCCAGCAGGGAATTGAATGTGGGAAGAGCGCTGGGAGCCAACCTTCCACACAACACTTACATCCAGGGAGGCTCCGGGTAAACAAGCAGATGAAAGGGCTGCTTGGGAAAATGGTTCCCACAAACTGCTCTGGGTGGTAAGGATCGATTTTAGCAACACTATTTATAGGGCAGGAGGTTTGCAGTGGTTTGGGGGATTATCACCCCTTGTCAGTCCCTGAATTTTTTTCAACCTAGCCAATTTAGCCTGAATTTTTCTATATTCTGTCTTCAGTTTAAATTAAACAAAACTTGTTAATTTTTCTGCAGGTACAGAGAGGAAGAAAGCATTTTTTTTATCAGGTTATTTTCGTTCATAAAGACAAATTATGAGTTCTGAAACATGTTCTGAAAGGGAAAATTTTGGCATTACTCGAGAGACATGCAAAAAGCAAAGTAAGGCCAGATTTTGAAGAAACCTGGTTTCTAACTGATCACCTTATTAGGGTTTGATCCAATGCATTTTGACATTGAAAGGGTTTTAGTCCAAGTCCTTAAAATACACACTGCTGATAGTTTTCTACTTCTCAGCTTATTCAGCATGTTCAAGAATATGGACTAAGCTGTCTTGACTACAAATTAGCTGGATAGAAAAAGCCAGTACTAGATTTTTAGGGTATTTTATCGTTTAGCTGCCTAAGAAGTGAGGCACAGATTGGGAAGTTCATATATCATTTTGCAGGATTTATTTATCCTTTCTTGCCAACTCAGCTCCAAAGCCCAGAGGTCAAACCCTACAGATCTTGACATCCACAGTTTTGCCACTGGCTTCACTGGTGGCATAATTTCAGGCATGAAAACGAAGCTGCTGGTCGAGGTTTATTTTCTTGGTTTAGATGTGCTTTTAAAGCCCTTCCAAAAAACCTCTACGCAAAAACTATAATGAACATTCAGATAAATGGTTTTCCCCACTCAAATCCCGACTATCTAAAAAATGTATTTAAAAAAAAAAAGAATGGAAATATGTATCCAGGCCTGGCTTTGTCCTCTCAAGCTCAGGGTTTATAACATGGTTTTTGGACTCACCAAGCGAGCTCTCACAAAACACTTCTGTGCTTTGCATTTTTTTGGTGTTTTTAGCTGCTCTTGACAATGTGTGATGTTAACAGTCAGGGATATTAACTGTAAGATTATACTTCTGCAAATTGAAGCATGTCTTGCCTTCCTAGAGAGCTTCCAGCCAACACAAGAAACCAGATACGATGGCAAAACAAAACAAGCCTTTTGTCCTGCTTGAATCCCAGTCATGCCCCACATTGCTCCTCAAAGTGACCACCAGACCTTCCGCTGGTCCCACGAGCAGCACCAGAGTCACCCAGTCTAATTCCCACTCAACACCCCAGCCACACCAGCATTCATGGGATGAATGTCTTTCCAGATATAGCCACGGACAGATGAGAATAATAAATGCAGTGTACGACTCATTAAATGCAAAGCTTATTTTCTCACACACCTGCAAACACTTGTGTGGAGAAGTTCTGGAGAACAAAGCCAAGTCAAAGGCAACTTCCAAATATCCAAGTGGAACTCATTAATGTGGAGGCCAAGACTCCACCAGTGGTATGTAAATTGAAAGAAAAGCACCTCATTTAATGTGAATAATATTTTATTTTCATTTTCACATGTGTTTAAGACATGCAGAGCTAAAAGGAAACTGCACATCGTGTAACAGAAACTGTATTAAGTAATGTTATGAAATTAAGATTGAGGGTCATTGGCTACTGTGGTGTGCCCTGAACCTGCTTTGATAAATGAGATAGGAGGTTCTTTTAATAAGGATCTTAATTATGGAATCACAGAATGAGAGAATCATTTGGGTTGGAAAAGCACTCCCAGACCATCGAGTCCAAGCTGTTCCTGATCCCCACCTTGTCCCCCAGCCCAGAGCACTGAGTGCCACATCCTGTCCCTCCCTGGACACCTCCAGGGATGGGGACTCCATCACCTTCCCTGGGCAGCCCCTTCCAATGTCTAATCACCCTTTCTGTGAAGAAATTCTTCCTCCTTCCTTCCAGAGAGGTGATGGCAATTTGTAGGGTTAAACAGGCCTGTCCACACATCACTATCCATAACTTAGTGGCAAGAGGCAAATACTGATATTATTTAAGCCCACCATAACCTCTCTGAAATCACACACTGAAACTTTGCAGCTGAATTCTACAAAAATGGCAATTTCTGACTGAATGCAAAACACAACCAGTTGTAGGACAGTACTTTGAAACACCAGCACTGAGAAGAGATTCACGGGTGCAGAAGCAAAATCCCTGTTTCACCACTGACAGTGAAATTTCTTGTCTCTGAAGTTGGCAGTGAGCCACTGTCAGCAGCTTCTTTTGTTGATTTGACTCAGTTTTCCCATCTGTAAAATGGAAACTGGAAGACTTGCCTTTCTGAACATATATTCAATTGATTTATATTAAAAATTTACTTGCTGAATACAAAATTATCACTTTAGTAAAGGCAAAGCATTATAATTTTACTTAAATCCTTGGTATTATTGATAAAATTCCTCATTACAGTTGCTTATACACACACATACAATCACATGCATATTTATATTATTTATAGACATTATAAATGTATGTGTGTGCAGCTGTAAAAGCATATTCAGACCTTGATTAATCCAGGACCACACCAAAATTCAGCTCTAATTCTAATACTTTTCCCTGCATGTTGCTGGCAAACAGGGCTGGATCCACTTGTATCTGTTTGAACTCAATGACAGTCCAACAGCAAAACCAGTCCTAGAACTGCAACATCACAGACTACAACAAAAATAAACCAGCCTAATCCCCTTCACAGTCAATTCAGAAGGTTGGATATTCATGGCAACAACCTGATCTGTGCTGGGTTAATGGTGATTTTGCCACTGACCACAAGGAAACCAAGATTTTGGAGCAAGGACCAGATCCTGCAGTTGATTTGTGTGATCTACAGGAAAAACCTCTGCAGAAGATAAGGAAACTTAGTGGATCTGGCTACAAGTCAAATTCTGTTCAGTCTGCTCTGACAGCATAATCAAAACCATGCTAGAAAGCATGGAATAATATACAAATATATATATATATTCTCAAATGGCTTTAAAAACCCACAGGAAATTTTTTTTTTTAATTTTTTTTTACTTAAATGGGAAGAAGAAAATCTATATCTTGGAGAGTGAAAAACAAATTAAAGGTTCTTGAAGGGTGTTTCTTAACATTTACCAGTGGTTTTCCCCATGGAAAAGAAGAAGAATTAGCTTGAACCCCAGAGCTTTTGGTCTTTTGTAATCTTTTCTCTTTTTTTTTTTTTTTTTTTTTAACTCCACAATGAATATAGATTTTTTAATCCTATATGCAGAGATTTCACATATTTAGATTTGAAAGCTTTCCTATTGTTCTAGGAGACAGTTTTAAATTAAAAATGCACGGGGGACTCACCTGTCCCAGCTGTAGGAGCACAGGAGGCATAGGCAAACACCAGATGAATCTGAGGAATTTTTGGAGTCCATAGCAAAATAACCCTGCTATCAAGAGAAACGCTGTGCTGTCAGGCTTCCCAGGGTAAGATAAGAATCTTTGCTGTCTGCTCCCATTAGGATCCAAGCAGGAAAAGATCCATGGTCATTAAGGAGAGTTTTGCCATCTCCCATCTGGGTCCCATCACTGCCTCGTGCACCTTGGAAGAGGAAATGATGCTCCAGCAGAGCTCTGGGAAGGGGGAAAACCATATTCTAATTTTTTATGTATCAGCAAAATCCATTCTGAAGTGCAATCTTAAGGTTAAAACAATGAACAGGGGTTCAAAAATCTGGGGTGATTTTTTTTCTTTTTGCCAGAATTCATCTTTAAAACACTCAGTTGATAAAATGGGGATGGTGTTATTTCCTCCCTCTCTCATCCTTTCCCTACACAGCCTGTTGAAATGTGACAATGCAGAGGAAGAACCTTCTCAGTCTTTATGTTGGTGAGATCTCATTTGAAACCTAGAAACAGGAGGCAAATAATATTAGTAAGAGAGGTTTATGAAGCAACTGATTAAAAATACCCCACAGACTGGTGAAACAATTCACATTTTCAAACTCTAATAGCTAAATTAGCTAAAAATAATTATCATTGTAAGTAAAATTATTACTGATGTATTCACTATTTACTTTTTGACACACCCTTGAATGCCCATTTCAAATCCATATTCTGATGAGATTTTCTCTCAAAGGTTTCCTTCAGAGATATCTGTGGAAAATGAAGACCAAAAAAGGTTAAGAAATTAATTCATTTAGAGAGACCTGTGAACATTTGTGAAAAATACTTTACTTAACATATTTCAAAAAAGGTCATTAACTGAAACCAAGTATTGTATGATGGTTAATGAAAGCTTTGTTTGCTTAGGAGCCAAATGAGAATTGTGTTTGCCATTCCAAGTCACTGTGAACTTCAATATGTGAGTGAATTCCATGATTTTGATATTTGAGGAGCTTCTATTGACATTAAATGTCTGGGTTTGTGAGTTTTGCCCAACAGTTCAAATATTTGAAGGGAGATACAACCCTCTGGTGAAGGGGAACGGGTTGCCCAGAGAAGCTGTGGCTGCTCCATCCCTGGAAGTGCCAAAGGCAAGGTTGGACGGGGCTTGGAGCAACCTGGGTTGGTGGAAGGTGTCCCTGCCCATGGCAGGGGGTGGAACTGGATGGTTTTTAAGGCCCCTTCCAACCCAAACTCGTCTATGATTCTATGGTTGGTGCCTGGATTTGGCACAGCTCACCCTGGTCACCAGGAGCACGTTGCTGCAGTTGGAATGATATAGGAGAGAGAAAATACTTTGGGACCATTTGGCAGCACTGAAAGAGACGTGAGATAAGACCTGGGTGGAAATAAAGCAGAACTGCTCCACTTTTCCATGCATTATTAAAACTGAGATTTTAAAAATTAAAACTTTATTTTTTCCTTTAAAAAATGCAACAGATGTGTGTGAAGACAAAGCTGGTGCCTGCACTACCTCGTGGAAGCTGTTTTATAGTTCTGTTTAGCAGTTGCTGGAGGAGAGCACAGCGGAATGACTGCATGGATCTGTCATATGTTAATTAGGGGAATCGGTACAGAGCCAAGTTTTATAACCTTGTTCAATTTTAAGAGGTTTTTACAGTTACTGAATGCATTAAACCCCAGAACACGTTCTGGGGATTGTCCATTGAATTCTGCACACAGGAAAGCTCCCTTGTTGGGCCTGTGGGGAGAGCTGATTTAGTTTTGCTATATGGCCATAGGAGCACAACAAGCAAAAATAATGGGGAAAACTCTGCAAATCAGAGTCAGCTTGAGCCACAAGACACCCAGCAACAAACCTTAATTTGGCTGCAAAAAACCATTTATAAAATACCACAATTTATAAAAGAGTGCTCTTGAACATCTCTGGCTCCTCTAATCGTATCTAATTAGGGATAGAGATGTTCTGTATGTGGAGCATCAGGAGAAACACAGTGTGATTCAAGGCCAGGTTGGATGGGGCTTGGAGCAACCTGACATAGTGGAAGGTTCCCTGCCCATGGCAGGGTGTTGAATTAGGTGATCTTTAAGGTCTCTTCCAACCCAAGCCATGCTGTGATTCCATGATTCCATGTGTTCCTGAGCTGCCTTGGTGAATGCTGGAGCCCTCACTCAGCCAAAATTCCCCTTGAAATCCAGCCTGTGTTTTGCCTCAGGTCAGATGCCAAGAAATAAAGTGATTTTGGTGAAGTGCCCTGTAAGCAGAGGGATTGCCCTGTGAGCACCAACAGCAGAGAAGAAAATGCTGCCCTTTTCAAGTTGTGGCTGAAGCAGAAGTGGCTTCATCTGCTTTTTTTCCTCACAGGAGCCATTCAGTTGGCTTCAATGGACCCACTGCCCCTGCATGACTGCAGAGAGTACAGAAACCCCATCTGTCCAAGAACATTCCTGAGTGGGTTGGCACTGGAAAGGGTAGAGAAGAGCTACCACCACCCCCACTGCCACCACAGCACTGCTGGGTGCCTCCCTAAATCACAGCCAAGGGGCTTCATAGCACCTGGAGTGGTTTCTTCTCTGCTCTTCCACCCCCAAATGATCCAAAATGATCATGTAATTCCCAGCTGGATACTGGGATCTTGCAAGAAAGCTGGATATGACAGCAGAGGCAGGACCTTCTCCCCAGGACAGGCTGGAGGATGCTCTGAGGAGATGCTGGGGGACAGCAGAGAGGGACCTTCATGGCCAAAGAGGCTGGAAGAGGCAAGAAGGAGCAGAAAGGAGAAGGTCAAACTTTGGGATTCACCACCCACCCCAAGGGTCACCCAGGTTTGATGGTGGCTCACATCACCACCAGCAGGGAGGGAAGCAACCACAGTGTGAATTATCACTGTGTAATTCCAAGATAAATTCAGTTAATAACGCTGTGGCCTAATTAAACCTCATCCTTTGCTCCTTCCCTTCTTAACACAGTGTGAATCCCTGCAGTGTTTTCACCTCTGGGCAGGGAATCCTGTGGCATTTTCCCCCAGAAATAAAATTCCCACCAAAGTGTTTCTGCAAGGCCTGCAGGTGAAATGGTCTGAGGAAGCAGAGAAAAGCAAAAAAAAAAATCAGCACACATCACAATTTTTTTGTCACCCAGTCACTTAAAAATTGTATCAGAAATGGGCCAGCTTGGCCAATTAACTCCACCAAAACTGTTCAGACCCGTGACAAGATTTGAATGAGCATAAATTTTAAAATAAGTGGGTTAAATAAACATATCAGGACATAGCTCTGCTATGGAAATTTCATATATCTGAATATATCAGAAATTTCGTGTAACTGTGAATATATCAGAAACATATTCACACCAAAAAAAAAAAATACAATTAAGATTTGGCCCACCACCCTTTTTTCAGGAGACTGAAAATGCAACAGCAACAAATAACATGTTTTCCACAAGAAAAATGTGAATCAGCAGCTTGATCTGTTCCCAGTTTTCAAAAGCAAAGTCCTGTCTATTATAATCTTGTTTTTCTCAGCCATAAACACAGTGTGAAAAAAAAAAAAAAAAAAAAAGAGAGAAATTTATGTTGAATATGGTTATAGTTATTATTTCCCTTCTGGGGATTTATTAAGCATGTGTTAGGAGTTTAGGTATAAAATGAAATTGTTTTTTTCACTACATGGATGTCTTCTGTGACTATCTGTAAAATTTCATTAAGGTGTTAGACTTGATATTGCAGATCAAAGTAATCCCAAGAGATTAAGGAGACCCTGCTAATTGACTAAGGTCATGTACTGCACTTCCCACTGGCACTTTGGCCTACATTGACAACAGAGGAGCAGCCCCATCTCAAAGGACCATTCTATAAAAATACCATTTTCTTTATCTCTAGTCCAGTTTTCACACCGCTCCCATAACAAGGGATTTCATAAATCCAGGTGGACTGATTAGAGTTTTGAGTATGTAACTTTCTGAGTAAAAAATATACATGATACTTTTGAACAATTTTGACATTTTATCTTACCCTTTAAAACTCCCGGGAACATATTGCACGTTAGGTGTTTAAGAATAAAAAGTGTCAGCATATATAGCAAGTTCCATCATTCAAACTTGGCACTAAAGAGGATATTGAAAGCCTTGCTGCAGACCATTAAAACCAGCTAATTTACAACCAAAGACATTGTTGCTTGAAGTGCCAATCTGGTCAATAATTAAGGTTTGGAATATATATATCCAGAGAAAATTCCTTAGAACCTTTCCTTGTTGATCAAAACACAGGATATATTAGTCTCAATTGGACAGTGGCTGTTAGTTCTGGATTGTGATATTATTGAAAATTATGGACTATCCAGAGGCGTGGTGAGGAATTATTGCTGCTGTCAGCAAGATTTGTGAACCCAGTGCTGAGATACTTGCTCCCCCCTGGATCCTACGCCTGGAAATGTGAATGCTGGAAAAGTTGGAGGGAATTCACAAAAGAACTACAGAAACGAAGCGTGATTTGGAAAATATGGCTCTTTTCTGTCTTCGTCGTGGGACAAGGAAGGAACTCGAAGCCAATTGGCCAGAAGTTTAAGGACAAGATTTACAGTTGCAGGGAAATAAACAGGGGAGCTGGGATCATACAGCCCATTAATTTAGCAGACTATGAATAAGGACTGACAACAGCAAGCTGAGTGAGAAGGATGCAAATTAGAACTTACCTGCCATTATTTAACTCATCAAGTTACATACCAAATGATTTTGCCAGTTTTCTTTCACTGAAAGTCTTAAAATCAAATATTTTAATTTTTTTTTCCTAAAATTGTGCTGTTACAAAAAGGGGTGGGTCTTTTGGGGTTTTTTTAGGTTTCATTCACCGATTGGTTTTCCTCAAGTTTATCCAAGTTTTTCTTGAAGGGAAGATTCAAACTTGAGGCAAAGTCATAAGCAATGGGTTTACTGAGCACATTTTAGAGCCATTAACGGATGTAACAACCACCCTTCCATTCACTGGATGAAATCCCCATCTAAGCAGAAGGATAGTGGGAGGCTCATGACATACATAAAACGTGTGTCGTTTGCATGGAGATGAATTTCAGCCTTTAGAAGCCAACAGAATCCCATTTTCCATTATGTTCAGCCAGCAGAACGGATTTCATTAATCAGCCTATCATCAAGGGCTCAGTCCTACCACATCACTCACACTAAGTAATACCTAAGATGCAAATAGGTCCAGTAAAGCAAAGGACGCATCTGGAGAAGTTGATGTCGTTCTCCGAGCAAAGGTGCTTTAATGCACTTTCAGAAATCCACAAGTGAAATCTTCATACCCTTCCAGCTCTTCAGGAAGGTCCTGGATAAATAAGTCATTCAACAGAAGTGTTTAATCACTTGCAACACCATAGAACTACAACAAAAGTGAAGCTGTTGAATGAAAAAGCAGGTAAAATTTGCTATTTGCTACTTCTTCAGCTCAAATAGAGAGTTCAAAATCCCTTTCCATTCAGCAACTGACACTGAACTCTTTCAGCCACCATTTTGAGTAAGATAAAGGAGGCCTGAAGTCCTAGAATATGGAAACACGTGGTGTAGACCAGGCTTTTTTACCTTTGATTCCCTGGAATTCAACATGCTTCCAGTATTTCTAGTCTTCATATGCCCATTTAACCATCCTAGGTTTACCCATGGAAAGCAATACCTGTCTTTATACTGAATGTTTGCTTTCTATCTGGTTACTGTTTTCCTGAAGTTGCCTCGATGCTGTATTTTCCTTGCTTCCTAACCCAAGCAGAACTTAAAAGTTTGAATGATCAAACTGAATAAACAAAGCATGAAAAAATCCCAGCTTTTGTATTCGCACTGCCATTTGGTAAACCCAGTGAAGATTTTTGACCTTCCTTTCACCAAATGCAAATGAAAAGTAAAAACAAAAAAAACATTTTATTATTCCCAATGAAATCAGCATTTGTTTATTATTCCTTGCAAAATGCCTAATACATATGAGGTGATTTTTGTGCCTTTTTTGTATACTGAGTTTGTTGTTTCCCATTGCAATCAGTGGCATGTGAACCATTTCAGAGGCTCTTTGGGTTAAAATGTGGGAAAAGAATGATATATTTGTTAATTGTTGTTGCTGTTCTTGCTATGATCTTTGGCAACACCTGCTGGTGGTAGAATGCAGTGCTGGAGCCACTCTACATATATGCCTTCAACATATAGACCTTCAACTGGCCACACAACCCAAAAGAGCACTGATGCAGTCAGTGGGCTTAAAAACGTCAGGCCAGGTTCATGAAAGCATCTGCACAGGGTTTTCAGGCTCAAAATCACTTTCATATTAAAATGTGCCTGGTTTTGTTTATCCACACATCCGCTGTGATTTGTAAAAGTTGTGATTTTACAGTAACTTAATCCGAAGAGAATTTTGCACAGAACATCTCCCGCCCGCTTCCCAGTAACGAGGCGTTCTGAGCAGCAAGATAAATAACACTTAGGCATCTAATAAAAACTGCTGGGTTTGTTTTGGGGTTTTTTGGTGTGGTTTTTTTTGGTCTCAAATCCTCTTTTTTTTACATAGCACAGCAGCAAAGCCTCGTATTGTAGGTGAAAATCTGTAAATTTGCAGTAACTGAAAAATAACAGAAGGCGCAGCAGCATTCTTTATGTTAGTCTATATTGATCGGCTCTAATGAGCACCAGTGGAGCTGTAGCTAATGGTGGTATGTCTGGTGTTAAGGGCAAATGTGGGAGAAGATTATCAACCCAAGGGGTTTAACAGTTGCCGGACTGCCCTCAGCCCTCAGGGCAATGATGCACTTGAGAGGTCACTGTATCAAATGAGGGAAAAGATTCAGCCAGCGCTGCTGGAAGAGATGCAGCAGGAGCTGTGTTTTAGCCCAGACTCCCGGCATCAATAAAACAGTTACTCTGTGCTGGTCCTTTCTCCCCCTCTCCTCTCTCTCCCAGCCACCACCTACCCGGCGTTGCATTCCTAATCAAGAACCATAACACCAGCAATGCGGGGAGGACTGGAGCTGCTCGGGTTTATCGGGGCTGGGAGATGCACAGGGACGCGGTGCCACCAGCGCGAGGGACCCGCGAACGCTGCAGAGAACGGGGCAGAGCGGTTTTACACCTGGTGCCTGCTCGTTACCTGGGGGGCGTCACGCTGCCATTTGATGTGAATTTGCTTGATATTTCATTCACTGTGCTTCTTGCCACCCCCTTCTGAGATCTGAGAGGGGCGAGATGAGTGACCACCAGAGCGGAGGAGGCCACCGGGCTTCAAGGGGAAGTTAACTGGCAGATCCGAGAGAGCGCTCGCAGTAAAATGTTTGTGCAGAAAGGAAGCTACAGGTACTCCAAAAGATAAAAATGAACCCAGCAATGCCTTGAGGTGTGAGGCATGTTGCACATTCCATGCTTTAATAGCGTAATGGAATAATTCTCACTGTGTGGGGCTCCCGAACACACCAAGAAGCTGAGAACCTAGCAGTGAGATTTCAAATATTTCTCACAATAAACACTAATATATATTAAATAAAAAAAAAAAAAAAGAAACAGAATATTTTACTTAATGTTGTAAATAAGCAGATTAAATATTACCTTAGCTCCATTATGCCATAGCACCCTGTGGTTGTGGCAAATTATTTATTAGGTCTTTAAAAATTCTAAGACATGGATTCCTCTTGTTCCTTAGAGACCGATGATGGGTCAGATTGTTAAAAAAATCTTCACAGTTCTAATTTTTCTGCAGTGTTAATATGCAAGAAGGTCGAATCTTTGTTCCAGTCAGAGATTTTCCAACCAGTTTTGCCTGAACAAGAAGGAAGCAAGCCAGAATTTGGTTAAAGAAGAAGAATATTTCCTACCACTGTCAGCAAAAAAAAAGAAAAAAAAAAGAAAAAAAAAAAAAAGAAGAAAAAAAAGAAGGCTTTAGACTGTTATGGGGCTGCTGACATGAAAATCCCTGAAATAAGTGGAGCAGGCACTAAAGCTGGCATGCACACTCACTGGGAGCAACGAAGCTGGAGACGCTAAGAAACATTTTCTGCAGAGAGGCAGGAGTTGACACATCCGACGCTCGCTGCCTGATGGGCTCCAGCTCAGGGCTTTTCTGTCTGCTGCTCCCACCACTGTCCATTAGACAGGCCCTGCACCAGGGATGTGCAGCCACAAGTGACACTAATGTGCTCAAAGGTTGACACTGGGGAACCCACAGAAAGATGTGTTCGTGCCCGTAGTTCATGCACGGTTGGAAAGGGAACCGCTTTGGCACAACAGAGAGGGAATTTGTGTCCCCAGCGCTGCATCTGCCCTTCTCCTCATGCTTTGTTAGTGTTGAAATCCCCAAATATCCCAACTAAAAAAATAACCCATATTGTTTTAAAGTGCATCCTGAGAAGCATCCTCATGAGGGGCAGTGGAGAGACAGGGACTGATCTCTTCTCTGTGGGGACCAGTGACAGGACCTGAGGGAATGGTTGGAGCTGAGTCAGGGAGGTTTGGATTGGATAACAGGAAGAGATTGTTCCCCCAGTGGGTGGTTGGGCACTGAACAGGCTCCCAGGGGCTACCAGACCTCAGGGAGTGTTTGGATGCTCCTCTCAGGCACATGGTGTGACTCTTGGGGATGGGCCTGTGCAGGGCTAAGGGTTGGACTTGACGATGCTTGTGGGTCCCTTCCACCTCAGCATAGTCTGTGATCACATGATTTCCTACTGTAGTGTGATATCCTACCTGGTTTATGCAAGACCAAGCTGCTGCTTTACAACATGAACTTATGAGCAGACTCTGTGGCAAATTCATGACATTTATTTTCTAAAGCTTGAGTTCAAAAGCAGCTTGAGTGGACTCGCTAATTTACACAGTCAGTGAGAAATTCTGTTACCATGAGGTGCAAACAGGAGCAGATGACCATGTCCCCTGAGCCTGCAGAAATGGTCACAGAATCACAGAACATCTCGAGGCTGAAGGGATGTTCCAAGTCCAAGCCCTGCACAGGTCGAACCCCAAGAGTCACACCATGTGCCTGAGAACCTCAAGAATCTCACCAGGTGCCATTGACACTGAGATATTGGCAAAGTCAAGGCTGGATTTAAAGGTTTCAGAGGAAAAGCAAGACTCCCAGCTCAATATGAAACAAAGAGCTGGATAGCATTTTTCTAGTGAGTGCTCATCCTCTTCAAAGGATTTTTTTATGTCCAGATATTTAAGGATGTGGTTTTCTACAGCTGATATTTCAGCCTGAAGAGCTCCATTATCCTTGTAAAACTGGATACCCAGAAACACAAAGGATGTGGAAGTTTTAGAGGTGAGACTTGTTTTTGTTCATGAACTCTTCTAATCCTCCAAGCCCCTTCTACACTCTTTGTTACTAAATTTTAGGTTTGGACATATTTGATCTTAAGGAGATCATAGATTAAATTTCAGATGCTTTTGTTCTCCTAATGACAGAAGTAACAATAAATTCCTGTCTGTATAGCAGCAAATGCCATCCTAGAGAAAGATATATATACATATATATTTTAAAAAATGTATTTTAAAAAAGATCTCTATGTGCCTAATTGAAACATCTTGGTGAAATGTTTCTGTGAAAGGATAATATGAATAATAGAGCAGGAACTGTTTGCTGATGACTTTTTTCTTAAGGAGACTTTACAGGTTTTTAATGCATTATTTAATTTATTTCACACCCGTTGTTCCCTGTGCTGTACCTTTGGACAGATGAATGTCTGGGACGTGAGATCAGCTTTTATTGGTTTGGTTGAGCTGGCAAGTCACATCCAGGTAAGAAATAAGCGTTGTTGAATCATTTGATATTTCTCTTTCCACTGTTGTCTCTCTCTGGTTTCAGATAAGCACCATTTGTGGTTTGAGTGTCCATCAAAGCCTGCAGAAGAATGAAGTGGAAATTCACATCACAGCACTGGCAGGACACTGGGTCCACACTTGGCTTACCTGGGACCTTGCTATATTTACCCATCCCATGGACCTTAACTCCAAAATCTAATTAGTCCAAAATTCCCCTTTCAAAGCAAATACAAAAATGTAAATGTACACAAACTTTCACATTACCAAAAAGCTAAAACAAATAACTCAGTGATCATAATGACATTTAAATAGTTTTAGATGTGATTGGTTTGGTCAGATCCCTTGCTGTGACAGGTGAATAAAGGTGAGATCTTGCTCAGCAATGTCTGCAACCAAATTCCCTCAGACTTTAATGATGTGGGAGTCCAGCTAAGAAACCTATGTAATTTTTTTATTAGTTGGTATTGACCAGTCATTTTGAAATGTTTGCTTTGAAAAGGACATGCTATTTATTTTTTCTTTCCATTTAAATATCAAAAATCCTGCTCTAGCTCTAAATGATAATCTATACAATGAATAACCACTTGGGGCCAAAAAACTTTCCTCACCCAAGTGAAGAAATGTTTTCAGCTCTGGAGAATAAGTAGCAACAAAATCTGTCTCTTTATCCATCAGTCTCAAAAAATCCTACCTAGTCATTATAACTTATGCATTACATAAAACTTTGCTTGGGTAAATATGCATTTCAACCACTTGAATGAAATGCAGCTATTTCAGGGGTTCATAAGAAATGCACCTTATTTTCCTTGCACTGGAGGTTTTTACTCTAGAGTGTCCTGACCTTCACCCCTTAAACACCTCTAAATCCCATAAGTGATCCCAAGATGATGTTGTTTAGCACAGTAATATTATTTTCAGTGAAGCAGCACAAGCACTTGGAAATGCAGGAGTCTTGCCAGGTTGGGAGAGGGACCCAAAACTTGAACATTGCACATTTTAGAGTTAAAAAAAAAAAAAAAAAAAAAAAAAGGAAAAACACCTCCAAACCCCAAAATTTTGTTACTTTAAAGCCACTTTATAAATTAGCCTGTATTATTATAAATAGCTGTATTATATATATTATCATGTACCATATCCAGCATGTACCCCCATGACAGGGCTATCTGTGAGATCTTTGGGTGATGGAAAGCTTTGAACCTTAAGAAGTTCTCACAGGTCATTTGAAGAATATTTAATTACAACATTCTTTGTTTGCTATTAGGCTTGAAAAATGCCAAATTTCGCAGTGAAACACAACCCAAACAACACATTTCTTTCCATGGCTTCATGGGTTTTATAAGACTTGATACTCTTTCCTTCTAATTCTTTGCATCTTTCCATCTCTTGTGCTTCAAGCCCAGATCACCAGAGAAAAGGAACCTTCACACTGTGGTATTTCCTAAGTGCCCAAATATATATTTACAGGAATTGAGCAACGTGATGGTTTCAGGCCAGGTCAGCAGTGGTTCACAACCCATTTTAGTAAATCATTTGAGATAAATCTTACTCTTCTTATCTAAACAAAGCTCCTCAATTGCTTGAGAACAACACGATCCAACAGTAGAAAAGGTGCATTTACCCAACTATTCATTTGCTTTCTGAAAGTCCAAATATGAAATCTCAACTCTAAGAATTCCAGGACCTGAACCTTCAAATGTATTATGTGACCAGATGTTTTGGTACAGGATGAGACCCTCCTGTTTCCAGGAACTTTGTCCATTTTGATTCTCATAGCCAAAAGAATAATAGATAGAACACCCATACAAGCTCATCATGATGAGCTCTGTTAACAGATCTGTTAAATGAAATTATTACCACTGACTCTCTCAACTGGTTCGACCAACAACTTTCAGTCTTCAAGATTTATCCTAATTTTTTCCTTCCAAACTGTTTGATCTGGGGTTCTTTGTTTGAGGTTTTTTTATTGTTGGATTATCTCTACAGTGTTTTTCTCTCCATCCACATCAACTCCATTTTTGCTTTTGCCTTCTCCTTTGGTCCTCTGTCATCATTTTCTCAGTGAACATTTTACCTGCATTTCTTGCAGCTCCAGTGAAAATTTACCTGCTTCTCTTGCAGCTTTCTTAACATCCTTAAGGCTTTTAAGGCTCCATATTTATGCCCACTGCCACTTGGTTTGGTCATTGGTTACTGAGTTTAATTATACTTTTTTTTTTCTTATTTCAGAGAAAGAGTAAATTAAAAAATACACCTTTAATAAATAATCTCACAGCACTCAAGGATGGGCTTGATGCCTTCCCATAATACATACCTGGTTCCCCCAGGCCTAAAATTGAAGGGTGGTAGTTTCATATTTAAAGAATTATCAGCAGCAGTGCCACTAATAGTGCCTTGACACAGAAAATAGCAAAATCCTATTCAATGTGGTTGATTGGAAAACAAAGAAATGTATCATTTCACTCCCTCATCATATAAAACCATTAGCAACAAAAGGACAGCAAGGAGAGAAAAATCAAGTGCTGAATCATGAAAAGACTCAGCAGATCAAGATCTTTCTTCTAAAAAATCTTTAACAGGGAAAAGAAGAAACAGCAGATATTATTTCCAATTATTTCTCAAATTGGAACAGAGAAAGGAAAATAAAAGATACACACACACATACACACACACACACAAAAATAAAAAATAAAAAAAAAAAATCCCTGACTTGGTGCTACTGGAGTTTGTAGCTGGAAGGAAAGTCCTTGCTTATATTGAAGCAAAGTTCTGAAAATAAGCAAAGAACAGATTTATTGATTTTTGGTGAAGTCTGGGTGTAAAAAAGAGAAAGAATAAAGAAGTGCTCTTTGCCCGCTATGTCCAAATGACATCCCCAGTGGCCTTCTTAATGGTGGGGGAGGGGAGGGGGCAGGTGCCTACCCCGGCACACGGACACAACTGCCCTTAGGCTAGGGCTAATGGTATTGGCTGAGCCTGCTCTAAGCCTCTCTTTTCTAATAGCCAACTTTCTCTGTGCGAGAAGACAGACAGATATTGATTGGTCCAAATGCCCTTGAGTTGACAACATCTGAAATGAAAATCCACAAGGCGAGTGCAAACTTTCTGCAAGTTCAATTCCCGGAATCTGATTATGAGGCTGGACTGCGGGAGCGCTCAGACACGGGAAAGGGCTCCCTTTGTCGCCGGCTCGCACGTGTAATTAGCGGGGTGGCGGCAGATTTGCCGCACAAATGGCAATTTTAGGAGGCAGTTTAAGGGTAGCAGCGTTCAGATTAAAGGAGCAAAGCAAGTCAACTCCGCCGCGAAGTTTGACGGCAAAGTTGCCAAGGCGCAAAGTCACATTTCCCATCTCTGAGCGTTAATTAGTTACATTTCCCATCTCTGAGAAATAATTACACATAAATAAATAAAAAACACTTACAAGGGGTGATTTCAAAACTTACCGAATGGTGTTAGAGAAAGCTCCACAATTTAGAGTCCACCTTTCAGGGAAGTTACTTCATCCATGCAAAGTCTAAAGGTTCAAACTAACACCGACTACCAGCAAGTCTGGTTTTATTTTCTAATAGCTTTGTTCTCCAGAATTAAAATATTGGAGTTACAGCTTGCAAAGGTTAAGGATGAGGAATGGACAAAGCTGGAGGAGTTTATTTGTACCTTATTAAGCATTCTTTTTTTATTCTACAAATTCCTCCTAAATCAATACATTGACTACTGTATAAACCTTAAATAAAGCATTATTAAAGTGGAAGCTGTGTTCCTGTCCTACTGGGTTATTTAGAAGCATAAAAGATACACTCTTAAGAATCAGTCTCATGCCAGGTAAAGTACAGCTGGAATACACATTAAATTTATTCAGTCATTGATTTGTAATGTTGATCCTCCATGGCTTCATGTTTCTTTTCTCATTAATCTTAGTTAACCCTCTCAAAACAATGGCAACGTTGTCGTTTGATGTATCGAAGATCCAACCTGCAGAGGATGCTGCTCTCTGGGCTGTGATTCCTGCTATCAGGAGGGATAAAGCCACAGAACCAGAGAATCTTGTTTGCTTGATTTTGTGTTAAATATGAAAAGGAGATGTTTTTTTCTCAGAGGAAGAGACAAACAAAGAAAGGAGATGCATAATTCCAACCCTCTGTGGGTGGAATGAGATGATCTTTAAGGGCCCTTCCAACCCAAACCACTTCATGATTCTTTGCTGTCCTAAGACAGGGCATCTGAATGATTTGGCTGCAGAAAATTAATAGATCTGCTGGAGGCCTCCTATGGGGCAAGGAACAAACTGATGGGGTGACTCCACTGGGAGCTCCAGGAGAAAATCACTGCAGAGCAAGGCAGAAAGCTGAAAAACACAATCCTAATCTAGAAATTAAGACCTCTGCCCATAAAACCATTAATTATTTTAATTGGAGAGTCTTCTTATTAAGGCATTTCCATCTTCTACCTGCAGCTCCTTCCTATCCACCTGATTTAGGTGCCTTTGTAGAGAAGCTGAAGACAAGGAGGAGGAGAGGTCATTTTTGGAGGAACCAACAGCAAATACACACAAATGTGCAGGCAGAAGCCTTGGGCATTTACCATCCTGCTGGAGGTGGCACCTGTCAATAAAGCCCTCTCTGCTCCTGTATGGAATGATGGGCTTAACCAAACATTCCTCTGGACTTCATGCTGAAATTCTTGCCTGATCTGTTTTTGGCAAGTATGAGTAGCAATATATTTGTTTTCACGTCTTGATGTGTTATCACATGTCATTATATTGTCTGGATAAATATCAGCTGTTCAGACTAAATGGCCAAGTTCTATCCCATCTCTTGCTGCAAAAAAACATAAGTAGGTTCACAGTCTTCCTAGGATGCAAATGGTTTTGTTATGGATCAGCTCCACGGGCTTTGACTTCAGCATCCAGCTCTTTTCAAAATCCACCTACCTTTTAATTACACTTCCCCCCCCCCAACTTTTTTAACGAGCTTAGAATCCCAACAATACATTATCAATATAGGCCAAACATAAATAAACCAGAAAATCCCAAGCTACCATTTTGCCTGTAATTATTTACAGCCTGTAGGAGATCAGGACACAGATGAAGAATGGCCACCCCCTTTCATATCCAGAGAAGTTACATTCAGCATCAAGGGGGAAACAATTTAGCTGAAGACAGACGATGAAGTGAACATTAGCAGCAAATGTGAGGCTTGTTTGTGGCAAATCCATCCCTAGGAACTATTTCTTCCTTCAGTCCCAAACAGTCTTTCTAATCTTTTGTCTTTTCAAATAGCTGTGATAATATTAAAACCATGCTTCACGGCAAACAGCATTTCTGGGATTTTCCTAAGAGATGTGGCTTTGGATAAGAAAGTGCAATTGAGTTAAAGCAGTAGGAGAGCCCAGAGTCAGTGGGGTTTGTTGTGATCCGTTGACCACTTCCCAGTAGGAATCTCTGCAGTCGCTGAGAATTACTAAACACCATTTCAAGGAATATAGGTAATTCAGTCAACCAAAAAACCAAACAAAATAAGCCCAGCATAAAATACATTTTAAAAAACCCTACTGGCACGTGAAAAGCAGGAGTCTGTCGAGCCTGCTTTGAATCATTCCCGGTGTACTTAGCTGAGTAAAAATCAGGTGGGCGAAATTTCTCTGTGTGCACAAAGATTAGAAAACAGATATTTCTGCAGCCACTGAAACTGGTTTTGAGATAGAGAAATGACAAAGCTGGGGTTTTTTGTCCCAGTGCTTAGAATATATCACACCTTTTCTGCAAGTTTCTCACAACACTTGAGAGAGAAATAAAAATATACTATTTGATATCACAATTCAGAGATGACATTATGGCTGAAGTACTTCCTTGCTATCAGACAAAAGTGTGGCAGGTTTGTCCTGCACCAGGTGTGGATCTCGGTGGCCTGGCTGTGATTTTTGCTGGAGTTCCCAGAAAAACCTGTCATAATTCCCCATAATTTTTCTTGAGGAATTGAAGCTGATAACAGCCAGGATGAAGAGCTCTTGGTACAGCTCCCACCATTCTCAGCCTGTTGTCTTTTCACTTAGAGCCCTTGATTTATCATCAAAAAAAAAAACCTGTAAAAAATTCTCAGCTGGACTTTCAGAGCCCCTACTGACAAGTACATAAAGAAATATATATATATATATAAAATCATATGGATGTCGCACACTTTTCTAAAACACCAGTGCATGCAAAATGGAATGAGCAGGTTCTGTAGGTATTTTATCATTATTGCACTTCTAAGACAATACTCTGCTCCCTCTATAAAGAATGATAGGACAGGCAGGCTGGAGTAGCTGCAGGGGATCCTACGCCTGTTGACTGCCAAAGCTGCTTACTACTTAACAACTGATCAACTGGCCCCCAAGGCAACAGCTTAACAAGCCCCAGTAGAAGTGGACTCAAGATTTCTTCCTCGGCAAAGAAAATGAAACCATTTACCAGGTATGACCAATATCCAGAAATCAAGGGGAGCAGCCCCCGCAACACTTCAGCTCCCCAGCTCTTCAGAAACAGAGAGGTGTTTTTCGGCTGAGCTCCTCAAGTCGAGCAGGGCGTGCTAATATTGGACTAAGAGAGGATAATGTGGTGTGTGGGGCTGCTTTGCAGAGACAGAGCTGTGCCTTGCACACTCAGGGCATGCAGCGAGGAGGAGGGATGCTCGTGGGCGCTCCGGGGCAATACCGTGTCCTACGTGCGTGAGAGAGGGAGGGAAAGAGAGAGTTCAGTCCTGAAATGCAGCAATTCCTCTGGGGGGAGATGTGGCAGCTGTTTACCAGCACAAAGCAATTCTGTGCAGCGCTTTCGGAGAGGAAATGAAGAATCCTGTACTCGGCTGGAGCTACAGGGGGGATTTTAGGGAAGCAGGATTTAATTACCCAAGCTGGAATTTGGCCAGGACACCAGGGCTCACACCTCTGCTCTGGTGAAAAGTGCCAGGGGGTCTTTAATAGTAACAAACAGTCAAGATTTGGGGTTAGTGTTTCACCTGAACCACCACACCCTCAAAAACATTTTGCTTCTTAACAGAGTGTTAACAAAACTTTATCCAAAAGTCTTTGGGTTTGCAGTGGGGTTACCGTGAAGAACAGCTTTTCTTATGAAGTTTCTCTTTATCTCAGGATCGTTTAGAAAAAGCCACCCTGTAAAACATCTTTACATCCACTGCAGGAAATGAAAGGAATGTTTGACATTTTCAGGCAGGGTAGACCAGAGAGAATGTCACCTAATACACCCAGATTAGCTGAATCAGCTTCATAGCCTCCCAAAAACCTGACACATTTCCTAAAGCCTCCATACTCTTAATTCTTCCATTCCTCAAGTCACCAATGTCTCCTTTGGAGACTTTTTTTCCAGTCAGTTTTTCTGAAGGAAACTTGAAGAGGGAGGGTTGGCATTTTCCAATTTGTTTCTATGACTTGCCTTTTTATAGTCCTAATCCTGCAGCCACACCAGGAGAGGTGTGAAGAAAACCTGCGAGGACAAACCTTATTTGAAAATTGGAACGACCCGTTGACAACTCCCCTTCCTGCACACAGATTTATTAGCACGTGTTACTGGGGGTATTTAGTGGGGTGTGTTGCTTGGGTGACTGGGGGAGTGTTCTCCAAATTCCTTCTCTGTTTTCACTTCTGCTGTTTCTTCCTCAACCAAATTAAACCTGCAGCTTTCTGAATGTTGTCTTATTCACGCCTCCAGCTCTTCATTTCTAGGTTATTATTCACCTTCTCCCTACATGAATATACTAAAGAACTAGACAATAATGGGGTTGCAGAGTGCTGGAAATCCCCTGTACATTGCTAACCACTGTCACACCATTTCTTTGTATTTTCCACTTGTAAGAGACCATTTATGCTTAGATTGGAACTTAAACTGCTCTCTGCTCCATGTCTCTGCATTGCCCTCGGTAGAAGGGCTCATAAACATTTTTCTAATGACCAAATTAGCATTATTAATGAACGAAATATCAGCTCTGAAAGTCTATAAAGTGCCCAGACGTTCTGCCACGTGCAAAAGTTTCTTGGAAAAAGTGAGGGTTCAAAAACTTTGGCTCGTTCTAAAATGGTTGTGATGACAACTAAAAGGGGAAGAGTCCTCCAGGGAAGGAACTTGGATAACCATGAGGTCCTAAGTTTTTGGAAGAGCTGTGTCAGAGGTTCAGATGCAGCTTTGGGGTTTATCAGGAAACTCCAGAGCTCTGAGGTGGTCTAGTGGAAGGTGACATTGTCCATGGCAGGGGGATGGAAATGGATGACCCTTAAGGCTCCTTCCAACCCAAACCATGTCATACCCAGGATCACATTCAACACATGAGAAAATGGATGACATGTCTTATACATAAAATCATAAAATCACAGAATCACAGAGTGGTTTGGGTTGAAAGGGACCTCAAAGACCATCTTGTTCCAGCTCCCTGCCTCAGGCAGTGACACCTTCCACTGACCAGGTTACCAGGTATACATGACATACCTCAGTAAAATATCCTAAGTATAGAAGAAAGGAACAAACCAGTGCAGACTCACTCAATAAAAAATATAAACAGAAACTTTCACTCGAGATTCCAGGCATGACTGCTCTTGTACTGCTGCAACAGCATGTGAAATGTGAGCTCCATGTCTGGCAGCACCAAGAGGATTTCAATATCACAAGCCCTAATGATTTCTATTGCCTCATTGTAGCATCCTCTGAAAGAAAACACAGCTCTGGATCAATGCAGTCATTGACTGGCTCAGTGTATGGATAACTGATGCACATTAATACAGCCTGCATTGAACTGGAGTGGCCCTCAGAATTCCAGCGAAAGGTATAACAATTCAATCTTCCCTTTAACCTGAGCAAGAGCTGAATTGACTTTTCCAGCTCTGTTTTCCAGCAGACACTGCCAGCTCCATGGCAAGGCAGCCTGGCAGCCCCCGAGCATCACTGTGGGGTGAATTAACCCTTTACCACAGCTGATCACAGCAGACACTGCACCATTTAGAAGGACTTTGCACTTGTGAAGCACCTCTGCAGAGCACACAGATCTAGAGGTGCTTTATATATACCCTTAAAAACCTCGCTGGAGACGGTGAGGGATCAGGATCAATATTCTCATTTTATAGATGAGCAAGCAGATTAAACAGGATACCAAAGGCTGCACAATTTTTTATAGCACATATTCATAAACTGGAATCCTATTCCATGGCTGGGGTGCATATAGGATTTTCTCCTAAACTATAAAACTTATCCTTCTCTCAGCCACACTGAACTTGCCTGTAGTGTAGAGCTATTGTGCAACTGTACAGCTTCTTATTTTTTTTCATCTGTTTTTGTCTGAGCTGACCCAGTGTCACCTCTGTAACATGGAAACCCAGACAAACCATCAAGTCCTGCTTTCTGACATAGCAGAGTGAGGGGATTAGAGAATAACTGCTCAGGCTGGAAAATTAAATTACATAGACTGTCCATGCCATAGCCCATTTCATGTGCTGCAGAAGAGGTTTTGACACTGCAGCTGAGGGCTGGACTGGTCCTACGTGTTACAGGGTTTATTCCAAGGGAAGAGTGACCAGAAGGAGGAAATCCCAAGGACCAATAAAATTAACACCAGAGTTCACAAGTACCCAGAGGCCAATGGCAAACCATAGGGGTTAGATGTTTTGAGGGGATGAATACCTAGGAAGCAATTAGTCATCCAGCCAAGATAACAATTCAGAAGAAACAAATTAAGTCCCAAATATAAGTTTGGGAAATAGCAGGAAAAAGTTTTTTACCCAGAGGGTGGTTGGACACTGAGCAGTCTCCCCAGGGCAGTGGTCACAGCACCAAAACTGAATTCAAGAAGCTTTTGGACAACACTCTCAGGGACAGGGTGGGATTGCTGGAGTGTCCTGTGCAGGTCCAGGGGTTGGACTCGATGATCCTTGTGGGTTCCTTTCAACTCAGAGTATTCTGTGATTCTGTGATTTACCTTTTGCTTCATTTCCTGTGTTAAAAACAATGGGACCAAACACTGAATTAATCAAAGTTGAGGATGAACACTTGGAAAGTAGGTATGCAAGGTTTCATTTCTTTTAAAACCATAGAATCATAGGACATCCTGAGTTTGAAGGGGCCCACAAGGATCATCGAGTCCAGCTCTGAAGTGAATGATCCATACAGGGACTGGATCCACAACCTTGGCATTATTAGCACCAGGCTCCAACCAGATGAGCCAATTCTCTGCCAGGGGATTATTATAAAGAGAAATATGAGGAAATTTTCAGTTTAACCTTTCAAGATCCAGAATTTCAGAAAACAGGATGGCAAATTGTGCTTCAGTGGGATTAAGTTTCTTTTTTTGGATGTTGCTTTGGTGCATTTCAACAGAAAAACTGAGTAACTGAGAGAGAAAATTAGCAGGGCAACAACAAATGTGATTACCCACAGAGCAAATACAAAAACAATTACTGTTGTAGAACTTCTTATTTGACGTAAATCTATACAGGTTGATGATGTCATTTTAAAAACAATAGGTAAATTCATCAAAATAGTGTTAAACTTTGAATATTTATAAAATACTTTTGAATACTTTGAAAAAAACTTTTGAATATTTAAAAAAATATTTTTTTTGATCTTTTAAGATTCAGGAAACTGATAATTTTCATTTCACCATTAGAAAACAGGTCAATCATGACTCATTTCTACCACTTGGTTGATCCAGCATGGACCAGTTCTAAAACTGAAGTAGGGAGACCATTACTAATTTTGATGCAGCACAAAGTCTAGCAAGTGTAAGCAAAAATATAAGGCATAACTGTGAGTTAGAAATTAAAAAAAAAAACAAAACCAAAACCAAAAACAAACTTATTCCCTGCCCTAACTTCTTCAGCATAAATCATGACAGCTCTTTGGGGAATCATGTTTTCATGTAGGTACCTTTAGCCAGGGATTTACCAAGTAACACTGTACAGACAGGACAAACTTCAGCTCCATTATTCTTTATAAGGAATTCTGAGGAAGAATTCATCATGTTCTCAGCTATAAAAGCTTTTAGTTCTTAAGAAAGTCTTCTCACACTCCTTCATTTTCTACTTGATGTCATTTCAGAAGTTCTCAGTTTTCATTTCCCAGTTATTAGCAGCTCTCAAATGAGGCAGAGTGCTATCACAGGTATAGAATTCTGGTATCTCCAAGGCTAAAATGCATTTAAAATCATAGATTTAGAATTAAATGTCTGTTAATATCCATGCTTCTGTATTTTCCTTCACAATGAAAAAAATTCCAGAATGCCTGTTGTCAAGAACTCAAGGCAGATGTTAGATATGTTGAAAACTTTTTGAAGATTTCAACTGTAACCACTAAAAAAAAAAAAGAAAAAAGTCCGTGAATATTTCCATGTCTGGGACTACCAACAATTTTTTTCTTTTTCCAGTGCAAGAATTTCATTTAACATCACGGGTCAATCAAGTGGTTTGGTCTCAGGAGGAAGTGGAAGAAATCACTTGAAAATGGCTGGAAAAAATCTGAGTTCCAGAAGGAGTTTTGAAAAAGGTGGACTCAAGGTCAGCAAAGTGCTAAACGCTGTTCCCGACTCCCGGCAATCCCTTGGTGATCCAGTTCATCCACCAGCTTGATTAGGACAAGCCCAGCTGACTGGACTTAAAGATGCCTTGTAATTGCCCACAGTGCATCTGTCGGACTTGTAAAAATCAGGGATATTTTAGGGAAAGCCGAGGCATCCGTGTTTACACACCCCTGGAAGAGGAAGAACAGATGCTCGATGCCTTTAGAGCTATAAATACACACGCTGTGGTTGAAGTCACAAAGAGGCATAAACACATATATTTTTTAAAAATCCGTCCCAATTTTCCTCAGAGATCTGAAGAGCTCTGGGCAAGTTTTATACCTTAAGTGGAGAAAATAGCAGGCTTTATATGATAAAATTATTTCAAAACAGGACTTTAGCATAGAGCAGAAGCATTTCTGAGTTGGGTTAGGCCTGTTTTGTTATGACTAAAGCAGAATGATCAAATTACTGAATGTCACAGTGGTTTGGAGGTGACTCCTCCACCTAAAGAACAAACACTGCTATTGACCTGAATCCCAAGAAACTGACATTATTATGTGCCAACTGGTCATTTTTATATTAAGAATAAGCCTGTACATGCAGAATTGATTATAAAAACTAAAAGCTCTTGGGATCACCTACACTGAAATTAAGCTCAACAAACTCCTAGGAAAGCTAAACAAACTGTCCAAAGCTTTCTCTAGGCTGGGGATACTGGGAAAAAAAGAACAGAGGATTTTCAGGTTTTGAAGAAGGTCTTCCAAAAAAGATCAGCTGCTAAAGCACCTGCTGGATTCCTTAGCTAGAAAGAGGTTTATTTTCACTTCTTTTTTTTTTTTCTTTAATAATTTGATCTATTCAGAGTTCAGAACATTTTAGACTGCAGTAGTTGACTTAGCAAAGAGCTAATTGTACTAAAAACTCTGATTTAAACCCCAAATTATCTTCTTTTTTAACTTCAAGAGGTTTTTTTACATCTGTCAACCATCAGAGGTGAACTAATGTGCATGAGATTGTTTAAATAGAACAGATTATATTTTTAAAATATAGAAAATTAATATATAATGAAAATTATAATCAGGGACAAATCAGTACATTTTTTTACACACATTCATTTATGTCTCTTATATTTATATAATATATATAATATTATATATAATATGTATTCTATTGGTATATTTCAACACTAAGAATTTTTTTCACTAGCAAATTCAAAATTTCTTGTATGCAAAGTTTCAAAATGTACTAAGAGAATCAAGTACAATAAAATTAATTTTTTTCCCAATATTGTACCTGTACAAAGAAATTTATGATTTAACCAACTGGAGTTCATGGGATTTACCATAAGAAGAACAGAGGGGTTTATCAAATGAATAAATTAACACATTTTATAACAGCAAATTTCAGTTTAGCAAAAATATTCAGTGAAATTTAGTAAATTTGATTCTTTCTCTTTTATCAGGATTAAAAATCACTCCAAGAGGACTGCAAATATTTGGGGAATAAATCCCTAAGAGCTGTACCTGCGCAAACCTTCCCATGCTCACCTGCAGCTCCCATATTTCTATGGGTTTTCCATAGAATAAGATTACAACAGCCATGAAGTCACTGCAACTTTTCAATTTGTATGGATTTCTTCTAAAAGTAGTGGTTGAATGCACGAATTACTTGGTGGAATTCCATGGCTGCTTACACAGAAGGCCAGACTTGATGACCATAATAGTCCCTGTTGGTCTTAAATCCATGAGTCAATTAATATATGAATCTGATATAATTCAGGGGCTTGTTTTCATGGATCCACTTGAGATTAAATAGAAATGGCTAAGCTTTAATTGTTTTAACATCTGATATTTGTCAAGCAAATTACTTCCAAATCAAACCACGGCTTTCCATCCTGGTGAAAATATTTAATTACACTAACTACTGGTAAAATTAGTTCAATCTGGTCTCAAATGCCTTTGGTTAGTGTTAAATAGTGACATGTCTATTTATCATCCCTTTGGGTTCTAATGCTCAGTAAGATTTCCCAGGAAACCATGTTCTCACCTGCAACCAAGGCAGCCAAAGCTGTGCCTTGTGATCTAGGAAGTGTTTCCAGAGAGCTGAAGAGTAATAAATAACATTATTAGGACTAAAAACAACTTTCAGAAGAGCTAAAAAACATGGATTTCTCTATGAGGCTTAGAATTTTTTTTGAAGTCCTTGAAAACGATAACTGTAGGTCGATTAAAAAAAAAGGAAGGTCTTCAGGTTGGATATGAGGAAAAATTTCTTCACTGAAAGGGTTTTCAAGCACTGGAACAGAGAAGTGGTGGAGTCTCCAAGTCTCCAACCCTGGAAGTCTTCAAAACTTGTGTAAATGTGGTACTTGGGGACATGGGTTAGTGGTGGCCTTGGCAGTGCTGAGGAATGGTTGGACTCAATGATCTTAGAGAGCTTTTCCAACCTTAATTATTCTATAATTCTAATATTATTAACTGATCATCTTTCTACTTAGGACCTGACAATTATTTGTCAGGTCCTAAATCATGACTCACACGGAGTAGACTTCAAAACTGACAGAAATACCTTTTCAAGCATTTACCTCCCCTATTTTTCTTGCTGACTCTGCAAAATCCCTTAGTAAAATTCTTTCACATGGCAAAGATATTTTTGCAAGGGGACTTATAGTCAGCAAAGCTAAGAAATGGAGGAAATCAAATGAAGGCATGACAAAATTCAGTGTTATTTAAAGTTTCACTTGTGGTTATTAATATGAGCATGACCCCAATGAGCTGAGGTAGAAATATTGCCCTTTTTTGTTTTGTTCATACTGTTCATTTTCATGACAATAAAAAGTTTCTCTGGAACACTAAATTCTACAAAGAGAATTCTACAAAGCCTAACAGCCCCTGAGTAGCTGATCAAAGTGTGAATAAACATTCATGTGCTGATGAAGAGTCAGCTAAAACTTACCCAACAACCCAAGGTGAGCAGGTCTAGTGGTTGGACCTGATGATCTTAGAGGTCTTTTCCAGGCTAAATGATTGTGTGATTCTAAGCCATGGGGAGAGTTAATTAAACAAAATTAAATGTGAGCATTTTAGGATTGCAGAAAAAAAAAAAAACAACATAAGTTTTGTTTGGCCAAGCCCAGTATGAGATGAATTAATTAGGGATTTTACAGATATATTAAAATGTAGGATTTAGGATTTAAGAAGTATACTGAAGTATATGAGGGTGGAGTATTTCATACCTCACCTTGACTGGAGAACTTTTCTCTGCAGAGGTTTCAGCAGAAGCTGCTCCCAACAGCTCATATTTGTTTCCTTCCAGGACAGAACACATGCACTGGTAGAAAGGTGTATTCAAATGCAAAATGCACTTCAGGCTGATAGTTCTGATCTCCTTTAATCTTCCTCTCTTGATTAACAGTGAGGGCTTCTGTGAAGGACAATTGATGTGGTGCAATAGGTCGCTTTGTGGTCTCAACCTTGGCGGTGTAATCAGATACCTGGCACGCTTAATGGAGGTCACTTAATGCAAAGATTAAAATTAACTGGAAGTCAATAAGGGAATAATAAAGGAAAATGATCACCCTGTTGCTCCTATTTTGTAAAAGTAAACCTCACATTGCAGGCCAGGAGTAAAGCAAAAAAAAAAAAAAAAATGGAGTGGCAGGAGATCCAATAGGCCTTCATAAGCCCTCCAGCAAACAATTTAATGATTTCAGGTACCCTTTAAACTAAGTGGCCAATCACTGTTAAATCCTTTGGTATTCATTGTAATAACATTGATCATGATGAACTCTTGTGGTATTAATGTGGATGTAATATATACCTTTTTAATTATAGAACAAGAAAATCCAATTACCCCTTTGCCTCATCAAAGTTCTTCTCTGGCTGTGACTATTTAAACATACATTATGGAGCGTTCAAACTGAACGAGGTTTTTGTGCAAGGCAAGGGGCAAATCCTGCTGGGTGCTGACTGCTCTTAACTGGCAGGAATTTTGGGAGGAGGTGAGTGTGCCGAGCACCTGTGAGGAGACACGTGGTGGCTCTTTGCAGGATCAGGCCTCGGTAGCACCTGGAAAGGCAGAAGATTCAGTGATCAGCCTTGGGAAAACCCTGATTCAAAAGGCAGAACGAATTTATTTGTACAGCAGAGCGGAAGCTGCTCTGAACAGTTCAAATGATCATTAGTCGGGACATAATTTACTCTGTAAAAACGTAAAGGGAAAATTATGAGCTGAGCACATCATTTGTTTGGTTTTGTTCTACATGCCACCAGCTGAACTCTCCACAGTTTTGGACCTAACTCCAGGAAAAGTGCTTGTATTCCAGCCTAAGTCAAGGGGAAGCAGAAGCTCATGTCCTCTGATGCCTTCAGCCTACTTTGGGGCCAGGCAGTCCAAAAGAATGGATCTACCTTGGTGGCCTTTCTTCATAGAATCATGGAATGGTTTGTGTTGGAAGGGACCTTAAAATCCATCCAGTTTCACCCTATGCCATGGGCAGGGACACCTTCCACTATCCCAGGTTGCTCCAAGCCCCATCCAACCTGGCCTTGGACACTTCCAGGGATGGGGCAGCCACAGCTTCTCTGGGCAACCTGTGCCAGGGCCTCACCACCCTCACAGGAAGAATTTCTTCCCAATATCCCATCTAAATGGACCCTTTTCCAGCTTAAAGCCATTCCCCCTTGTCCCCATCCTCCCTCATCCTGTTCTTTCATGAGTAGAAATCTGCTCTCACACTACACCGTGTGGGCAGGGACTATTTACACAAGTCAAACCACATGGGTTTTCCCTTGCATCAATAACCAGAAAGAATTATCTGGAGGGAAAAAAATAACCTTCACAAGACATCAAATCCTGTTTTCTAATTCAGTTCCTACTTTGGGAAAACTTTGAATATAGCTGGATATAGTGTTCAAAATTTAACTATTGGGAGATAAAAGCAGAAAAATTAAAGTTCTACAATTAAGTAATCTTTTTTGAGTGAATTCTCTTCTACAAATAAAGTCAGCTCCAGAAAGATATAATCACAGGGTATATCAGTTCCCATGGGCACTGGGAGTCAACCTTTTGGAAGAATGAAATCAGCCCATGCCTGATGATTGCTCTTCATTAATTAATCAAAAATGGAGAGGGTTGCACAAACACGTTTAGTGTTGTACCTTCCTAGAAACTGGCCAAGCAAAGCTTGCATCAAAAATTTGGGTTTTTTTAAATTTTTCTGTTTTGGCCACTCTGTGGGTTCAGAGCCATAAAAGCAAAATTTGCCAGAACCCTTCCAGGAGAACTTCGTCACGTCACCAAGAACTCAAATGTTGCAGCACACTGCTGCTGAAGGGAACCTGTGCGATATTTTCTCCTATTCCAGTTGAAAAACAGCACAAAATCATACTCAAAAGAAAATTTTTATGACACCTCCAGCACGTTAATTTAGGCACAGCTGTCCCAAATGACAAACTATAACAGGTAGCAAAGCTTGGTGCTTGCAGGTAGGTGTAGCGTCTGAGTAGGGACCAGGGGAGTTATGTACCACTATGATATATAAATATACTTAAACAATACGTGCTTTTACAGCAAAATGGCTCTGTAATCATGTCAGGCTGTAATTTGTAAGATATCACAGAACGTTTACGAGATAATTGCCCAATTCCTATAGCTCAGTCACAACTACAACCTGCTCATCACAAAAGTAGAAAGAAGAACCCCAAATATTCACAATTCTTTAATGCTGCATGAGGCAGGATAGGATGAATAAAGATATTTTAAATGTATTAAATGCTTCTCTTTCTTTAAAAATTACATTATAAAAACCTTCCTTAAACATTATTTGAATAAAGCCTCATTACTCACAGTCCAGAGAAGTTCATTAGGAGAAGATCACTTTGGAAAGCATTCAACTAACTGGCCTTTCTTCTCAGCAGTGAATTACATTAGCTACTTCCTAGTTATTTAAATCTTGAAATAAAAGATGTAAACGCTACAGTGACATCTTAAGATCATTGGTAAGGCAGGTCTTGCATGCATAAAAATGCCCAGCTGGTCCGGAGATAAAACAGATTGATAATTAGTTGCAAAATGTAACATTTCATCAGGAATATTTTGAATAATCCAATTTATCTTTGTCAGATATGCGGCACATATTTTTTTTCTCCTTCGGAGGCTCTTTGTTCTTTAACATAACATTATAATTTCAGCCTCCTAATTAAGGCGCCCGTCGCTCGGCCCTGCCTTGATGTGGCGCCGCGGATCGGGGCTGAGGGAACAGCACGGAGAGAAGGTGCCTGCCCTGAGCCACACGGCACCAGCGGCTCCCACCACCCTACTGAGCCCAGGACGGGTTTGATACCGGGAGATCAAAGCCCTCGGGTTGGAGGGAGGAGGGTCTGGCTGGTCTGAGGGAGCAGGGCCGTGTTCAGCAGCTGGGATTGTTCAGGAGCTGGGAACGCTCCGCTCTCCAAGTGGGAAGGGTGGCTCCCACCGCCTCGGTTTCCTAATTAACTGATGGAAACACCCTGTCCCCCCTCCCTGCCCTGGATGGGTCCAGCAGTGTGGGGGTCCCACAGCCGCCACTCCCTGTTTTTCGACATCCCTGCGGTGCCGCGTTCACCCCTGAAGCGATGCTGGATGGGTCAGGGCTGCCCGGATCTACTGCGAGAGAAAGGTGCTCTTGCTCAGAGTCACCCTTGGGACAGTCCTGCCCAGCACAGTCTCATTTCCCAACCCACACCTGCACCAGCTGCCCTGTCAGAGAACATCTTACAAACACAAGGAAGAGTTTCCAGCCAGACGTAAAATTTTGAGCCAAAGCGATTTTCTCAGAAACAATAAAATAACCAAACATCTCACCTGGCAGAGAGAAGGCTGGAAGATTTTCTGTTAGCTCTTGCAATGGAACAGTCCCCACCTCTTCAGCCTCATGGTTCGAGTCCTCACTGACCTTGTGGGTGCAAAATGCCCCTTGGTCAGTGTGGATGTGCCTTACACTGCCCACAAACATTTGTGATCTACAGCTACAATAAACCCCCACCCCATGTTGGCTTTAAACTTGTGCAGTTCATTCATTAGGTGCTTCTTCACATGCAAAGCTTTGTCTTTTTAAATTTCAGCTGATATGTAGGAAAATAAAAAATAATTTGGAGGCCTAGATTAAAGTTTTGTGCTAGTTCTTTGCCAAACTCTCTTCAATAAGAGATGGGAGTCATGTAGATCAGCCTGCACCTCTGATATGATAATGATATCTGTACCACCCAGAAAGTAGGTCACAGTAATTCTTCATAGCAGTTTTTGTAACCTACTCAGGGACTACAAGGCCAGCTATTCTAAAGATAATTCTGAATTTCTTTAATAAGATTTTATTGGATTCAGATAATTGATCCGATTATTGAAACCTGGGGAAAGTGCTATTGACCTGAATATATACATCAGTAATTCTCTTTTTTTAAATGAATTTAGGTCATCACAAAGTTATTGTCTCTGCTGAATGTCAGGGAAGGTGCTCACTACAGGCCTGGCAAACAGATGCAGCTCCCATGGTCCCAAACAACGTGGGCAGGCCCTTCCTCCCCCTCTCAGGACAGGTCAGGGGACTTGAAGTCTGAGTTAGGCACTTTGGGACTGGTCTGATTTCAAAATGAGAACTGTGTATTTTGCTTGTTTAGGGTTTTTTTACTGTTTTTTCTGTTTTTAAGCAGCATCAGCAGATGTCCAAACCTCTGTACTTACCTGTCATCATCCCTGCCTGTGGCAGGGGGGTTGGAACTGGGTGGTCTTTAAAGTCCCCTCCAACACAAACCAGCCTGTGATTCCATGATCTTATTTCTGGTGCTGCAGCTATTTCTGATCATTCCATGCCAGACAACTCAAATCCATTTCCCACCTTGCTCTTTGCTTACTTTCCATGCCATCATCTATACAAATTTCTCCATAACCTTTGGAACACTCATTTCCACAGAACCCAGCCCAACCAGCCCTTCCACTCTCCTCAAAGAGAAAGAGAACTGCAGCTTGGAAGTCATTTCTAATTATTCATAGTCACTCTAGGTTGTTACCTGCTTGCTGACCAGTCTAGTGCAGTGTGGAGGCATCAACTCTGCAAAATCCCTTTGCAGACCCAGTAGACCCCCTGAGAAGTGATGGGGGAGTATTTTAGAGCAGATGGTCCACAGCAATCCTGCCCTGAGTGGGCGGAAAAGCTCTGGCTGTCGTTCCTTTCCCCACCTGCACAATGCTGTGTGGCCTCACACAGATAAAGGCTTTACCTAGGAAGGCAAAAATGACATTTCCCCCCTCCTTTGCAGTTTATAAGTCTCAGTGAGAGCAGCCAGGCTGCTCTGATTGCCTGGGAATGCCCCACTCCCCCTATTTCCTGGCTTTAATGCAATGCTCTTGATTAGATCTCACACCCCAGGTATGGCAGCGATGGGTGTGATGGAAATAACACTGAGACACAAAGCTGGAACAGCCTCATTCCCACTGGTCATATCCAGTGTTACTGAAATGATTTGTGCAGCCCTTCCTCCATCATCCCAGATCAGTTCCTGGTGACTGACCTTCCACAAAAGTGCCCTGTTTCATTCAGGAGGAGTTAGAAAAAAAGAAGTCACATTTTTCTTATTTTATTTTTTTTTACACTGTATAGTTCTCAAAACAAAACTTTTCCTTGACCTTAATAATCTCACTTTTAACTTGACTATGCAGAGCATTTTTTCTTTTTACTTGGATTTTTCTTTTCACAACCATTTTTTCCTTTTGTAAGAACTCCAACCCCAATCTTGCTACTTCAGGCATTTTTTTTTTCTTCAGATATTTTCTGTCCTGAAGCAAAAGATGTTTCTCCAAACAGTACAGTTCTAGCCCTTTAGCAGCTCTGGGTTGGTGGCAGAATTACCCCTCCTTCTCCAGCCAACCTCTTTGAATTGCTTGAAACTCTGAAACATTACAAAGGCTCTCCTAAAAGGGTATGAACACCAAGCTGTGAAGTGTGAAATAATTACCAACTTCAAAATAAAGGCAATTATCAAGCCCAGGACTGCAAATCATTGGATGTCACTCTCTAAAACATGGTCCTCAGTGGTCTCACAGACTGGCCATGAGGTTCTATCTCTAGACAGATATGTGGTGGCCAAAGCCATCCTTGAAGGTCCACCACAACCTCACTGCAATCCCTGATACCCAACCAATCTGACTGTGCTTTTCCTGTGATTTCTTTTGTTGCTGCTTTTTTATCTCCCTTCCCGTTGTTGTGGAATTACAAGCTCTAATTACGTAAATAAACAGCCAGAAACCAAACCCCAAACCTCTGGGAGTCCTGAGGGGATTCCCTTCCCTGCAGACACACTGTCCATTTTCAGGTTCCCACTGTCTTTGCTTTTCTCTTTTTTTTTTTTTTTTTTTTCCCCTTCCTGTGCTGCCTGGAGGGAAGGATTTGTCACTGAGCGAGAGCAAGTCTCTCAAACTTCTAAGAAAATCATAAACAGGCTGCAGTCCCTCATGAAAGCGAAGAAAACAAATGTGTGAACGGCAAAATCAACGATCTCTAATTTATTTATCATTGAAAAGCTAATTGCATCCTCCTTAGAAGCATCAAAAAAGCCTCAGAGTGTTGCAAAACACACAGGCATTTAGGTCATCCCCTGGGATTTTTCCAGCCAGCTCCTGCTCCCCTCCCTCTGATGCTGAAGGAAGTGGCTCAGCCCTGTAGGCTTCATCCCCCCAAAATTGCCTGGATGGGGTGCAGCTTCCCACCCTCCTCAGTTCAGGGAGTGGCAGAGGCTCTATCCCTCACCAAGCTCCCCTAAAATATAATTTCTTTATTTTTTTTCACTGTTGGATGTGAAAAAAGGAGAAGTCTTCACCATGATGTGGAGGTTTGAGATTTTTCCAAACCCCAGAGGAATTAATTTTCCCCTTGGAAGAGTCCTGTAGATTCAACAGGTGCAGCTCCTGGAAGTATCTATATAAAAAAAAGACAGCTCCACACACATTCCTTATAAGAAGAACTGAACAAGAATGACAATATTTGCTGGATTTTTATAAAAAAAAGCCAATTTCTACAGCAAGATAAAACCCTCGATTAAATTTTACAGCCTGGTATAAAAAAGTGCTGTATAAAGGTTGTTATTTTCTGTTCACATTGAGAGTTTCCTTTAAGGCACTGAGATAACTCAGAGGGCTTTTTCTCAGCCCTGATTTAAGACAGACTGAGCTGAGCAAGGTTTTCCTGGAAGTGAAAAGTGAAACTTCAGGTCAGAAAAAGAGCCCTGACATATATTAGGGATGATAATTGTCCCTTTCCCTGTCTTCTCCTTGTACCAATGAAGATTTTGGGGATTACTGTGAGTTCACAGAACTTTAATTTTAATTTTGCACGGTTTGGTACTGAAAGCATATTAAATATGTGCTGCACCAAAATAATATTTAATAAAATTAGCACAGAAATTTGATATTCTTTTTTCTCTTTTATCTGTGTATTATCTTGCTGTAGACTCAGAAGTAAAATATCTGTGAACCTCTAAATCTAAAACTTGGTTTTCTACTTTCTTTTGGTTGAACCTTCCCAGTGAAATAATTGCAAGTAGTGTTAGTTTGTGTATAATCAATATTCTCCTGCCACTGTTAATGGGACATGTGATAACACAACTACAGTCCCTCTCCAAAACAAGTTACTGACACCTATTATTAATCATTTCTGAAGGTTTGGGGGTTTCTTTTCCAACTCACAAACAAGCCAGGAGTGTGTTCTTTGTATGCACAATCATAAAGCAATCATTTATAATTATCTGTGTATAAAACAATCTTTCAGGTTTCTTGGATTTCTGTAAACTGTAACTGGTGAGAACTCAGCTGTGCTCAGATGTGTTGTGGAGTTTGCAGATCACCAAAGTTAAATGTACATGTAGAGGAAAATACCCCCTTTTCACCAGATAGAAACCATCATCTTTTCATACTCTCAATAAATTTGCCATTTCCAACCTGAAAACTTAACCTCATTAAATCCTCAGAGCACAAATAACAAGAGTGAATCACAGAGTCAAGGAATGGGTTGGGTTGGAAGGGACCTTAAAATCTTCTGATTCCAATCCCCTGGCATGGAAATCTTCCTTTAAAAGATTCCTTTAAAAATTATCTATAATGGCTTCACAGACCTCCTTTAAAATTATTATTTTTTTAAATGAATACAAGTTTCATTTCTTCACTAAAATCCTATTTTATTTAATGCATTTAAGAAACAGGAACACAAATATTATTTATGCCAAATGGAGCTGAGATAGACACTAAACTTTAAATGTTCACACTAAACTGGAGATCTTGAATTAGTAGTAAAGCAAGAGCAAGTTAAAATCAGTGTGAAAAGGAACAAGTAAGAAAGAAAACAACACCTAAATTAAAGACCTTTTTCTCACCAGAATTTGGGCAGCAGCTCAGACTGTCATCACGGGATAAGTCCATTTGTAGGGCTGTGGACAGATATTTAATGGACTTCTGAACAACTTCATTGGGGAAGGGTGTGAAAAGTCGAACCAAGTTCAGGAGTGGGTGGTGTGGGTTTGGATGTGCTCCTTCAGAAAGCCTCTTCCCCTGAATTCCTGGAGTTTGCAGTCACAATTTGTCTCTGCTCATCAGTGAAGATCCCAAATATTTATCTTCCCTGATTTCTCAAATAAAGGGGAAAAAAATTTAAGTTAGAGGTGATGGAACTGCTTTAAAGTTAAATTTTAACTTTTAAATGGAGCTGTGGCCTGTTTTCTCCTTTGAGAATGGTCCTGCTGAAGATGAGGGGGTTGGGGTAGGGTGCACAAGTTCCAAAAACCTTGGAGAAGATTCAAGAGCAACCACAAAGGGATGATGGAACCCCGTGAAACACCTTTCTCAGCCTCAGCAGCTGATGGAGAGTGGGATTACACATCAAGATGCACAGGGGAAGTTTCAGGTTGGATATTAGGAAAAGTTTCTTCCCTGAAGGAGTGGTTGAACACTGGAACAGGCTGCCCAGGGCAGTGGTGGAGTCACCATCCCTGGAAGTGTTCAAAAAACAAGTGGACATGACATTTTGTGATAGGGTTTAGTGGGATTTGGTTAAAGGTTGGACTTGATCCTGGAGGTCTCTTCCAACCTTAATGATTCTATGATTCTATCCCACAGTTCTACCTCATCTAATGCAAATACTGCCATCCAAACCTCTAACTGCTCATTCTTTAAACCCATGGCCCTCCAAATGTCTTGAACTCTTGTGGTAATGATCCTACATCCCATCCACAAAGCTCTATGCCTTGTCACCAGCCTGAGGTGTGGTCCCTGTCACATCTTTTGGCTGTTACTGTAATTCTTGTATCAGCAGAAAGTGGTGGGGAAATGGTATCCTCAACAATTTCCTGAGTACTATTCACCATTAAACACCTCTAGAATTTTCATTCCTGTTAGCCACAAAATTCAACTTCCAGTCCTGGCAGGCTCTTGTCACACACACATCTAACCCTCTGTCTAATCATTTCCATCAGCCCTTCTATGAACTTCTTATACTTCAGCTGTGCCTGTTTTGAAATGGAAATGAACACATTGTTCAAGGCAAAGGCACATCACCCCTTTATGTAACAGGATTCAAATAATTCAGTGCTATTTTCTCTCCTGGATTTGCATTTATCCAGTGCTGGGGTTTGTTTTCATCAGTGCTGCACAGGAAAATGGGTTCAGTGAAGGGAGAGGACCCAGAGGTTGGGCTTGGTAGAGAGGAGCCATCTGGTTGCCACTGGCGTTGACCCAGGCTGGGTCACCCCTTTCTCTCCACGCTGCAATTTTGTCCCCAGAGTTGAAAGTGATACAAAGATGAAAACTTGGACTTTGGGCTCATATTGAGACTGCAGGATAGACTTACAGAAGCATAGAATTATGGAATGATTTGGGTTGGAAGGACCTTAAAGCTCATCCCGTTCTACCCCCTGCCAAGGGGGAACCTTCCACTATCCCAGGTTTCTCCAAGCCTTGCCTGACCTGACCTTGGACACTTCCAGGGATGGGGCAGCCACAGCTTCTCTGGGCAACCTGTGCCAGGGCCTCCCCACCCTCACAGCCAACAATTCCTTCCCAATATCCCATCTAACCCTGCCCTGTGTCAGTTTGAAGCCATTCCTGTCACTCCATGCTCTTATAAATAGTCTCCCTCCACTTTTCTTGCCACACATTTTGCAAAGAGTAATTTACTCTGCGTGCCATCAACACTTACCTTGACATCCCTGAGGGCTTTGCCCTTGAGGGCACGGCAAAGGCTGTGTTATTTCTTGATTCAAGCTCCACCATCCAAATTGTTGTGCTGCATTGGACACTGCAAGAAATAAACGCTTTTTTTTTCTGCTTAAAGATGTTAAATATGTCCCACAAATAATATTGGGGCACCACACGTGCTCTGTCTGAGTCCATTTGCTTTCCAATGTTTAATAGAAGGCCGTCAAAAGCTGGTTTTTGAATAAAAGTGACAGAATGGTATTATTTTTCCAAATATTGTAGGCTCAATATTATATCACACTAATCTCCCAGCCACAAAGGTATTTTATAACGAAAGCAGGGTGGTTTTTATGGGTCAGATGTTGTTGTCCTACTGCACTAGAGCTTGTATCCTCCTGGTACCACACATGTTTGTTCTCTACTTAATTTTTAATGTATGAATTTGTTTTTATATTAAAATTCAATAAAATTTTAATTATAAAACATAATATATCACACTGAAGTATATATATCTACAGAGAGGCACATCTGTGGTTTTACAACAGATGTGTGGATCTCTGCAAATATTTAAGATGCAGATTTTACCACTGAAATGAACACATATCTTGCCTACAGATGAAAATACCAGGTAGGCCCAGGCTGAGTGCACCTAAATGTGTCCCTGGTGTCAGTGAAATCAGCAAGCTGATAACAAGTTACTGATCATCACCAGGGACCAGGAGGAAAAGGCAGAATTTGAGTCCCAAGAAGCCAAAAGAAATGGAGAACCACTAACATGCAGAAGTAGTTTCTCCACAAACATGTATTTTATAGATCTGAATGCTTCCTAATTCATTTGGGTGTTGCTCTCTGTCACCAAGAGCATCTTCCCTCCTGCCTTTCCTGAACCATAGACCTCCTCAGTGTCCACTGGCAAAGGTAACACCTCTCTGGAGGTATCTCCTGTAAAATATGCACAGCCTGTTTTGTGCAGGTGGCTGCTTGCCATGCAGGACTCTGAATTATGAAGAAATCCTTTATTTCCTCTTAAATTGTGTGGCAGAATTTATTCTGCTGCCATTGCCATGAATGTTTGCCTGTATCTGCCAGGGCTGTTGTACTCTACAGGTCATTCCTGTAAGCATTTCACAGGTGAAAGAGCAGAGTCTAACACACAACTCAGGAGAAGCCTGGGGTGAGAAGGAGGAAGTTAAAATAATAAGGGATGATAGAAAATCACAGGCTGGTTTTGGTGCTTGTTTTTAAAAAGCCCAAAGTTTAGTGCAATTGTCATGTAGATATAAACCAAAAGCAGCCCCAGTGCAAAAATAATAGTGGATGGAGAAATGGGTCTTTGGAGAGTATTAATGCAGAATTTAGCAGAGGAAAGAAAAGAGAGGAAAAGGAAGGGAGGGAGAAAGAGAGGAAGAGGGAAAGAAAAGAAAGGAAGAGAAAACGGAAGAGGGAAGGGGAAGGGGAAGGGAAAGGGAAGGGAAGGGAAGGGAAGGGAAGGGAAGGGAAGGAAGGGAAGGGAAGGGAAGGGAAGGAAGGGAAGGGAAGGGAAGGGGAAGGGAAGGGAAGGGAAGGAAGGGAAGGAAGGAAGGAAGGAAGGGAAGGAAGGAAGGAAGAAAGAAAAGAAAAGAAAAAGAAAAAGAAGAAAAGAAAAGAAAAGAAAAAGAAAAAGAAAAAGAAAAAGAAAAAGAAAAAGAAAAAGAAAAAGAAAAAGAAAAAGAAAAAGAAAAAGAAAAAGAAAAGAAAAGAAAAAGAAAAGATGGTTTTTCTCAAACACCAGCTTTCCCAGTTTTGCTGGTGCAATGTTGGAGTGGCTCCCCTGGTGTTGATGGAGCTCTTTGGATTTGCAGCCACATAAGCAGGTGCTAAATCTGGTTCATGACATTCAGGGAGGCAGCTCTGGGACGTAACTTGAGCCCACACCATCACACCAACCTTCAGAACAGCCCTGAGGAGCCCCTTGCACCCCCAAATCACACCCAGGGCTGAGGTCAACAAAAAGCCATCGTGCATTTGGGGCTTGGCCAGGACGGAGAGGCCGCTGAAAGTTCCTCTTTAGCTCCTTTATCTCTCCCATCTCCCCAAAACTCTCAGTTTCTCAGTTTACACTTTCAAACGAGAGTGTGGAAACGTTTAAATCCTCATCTGAATAATAAATAAAAACAAATCCCCATGAATTATCCAGAGGATCCTACAACAGCACATTACAACTTGCTTTGCAGTACCTTGTGCACACACAAACCCCTAAATTGGCATCTTAGACTTTGTTGCACTGAGCATTACCAGCATTTTCTTAAAAGACATATAAAATTCAGTTCCTGAAATGCAGCATATTTTCCTATTCATTGCCCACATCATAAGGTTGACCCACATAATTTTAAGCAAGGAGCTGAAATCTTACCCAAACTCCACAGAGATTACATGTGATATTGTTTTAACTCTTTGCTGAACTCCTTCTAGTATTAGTTGTCCTTAATTTTGGTGACATAAAGTGAATAAATAATCATGTTTCACCTGGGAGTATGAAATTCCAACACGGTGTTTTTAGCAATGAAACCGCTTTTCGGGAGGGAAAGGGGAGAAATCTGAGTGGGAGAGCAAGGTCTGCAGGTTGTCTACATGCTTCAAATATTAATCAGTTGGCAACATTTCTCCTCTGGAACGGAAAAAAAAAAAAAAAGACAGAAAAAAAGACGCATTACACAGAGCCAATAACACTCACAAGTTGAGAAAATGTAAGATGATCCTTTCCTTAGAAAAATCCATCAGCAGTTAAACTCCTAAAAGAGGGTTAGTTCTCAGTATTGCTTTTTTTTTTTTTTTTTTTTTTTTTAGACAAAAGTAAGAAATGGCTGATGCTGATGATTCCTTTCTGTCATAATTGCAGGGAGCTGTCATCAACAAGGAATTGCAGCTCAGAACTCTTGGGAAGTACAGCAAAAGGGGAAAATCTTCCGTGTCAAACTTCTGCAGATGGTGCAGATTTATTCTCTCTATTAGACTCCAACAGAACATGCTGTCTCTCACCTTTTTTTTTTTTAATTTAAAAGGGAAAAAAAAAAAAAGACAAAGAAAAAAAAAGCTATTATTAATAATCTCCTTGGCATTTACCACTCTGTGATTTGCTTTTTAAAATGATGACTCTGACTGAAGTTTTTAACACCATAAATAAACTCAAACCTTTATGCTGCCAGAATGTCACTGCTGTTTGTGAGGAGCTTTCCCTTTCTTCTTGCCTTTTGCTTCTTGCAGAGAAAGCTTAAACGCCATCTCCTCAGACTTCCAAAGATGACACACAGATCTATTTTTAAGCAGCTATTTTCAGAGGCAGAGATAAACTCCTCATTCATGTCTTAATTTTTTTTTTTTAAATATTATGGGAAAAATGTTCCCTTCATCCCCAGCACCCCCAGATAACTTGTTTGCTGTCTGGGTGTGGGATGAGACCACGTCCAGCCCAAAGTTCAGTCTCCCTCAGCCTTCACCGAGCAGAGATAACAACAGGACAAGAGGAATGGCTTTAAACCAAAAGAGAGGAGGGTCAGATGGGATATTGGGAAGGAATTCTTGGCTGTGAGGGTGGGGAGGCCCTGGCACAGGTTGCCCAGAGAAGCTGTGGCTGCCCCATCCCTGGAAGTGTCCAAGGCCAGGCTGGAACAACCTGAGCTAGTAGAAGGTGTCCCTGCCCATAGCAGGAGGTGGCACTAAATTATCTTTAAAGTCCCTTCCAACCCAAACCATTCTAGGATTCTTTGATAACAAATTGGGGTTTGCCACAATACTTTCATCCCTGGACAATCTCCGTGTCACTGGTGCCACTGTTTCCTAAACCATCAATTCCCTATTTCTTTTCTTATGAGAATGAAAACTGGACCCTCAAAACCCTCAGTGATTCAGTCTGGCAGCCATGCAAATACAAATATTTCCATAATCCGAGTATGAATTAAAAGTCAAATTACTTTATGGATTTATTTATATTTGCACACGAGGGACTTCATCAAAACAGACCTCAAGAGCTGAAAAACATTTTTTTTTTTTTCAAGCACAGCTTTTCTCTTTCAGTGTTAGGTTAACAGGTTCAACTTTGTGATATTGTAAAGCCAAAAGGGGAAAAGGAACTGTGCTCTGTGAATTTAATGAATTCTCCACTTGTGGAACAAGGCATCTAAATGGCTGTGAAAGGAGCGTGAACATGTCACAACAGTGTTTTAGTGGAAATGCTCTTCTCAGGGTTGTCTGGACAAGGGTGGAGGTGAGATTTGCATGTGAATATTCCATACATGCAGTTCAGTGCATGGCAGTGGAGGGGCTCCTAAACCAGCTTGGTCCTGGGGCCACAGGAGCAGCCTGGACATGTTCCCCTTTCCCCACAGCATCACAACGATGTGATTTCAATCCTGGCTTTGTCGTGAGTTTGCTTCTGTATGTTTTTTTTTTTACCCTTCTCTCTCTCTCTTTCACGTTTGGGGGATTGTAGTCTCTTTCACTGATTAAAATTTGGGATTCTGTAGAAAAAAATAAAAAAATAGTGACCTTTTGCTGCAGTCTACAAAGTACTCCCACTAAACAGGCAATAAGTGAATCTAATAGACACCCCAACCCACGCCAAGTCCCATAAAATCAGGGTGTGAAGCATAAGGGAGAGAGGGATTCATATTAATAATTCATTCCAAGCAACCCCCTGGAGCAGTTTTACTATGATATGCTATGCAGAATGCTTCAACACACTAATTAATATTTTCAAAGTGTTCCACGAGCCCCTTTTAAAAGCACTTTTGCCATTCATTGAGCATCTGCATTTGATAAGGGGATGATCAGCTCTGGCCCCCAAAGCAGGGGAGGAACTGCCCCCTTGGAGCCACACTTGGGCCACAGTGAAAGCACCACAAACACCAACACACCCCAAAACTTCTGCAGTCACCACACGGATCACTGGGTGGTTTTGCTCCTCAAATGCTCCTCAAATCCAAAATTAACTGGAATAAATTATGCTCCCTGTGCAACACATGTAGCTGAAAATGCAGGTGACCTCAAGAGATGTGTTGTAATTGCAGTGAAGAGTCCCTGTCTCATTCCCCTTCCCAGCTCCCAGAGAAAAGCCCTGTAAATAACTTGAGACAACATCAAGTTCTTCCCAGGCACAGATCTATTGTTTCTTGCATCATATCTGCTACATTATTACCAAAAAAAAAAAATTTCCTACTAAAATTAACAAGAAAACATGGCAAGGTTGTATTCAGCAATTAAAAAATTAGAGTTTTGTAACTAATGAACTTAACTGACTATTTGAATTTCAATAGAAAATTATATCTGTAGCAATAGGTCTCTCCATCATATTTTTATGAAGTGCATTAGAACACTTCTTAAAATAAAAAAGAGCCAGGGATGACACTTGACCTGCTCACGCTCCAAAAATCGTAACAAAAGAACTTCTTTAGGAAAAATGAGGCAGAACACACCAGGAGAATGAACTCTGCCCAAATGATTGTTTCCTGGTTTGTACAAATAATCTCTTGTCTAATTAAGCATTGATTCAATGAGTGAATTATTTTTAACCTCTGGAGTGTTTTGGAAAGGTCGTGGGGCTGCTTGAAAAGTGACACAGGACTGAATTTCAGCAAAAATTGACTGGTTTTGGGTGGAAAAGACAAAGAAATAAGGTGCCTGTGATGCCTAGGAGTGCTGGTCAAATATGCACAAATTTCTCTTACCCATCTAAAATACAGGTCCTGCTTGTCCTTTGAAGATCCAGGTGATCTGCAATGGGCTCACTGCACCTCATTCTGGGGATAGTGGTAGGATTTGACCCCAAAGAGCTGATGTCAGCCAGCCACAAACACATTAAACTCTCTTGACATTTATGAAAATGCAGAAAAATAAGATTGTCCACTCTGCAGACGAATGAGCTGCTGCCCAACAGGCTCTGCAGCCACACAGCAATAAGCAGTGGAGGGACTGTGTTCCCACACAAATCTACAGCAGTTCTGCCAATGCAAATATTAATAATCAAGATAATGGTGTTGATTTTGGACACTCCCTTGAGAATGCCCTCTAACCCCAGCTTGGCAATTTTTGAAAGATATAATCCAGCACAGCTCAGAAACCTCTCCCCCAGACACTCCCAGAGGTGCCCCTATGGGTGCTGGGCCATAGGAAGGGCAGGACCCCACAGCCCACAGACAGCCAGAAAGCAGCAGAAAGAGTCAACAAGCATCCAAGGGAAGGCAGGGGCTGGGAATCATCACTCCCAGCTCCTGCCCTCACCCTGTCCCAATCTACCTTGCTTCCCACACACAGCCCAGCTCCCCCCACTATCCCAATATTCGCCAATATTGGGCATCCCCCATCACAGGGAGGAGCTTTTCTGTCTGCAGAGCCCCCAAACTGGTACCAGCCCCTCTCCTGATACATTTAGGGTTTCCATCACACTGGTACCTTCAGGATGTGCATTCTATTGGTACCTTTAGGAGGTGGGTTACACTGGCACCTGCAAAGCCTCCTCACAAAGGGCTCACGTGATGTGCAGAGGCTCAGAAATGTGTCCTTTTTGCCACACGTGCTGCCCTTGATCTGGTGATGCAGTGACCCTTTGCTACTGAGTTTTCAACCAGGGGTTGTGCTCAGTTTTGCAGGATTAATTCCAACTGTGGCAGTGGGGGCTCCTTGATACGAGGATGGGTGACGTGGGGGCCGTGCCAAAAGCCCTTCAAGCTTCTTTCCTGGTCCAGCTGCTGCCCTGCCTGGGGATAAAATGCCCCTTTTTTTTTCCAGCAGGGAAGTGGTGACGAGAGTCTCTCTTCCCTCTAAAAACAGGTTGGCATCACTCACCAGCAGGAAAAGTGGCTTGACATGCCAGTGGTCAAGATCTGATGGAAAAGTTTGGAGCTCTGTATCCAATAGGTAGGTGATCCCTTCAGGTGAAGAAGGGAACAAAGGAGCAAGGGCTTGTTTTTTCCCCTGCCAGGAAAACATATCAGGTCAGCAACCTGCGCACAGACCCAGGTGGGTGGGTTGTGAGCAGGGTTCAAGCTGCTACCTGGGCAACCACCACGTACCACAAGGCTGCAGACCTGGAAAATCCTTCCAGCCCCCTGAGCACAATCCCCAAAACCGCCTGGCAGCAGGGAGAGGGGAGAAAGGAGCAGAAATTGCTTCCATGGCTGCGCTGGTGTGCAGTGATTTGCTGACTTTTCTGACAGGCACACACATCCCTCCCGGACAGGGCAACACCACCACTGGAATAATTGCACTGGGAAGGGCAGGATCTGCCCCCTCCACCCCCCTGCCTCCTTCCCCTCTCACACACACTTTAAGGAGTAAACTTAGCTCCCCTACAAGCTGCCAGATTGATAGCAAAGAATCCTTGGTTTTAAAACACACTTAACAGCAAAAACTGCTCAAGAAACCAGCCCAATGCTCCTGACTTTTGTATGGTTTGGGCTGTGCAGAAAAAAAGCTGCAAAACAAAAAATACGATCTTTTTCCCCCATAAATGTCCAAACACGAGGTGGCTCTCGGGCTGTGGAGTTTGTGGCCTCCTTGCTGTGCAGAAGGGCTTTTTAACAGATTTTTTTGGTGCATCTGAAACAGCATTTCCAGCTGCTCTCCACTGCCCTTCAGCCACTCCAGGGATGGAGCCCTGTCCCTCCCTGCCAAACCGGGAGCACACTGATCACGGGTGGATCCACTTAGGATGCACCCCCAAAGTCACGGAGTGGGGTGGGCTGGGGACAAGGTGGGACCTTCGTATTTCAAGGGGGACTCCAAGTTGTGTGTGTTCCCTGTGTCCCACCCCCGCCAAGTCCTCCTTGGTTTTTGGCGGGGGAAAAAAAATACAGCGTTTGGCTTAAACGCTGAGAGTTGAAGATGAAATTGTTTGAAAGCTTAAGAGTGCCATCGTGTGGAGAAGGGACTGGTGTTCCCACTCCATGGACCGGGGATGGGAGCGGGGTTGGGGTTCTGAACCCTCTTCTCCCCCACCAAACACAGTTATTTTAATTTCCTAATAAATCAGGTTTTTGGTGTCCCGCTGCCTCACCCACTCTGTGCTTGCAACGCTCTTCACCCTTCTTTTTTTTTTTTTCTCTTAATCATCCTTTTTTATCATCATTATTTTTTATTATCGTCGCACTTCATTACTGGTTTAACCTTTTCCCTTTTTTTGTTTATAGAACACACTTTGTCCTGGCACAAATCACATGAAACTAAATAAACCACGGTACAAGGAAGCAAGAAGAAAATAAATGTCTTCATTCTGAAGCCATTTCCTTTGTGCTTTTGGACTCTGGGGCTCTTTACATCTCAGAGTTTCATGTTTTACTCGCTATTAATCACCAAATTTAAAAATAAAAAGATAAACTGTGGCTTAGCAACACACAAAATATTGTATTTCGAATATTAAAAGTCTGTGAGGATTTAAATTCCATACATCTTTCAGCAAAACAAAAAGGAGACAACTGAGATTTCCCAAAGTGAGCTCCATTTTCACATACACAAAAAAAAAAATCACCAAAAAAAAAAAATCCCACGCACACAAAAAGCAAAACAAAAAAAAACCACCAAAAAACAAAAAAAAAAAAAAACAACACCAAAAAAACACCACAGGTAAGGAATTTTTTTGTATTCAGATTTGAATGATCATGGACAGGGTAAGATATTTTCCTTTTCATTAAAGTATCTGATGTTAATTAATAAAATACTGTTAACAAGGTATTTCAGGGCGTGGGACTGATCCTTCTCTGAACTGGGTGGCCTAATTCCTTCCCAGGGCAGTAGGTCTGGGCTAAATACCTGGGTGATTTTTGTGTCAGGGCGTTTTTAATCCAGGTGGTTGAAGTCAGGAACTGACCAGAGTGGCACCAAGCCCCCCGAGAACCTTCTCCTGAGATATCCATTTTTAAACAACTCAGCCTCAAATCTGACCTGCCTGCCTTGGAACTGGAATTCTCAGCTAAAGTGCAACCTCTGGATACCCCAGGATTTCCTTCTTTTTTTGGAGAACTTGTGCACTCAAACATCACAGAGGGTGCTCAGAACAAAAATAAGGAGCTTTTTCCCCACAATGCTGGTGGGTTTTTATGTCCCCACACGTGAAAGAGCAGCTCGGTGGCTCCAGCGCCAGGGCAGGTGAAACGTGGGGATCTGTGTAATACAATAACACCAAGCAAAACAGAAAGTGGGAATATCAGGGCAGGAAACCGCATCTAATTTGTTTTAAATTCACAGAAGTCTTAATCTTTTGGGACGTATTTTTACTTTACATATTTGTTAATGCGAAATGTTCTCGTTGCCAAATATGCTTAATATGCAAGTGGAAAGTGATTCTGCTTTTTGCCTTTTTACTCTTCCTGAACCAAAAATAAATCTGTTTCTGCATCCCACAGATTTCCCTCCTATCCTTTAAAATGCCAGCTGAGAAAGTATAAGCAGTAATGTCACCAGGAGGGTGGGATTTTCCACGTTGTGGCAGAAAATTCCTGCTCTTCTCACCAGATATTGTGGATTTGGGAGAAAGAGTCAAAGCTTTCAGGGCAGGGCACATTTATTTCGAGTGTTAAATCTCAGCCACTGAAAGAGGCTCTTATAAACTTCATTTAAAAGCAGAGGAGAGGAGGGTTATTCCAGCCCTGCAAATTAAATAATTCATATTATTTGCCATCCTTTAGGAAAGCTGCTGAATGAGAAGGAATAAATATATTTTGAAAAGTAATGAAATCTCTCCTTCAACAACAGGAGAAGAGAGATGAGACAGCAGCAAGGAGGGACAGCACCTCTGTGGCAAACAAGTGTGTTTAAAGGACCAGTTTTAAGGACTGTTTTAAAGGACCACTTTCAAGCTCATCCACCCAGTTCTGCCAAATAAAAGTCCAGCAGCAAATCCTCTCTGGACAATCCCAAATGAATCAGGCCTGAATCAAGCAGGGAAAAGCCCAAACAACGGAAAATACTCCCCCAGGGAAAACCAACCTGCCCAAAAACATCCCAGTGACCCCCCATCAGCAAAGAGTTCTCTGCCCAGACCAGTCCCAAGCTGTCTGGGGGCTGGAACAAGCCCCCTCTGAAGGAATTATTTCTATTCCTGCCTTTGTCATCAGTCATATGATGGTAATAAAATCTGTAACTGTTTCCTTTACACCAGGGCTGCGATTTACCTCGTCTAATAGACAATGCAAATGCTAAAAGGCACATATACATCTTCATTATATAAGCTGGTGCCTGAGTCATTTGCCTCCAGAGACAGTTTTATTCATTTTTATACAATTTGCCTACTGTACAGTGCAGATGGTTTCTATTAAGTAAAATATCTGTTTGCTTCCAAATTTTTAGTTTTCGTGATTAAATTACTTGAAAATGATGGTACATTGTATTACCCTCCTTCATGACTTAATGCAGTGGCAATTGCACGAGTACAAAGTGGAAACCCCGGTTTCAGCCACTCAGAAAATGGGTATTTTGGCCACATGCTGGGAATTTCTGAGCTCTGCTTTATACCTGCTGCAGCGTTTTCCCTCGAGCCTGAACTAGGAGAATTACTTACTAAATATATATCTTAACAAGGAGTTTAAATAAAAGCGTTAGAAAACGTGACGGGGGGGGCAAATAAAAAAAAATAAAAAAAAAAAAAAAGTGGATTTTGGGTGGGATTGTGGAAAAGCTGCTGCTCGTTATCCCGGAGCGTGTGATGGGAGGCGAGGCTGTGCCGGGTGTGTGTGTGTGACATCCATCCCTGTGCTGCCATCGGGTGGATGGCTGGGAAAGCTGCACGTTCCCACTGCGCTGCAGGAGCGGCTGGAGAGCGCCAGAACATCCCAAAAAAGTCCCCTCCAACCACCCTGCGAGCGGAGAAATCTCCTCCTGCAGCAGGGACGGGAGGATTTACCTGTTTGACCATCCAAATAAAAACGCCCTCAATTCACCTGTTTGCCCGCCCAAATAATAATGTCCTGGGTTTGCATCTTGCTGGAATGGAATTATAAAAAAAAAAATGAACTGTTTGAATTATAAAATAGTAACTGGAATTATAAATAATAAATTGTTTGGGCTGGAAGGGAACTTTAAAGGCTATCCAGACCACTCGCCTGCCATGGGACACCTTCCACTCTCCCAGGTTGCTCCAAGCCTCGTCCAACCTGGCCTTGGACACTTCCAGGGATGGGGCAGCCACAGCTTCTCTGGGAAGCTGTGCCAGGGCCTCACCATCCTCACAGCCAAGAATTCCTTCCCAATATCCCATCTAACCCTGCCCTCTGGCAGTGAGAAGCCATTCCCCCTTGTCCTGTCCCTCCAGACCCTTGTCCCAAGTCCCTCTCCAGCTCTCCCAAAGCCCCTCTGGGCGCTGGAAGGGGCTCTAAGGTCTCCCTGGAGCCTTCTCTTCTCCAGGCTGAACAACCTCAAATCTCTCAGCTCTTCCTCACAGGAGAGGTGCTCCAGCCCTCAGGATCCCCAGGACAAGGTCCTGCAGAATCTTTACTGAGCAGGAGTCAATCCCTCACACCCAGGTACTGCTACACCCAAAGCACGTGGCAAATCCAGTCTCTGGGGTTTCTCCCAGGTCTCCTGAGCCTTTTTCCTCCCCCACTAACACAAGTCCAGGCTCAGGTATCCAGTGGCTTTGCACAGGACCCCCCATACCTGGGGGTTTACCAGAATCCCTTGAATGGACAAATCCTGCTGAGCAAGTGAAGCACCAGCTCCTGTCACATGGTGTGACTTAAAAAACAACTCTGGGATGTAAATCTGCCGTATTTCACTGCTTTTGAAATTCACAGAAGTGGGAAGAGATGCAGGAACATGATGGTGGGGTGAGGATGGGACAGCCCTCCCCTGATAAGGGTCCACTCCCTTGGTGGATATCCCTGTGCTGACTCTGGAGGCAGCCAAAAACACACTTACAAGAAAGGCTGGCCCAAAGAAATAAATAAAAACAAACTATAGGGTGTCTCTTAGACAATATTTAATGCCAAACATGTCCTAAAACTGCTGTTAAAAAACATTCAGATGTATACAGAGCTTTACTAAATGTTGGCAGCACAAACAAGGCAAACTGAAAAGAGAAGGAGTAATCCACTGTCGTGATTTGAAATGGAATAAAAGTTCCATCCCAAGGCCTGGAGGAGAGAAGCAAACCTTAAGCATGTCCAAGGAAAGCTGATGCAGTTCTGGTGGCTCATGCAAACAGTAGCACAAACCTTTTCTGTTCTCTTCACAAACTGAAACAAAAGCTTGTGGTGGCTGCCAGAATGAACAAATCTTCTGCAGGGACAGAGGAGAAAGAAATAAATGTACATCTGTAACAAGTCTCCACAATGTCAAGTAAAAATCCAGATAATCCACTGGCAATGGCAACACACGCCCATAAATCAGACAAAGCAAAATATTGCTTTCATATCCATCCGAGATGTTCAGGGAAATAAGGATCTCATCTCTTCAGCTGCCACAAAAAATTATCTGTTACATCAGAAAAGGCAGATCTTGAATGTCAGCAAAAGCAACAAGAACATCTGTTGTTTTCAGCGTGTCCACTGCCTTTGGCCTTGAGAGCAACCAGTGGAGAAAACCCTGCAGCAGCCACGAGCAGCTTCTGTGGGTCAGAGAGGGGGCAAAACAGACACCCCCAACTCCAGCAGAGCTCCCTGAGCACCCACCACACACCCCCAAACACCACACTGGAGGACACCAGCTCAAAACACCACCCATGACCAGGAACACAACCATAAAAGAGCCAAATTGGAAGTCTTTTTCCTCTCCAGACTGTGAGGAAAAATAACGCACTGACGAGTCTGGGAAACGTCGTCACACGCACAGAGCAACCACAAACACACATCACGAACCAGGTTGTAATCTTCCCCCTGCCTCATCCCAAAATTTAGGGATTTGTTGAAGATGGGAAGCAGGACATTAACATGTACAACATGCCAGCTATCACTGCAACATAAAATTCCTGCTTTTCCATCTGCCATCTCTCAACAGGGTAAAGAAATTCCTCCTGCAACATATGAACAGTTGTCTCTTTTATAGCTTTTTAATGGAAAGCAAATAAAAACTCTCAAACTTTGAATTTATCAAAACCATCTTGAAGAGCCTTTCGAAAGAGTTTTTCACCCTTTCCTAGAGCTGCACCAGCTGCATCCAATCATGCCAAATAATTCTCTCCCAGCTAGGAAGGAACCAGAACAACTGCAGTTCAGATCCATAGGATGGTTTTATATGGTTGATAACACAGGGAAACGTGATTTCCAGCTGAAATAATGCTGCAAACAAATTGCAGGTAACCAGCATAAATAAAGACAAGATTTTTTCAGACTTTAGTGCCATTAGATAACAACCACAGAACAAAACCCTTTCCTGGCTCCTAACACAGACCTCATTGTCTGACTACACTTTTTGTAAGTACGATACCCAAAATATGTAATTGTAAAGTTGCCATCAGATGGGTGATGTCACAACTTCAGACCAAAACTCAGCGTGAACCACAGCACTGAGGAGGGGAAGGTGCTGGGTTTATGTGCAGTCAGCAAGAAAAGAAGCGTTGACCTCAACTCTGAAGACATCACTCCCAAGATTTTCATTTTTGAGCCTCTGTGCTCTCAAGACACATCTCCATTAGCAATTTAATGCACTCCCAGGACAGGACAGAACTGAAATGCTTTTGAAGGTCTCTCATCCCTCGAGTCCACAGCAAGTTTGAATTTTAAGTTCACCAGGAAGTTTTGAAGGTAGAAAAAAAAAAAAAAAGGATCCTGCAGAATAAATGGAATATACGAGATGGCACAGCAAAAGTACTAAAACAAAGTGCTGAGACATCAACACAAGGCACAAACAAAAATCTCAGTGTGCAGAGACCTCAGAGAAATATCCAATAATTTCTTAGGACAAGAGAAAGGAAAAGAAAGCAACGTAAAAGTTTTACAAGGTACACTGATTTTCAGATAACAAGAAAAATTATGCTGAAGGAAGGAATAAGGGCTATAAAAAATGTAGAGGGTGGAAGGTGGTCATTCTTAGGGTCTTAGCTTTTCCAGTCACCCAACACCACCAGAGTTCCTGGGTGAGGAGAACCACAGAAATGAGACCCATGAGTGCAAACATTGACAGGTGGTTCATCTATAAAAGAAATGTCATGCTTGTCCTGGAATCAATTGTTGAATACAAAAGATATATAAATATATAGAATAAAACATACAGAATGGATACAGAATAAAACTTATGGCAAAAGGGAACAACGCTGTCAAACCATCCAACCATGGAAAAGACACCCCTGTCATTCCTTCTCCCCACCATCCCAGAATCGTGGAAAAATCATGGAATCATAGAACAGTTTGGGTTGGAAGAGGTATTAGTCATCTCATTCCAGCCCCCAGGAGGACAATCACTCACAGCAAGCCAAAATCAGGATGGAAACAAGCTCTTACCCTGAGAGTGCTGGGGGCTTCTGAGCAATCCTGAGTCCAGAAAGTCTGTAAGACAGAAAGAAAGAAGCCAGTGGAGCTTTAAATGTATCCAAATATGACCAAAGCAGCAGCACTCCCTCCTGCTCAGTTCAAAGGGCAGAGAACATAGCAATTGGTTAAGTGTTAGTGATATAAACCACAGTCACACCAATAAAAAGTCCCTTACCAACACAAACAGTGGACAGAAAGTTGCCTTCGTGGTTGTTGTCGTTCCATTTGAAGTGTTCTCAGTGCACAGCTACTTGTACTTTGATGGAACAGGAAAGAGAGGGATTGCTGGGATTTTATACTGTTCATTTTCTATCGTGTCCCAGTAAAGGTCCATCTGCCAATAAAGAATGACCCTTGTTGAAAAAAAAACCCAACATTTCATTGCACAGACTTCCTATGGTGCTATATCACGGTAAAGATTTGGAGTAATAATGCATACACTGGGATGTAAGTGCAATATTTCAGAGCTGGGGGGCAAAAACTGAAGAACAGAGGAAAAAGACAAAGTATTCTCTTTGTGGAAGAAAAAAGGAAGAAGTTTCAAATCGTTTTAATGGAGTAGACATCAGGACTGCAGTGATGTCAAACAGCACCAGCACCACTGCCAATGGCAAGGTAGGGAGTTAATGCCCAATTCAGAAAAATGCTAAAACTGTGATCTCAGCAGGACCAATCAGGTGCCTTTGGGATAAAGTTCTTCAAGGGAAGTTAAGTCTTAATCTTCAAATATTGAAGTGTGAGTCAAGAATCATATTTTTCAGGCTCAGATTCAAAATGAGCAAGTCATTTACACAGTCTGTGAATCAATTAAGACCTTACAAAACCTCATCACTTCTGTGTTTGAAGATAAAACCATAGAAGCACTGAGGTGGTCAGTAGCCTTTGGAGGCACCTGATATATGGAGATCTAATTTGGGTCGAAACTAAAACATAAACAGCTGCCCTTAAATATTCACAGATCAAGATCAGTGCACCATTAGAGCAGTTCTGCTCCAGAAATGTAAATACACACCCTTTTTTCACTAAATTAATCCAGATTTATACCTCCTGTGTTTTTTCAGCTTCAGGCAGGTGGCCAGTCCTGCCAGCCTGTCTTCTGCATCTTGGATTAACAGCTCCAGCAGTTGGGAACTTGCCCCATCTGCTGAATATCTCAGGTTCTATTAAAACAAGTGGATCCCTCCTGGCCACAGGCCAGCTGAGAAGTAGAAAGATTTATGAAAACTCTCCAGAAAACATTTCAAACAGCTGTGAGAGAAATCCAGGCAGCATCTGAATCACAGAGTTATTACCCTGCCACTCTGTACAGTATTACCAGGGTCCCTCCAGCAGCTCCATTATTTAATAGACCATTTAATAGACTATTAGGAATCCAGTTGTCTTCATTACAGCAAACAGGCAAATGTGAGGATAATGGGGCTATTCTGTGAGCAGAACAACTGCTCAGAACAAAAGGTGAAGCAACACGCTGATAAACAGGGAAGTTTCACAACTGGCAGAAGTAGGAACGCATTCTGCAGGCTGGAAAATGCAGAATTTCAGGTAGTAAACAGCTTAATTCTCGCTCTACATTAGCTTGAATAAATACACTAATAAATATCAGTGGGATGGGGAGGCATGTGGTGCCACAGAACTGCCACAGATCACAGTTTAAAGGGCTTGTGCAGAGGGTGAGTCAGGACAGTGTTTCTTCAGGACAACCCCAACATCTGCAAACAATCAGGAGGGAGCCAAGGTCCAACACTCCACATTGTTCCTCCAGAACACAGTGATTTAACATTTGTAGGGTCGTGATTCAATTCCAAACCAGGCTCGAGCGTGGATGAGCCACCGAGGAGGTACCAGACACAGGAGAGAGGACAGGAACAAGCCTGTCCAGGGACATGCAGGAGTGCTCAGCACATGGCAGTGGCAGTCCCTAAATCAGCCCTACCCTGAAGCATCACTGGGGTCAGTGGCTGGAGATGACCATGGAAACTCCCAAGAGCAGAGCTGAACCAAAACGCCTCCCTAAGGCAGCTGGGGCAGGCTGAGAACTTGCTTTCCATGGTGCAAAAACCTCAATGTTAAAAAATAAAGAGTTTTTCAAATAACAAACTTGCAGCATGTTTCACGGGGAGATTTTTGAAGAGTTCACTAGTTGAGAAAATATACACTAAAATTCAGATTTATAAAGAATCATTTTCTCCTTCAGAGTTTCCCCAGAGCTCAAGTTGAATAATGACATAACAAATGACCCCACGTTAGGAGCAGCTGTCCCAGAGCCCAGAGCTGGGTGGCAGAACATTTCCTACCTTCGCCTTGATACAGGAAAATGAATTTCTCACAGATTTTGAGGCATTCCCAGTCTCCTCCATGATGTCTCCCAAGGTTGCAGAGCAGTGGGGAGGAGTGCCAGGGCTCTTGTGAGGCATCCCAGGAAGAAATGTCAGATATTCCTTCTCTTCCCATGTCCCCTGGGGGATAGTTCAGAGTGGTGATGGATGCTTATCAGGGTCTTCACAGAACCAGGGAATGGTTTAGGTTGGAAAAGCCCTCCAAGACCATCAGGTCCAATTCCCCAGCATTGCCAAAGCCACCATAAAACCACGTCCCCAAGTGCCACATCCATATGTGGTGTATGTGCCACATCCCCAGGTGCCAAATCCCTCCAGGGATGGGGACTCCACCACTGCCCTGGGCAGCTGTGCCAGGGCTGGACAAACTTTTCCATGAAGAAATTGTTCCTAATATCCAACTTTAACCTCCCCTGGTGCAGCTTGAGGCTGTTTCCTCTTGTCCTGTCCTGAGATGGTTGTTCCTTCCTTACTAGAAACTCAAATCCTGGGTATCTGTCACCAAAGAGTCCTGCAATGTTACTTCTCAACACAGCTTTTACCTAATCATTAACCAAACACCACAGTATTTGCCAAATTTTTTTTGGTTTTGTACTTCTTAAAGCAAATCCAAGTTCATTTTAGTACTTCCTACCTCTTAATGAAGCAAAATTCCAGGAACTTATAAAACTTACTTGTTCCTACGACAAATAAGAAAATTTCTTTTTCCAGACCTGAAACATTCACATGATTTGTGTCTGAACTGTCACGCTTTTCCAAGTCTAGGAGTGACGGCTGCATCCAACCAGGAATCTCCCTTAAGGTTTTCTGTTGAGGTTTGTGATGGGTGAAGACCCCAAATGACCTGGAGCTACTGCCAGTGGGGATCCCACACCATGGGAAAACTCAGGATTCTTTTGTTGTTGCTCTTAAAACAGCATTTCAAAGGAAATAAAAATTCTGAAATACTGCTAGAATGAAATTAGCCACTAATCTTGCTTTTCCACTCTCTGTGGTGTAAATTAAAGCTCCTCCAAGAGGGTTTCCTCCATGAAACTACTGGTAACAAGGCATTTACAGACTCAAATCTGAAACAATTTGGGCATTTTGATCTTCCATGCACTCCAGCTTGAAAGGGAAGTCAAATAAGCACATGGGCTTGCAGCTCTGCCCGTGTGCAAACCATTTTAAAGACAATCAACCTGTCAGTTCTAGGTCTAAAATCCAGCACTTTGTCAGAGCAAACTCCTGTGCCTGTGCTTAGGATGTACCACATCCAGTAGCTCTCACTGCTGCAGGTGGAGAGTAAACAAGTCCACTTTTCCAGAGCTCCTGCGTAGCTTGAAACAAACAAGAATCCACTATTATTCATATTAAATACACTAAATATAATCTGAACAGAAAATTGGATCACTCAGAAAAATACATTCAGGGATGAAAATTTTACCAGAGCCATCATTGCCACAAATCAGGATTCGGATGCAAATCCAGAGCTCCAGTGCTCTTAAATACAAGAGAAAGGATGTCTGGGCAAATTAGTTCTCTGGAGGCCAAAGTTTGAGAATGGAATAAGAGCACATCTTCATTTTCAGCAAACAGCAATTCTTTTTCATGGTAATGCCATTAAACATTCCTGTCAGGGCAAAATTTCACTGGGAAAGTTCCAGGACAAAAGTGCTTCTTCCTCCGGGATTTTTAGCATGCCAAGGAATCAATATTTCAGCAAGGTTTCACCCATTTAAGTGCCTTCCTGCAGCAGGAAGATGGGAATGGATTAATCCCTGGCAGAGGTGGAGGCATTTCCAAGGTGGGTGGTTGTCACCTGGTGGATCACTGGGATGGGGACACAAAGTTCAGCTTTTCCTCTGGCACCAGGAATTAGCACAGGGTAGGGTGCCAAAAGGGGGGAGATAATACACAGGGATTTTTCTTTAGATTATGGAAAATTTCAGCTCCATCAGCTTCCCTGGGAGGATTGGGTTTAGTGGTTGGTTCCTGCTGAGGACTAGTGGGTACGAAGTGATCACATCCACTGGAAAGGTGGGAAACCAGGGCTTGGAGCCAGATCAAACCAGGAAGGTATATTCATATCTGGATATTAAATAGGGAAGCAGAACTCTGTTCTGAATAAAAACGACATCCAGATATTCCCAAACTTCCAGATTCACCAAATTTTGCTGTTTCTAATCTTACAGAACATCAAAACAGACAAAAAAATTATCGAAATTATCTACAGAAAATTGTAACCTGTTCTAGAGCTGATGACAAAGCTCTATAATTTCCAGCAAAACCACATCTTTCACCACAACTGACAACTCAGAAAGTGCTGTAATTGTACCAACCTTTGTAGCAGCATCCCAGACACAGGGGATGATTTGAGGAGAGACAGGAGAAAAGATGAGAGGGAAAATGGAAGTGTTTTCTTACTTTGCACCTAGACTTCAACCTTCCCCAGATGAAAATTATTTCAAGATTATTCCAAGAGAAAACAATTTCAAGAGATGGGCTTTAAAAAAAAAAAAAAATTAAATTAAAATCTGTCACCAGATGAACTCGCTGCCAAATAAACGCTAAAACTTTGGGGTTTATTTGTCCCAGTTGTAATCCACAAAATGCTACCATGTCTCTTCAACATCTGGGACTCATCTTATCTCTCCTAATGACTCCCTGGTCTGCAGATGTGCAGCCCCACACAGAGTTAATGGCACGAACAGGGAGCGAATCGAAGGTGCATGTTAACAATTAGGGAGGTGATCACAGGCAGTTCAGAAGGTGGAGGATTTACATCAGGAGCATGGAGGCAGCCAGCACAGAATCCAGAGCAGACAGGCCTGACTTTCTCACTTAGGCATGGTTTTTAGGCTGGGTCTTGCTGCAGGCTCATGGGGAGAGCAGCAGCTCAAGTTACAGAATCACAGAATCAACAAGGTTGGAAAAGACCTCTGAGGTCATCGAGTCCAACCCGTGACCCAACACCACCTTATCAATCAGACCATGGTACTGAGTGCCACATCCAGTCTCTTCTTAAATACCTCCAGGGACAGTGACACCACCAGCTCCCTGAGCAGCCCATTCCAATGCACAGTCACTCTCTCTATAAAGAACTTCTTCCTAACGTGTAGCCTAAACCTCCCCTGGCACAGCTTAAAACCATACCCTCTTGTACTACTCCTGGTTGCCTGGGAGAAGAGACCACCCCCTACCTGGCTACAACCTCCTCTCAGGGAGTTATAGAGAGTGATGAGGTCACCCCTGAGCCTCCTCTCATCCAGGCAAAACAACCCCAGCTCCCTCAGCCTCTTCTCACAGAACTTGTGCTCGAGTCCCTTCCCCAGCCTCGTTGCCCTTCTTTGGGCACTCTCCAGCACCTCAATGTCCTTCCTGAACTGAGGGACCCAGAACTGGACACAGCACTTGAGGTGTGGCCTCACCAGTGCTGAGAACAGGAGTAGAATCACTTCCCTGGTCCTGCTGGCCACACTATTCCTGATCCAGGCCAGGATGCCAATGGGCTTGATTCAAGTTCTCCAAGTCTTTGCCTTCCTCCGTGCGGCCGGCATTGCACGTAGGATGAGGTGGATGCCTCGAAGACATTTGTCATTAAGGCATGGAAGGACATAGCAGTCACATCCTCCTGCTGCCCAAAGAAGAGCCGGGCTGCTTCCAAAGTGGCTGCTAATAGAAATTTGACTTTGTGGAAGACATGCATCTTTAAACCAGGCCGACGGAGAAAAGCTGTTCCAACAAGTACATCTTTTATAATAAATACAAGGAGATTCACAGCCAGAAAGGAAATTGTATTCAGGAATAAATTTGTGTTAGGATTTTATTACTAATTCATTACATTCTTAATCTGAAAAATCCTGAAGCAGCACAACTGCTTTAGAATTATCATTAATAATTACATTGATACTGAATTCTTTTATGCAAATAGTACAGTAGACTTAGAGATAGGACTCTTTGTAAACCTCCTGAGTGTTTGCAGGAAGTTTAATTCATTCCATATCTCCTTTAGTTTGCAAATGAGGTGTGAAACAATTGTCTGTTTCTAGAAGGTGTCAGCATTGAAGTGCCACACCGAGTTAATGGCTCGGGGTGTGCTGTCATCCAACACACCCAATGTCAGGAGTGAGGTCACCCAGATTATTATTTATTATATCATTAATTATTACAATTTATTAGGGCTGATGCTGTGCTTGGCACTTTATAGAGAGCTTGTGTCACTTTGCAGCACAGCCAGGTCTGTAACTCACCTTTGGCTCCGGTGGGGTGAGAGGATGACGTGAAGGATCACCCAGGGACTGAGGACGGGCTGTGACTGAGCAGGACACCAGACCCCACCTGATAAAACAAGGAAAATCTCTGGCCCATCACTGGGAAAGTCTCCAGCCCATCATTAGGAACTTCTTCTCCTTCCCAAGGGAGGGGAGAGCTCCTGAGCATGTAAACATCGGGAGGGCTGATTAACAAGAGGCTGTAACCTCCCAGATACCTGTGGTTTTTTTAAAGGAAGACAAGCTCCTGCCAAATATTTCAGGGAAAGAAACAAAACTATTTTACTAAAGAGACTTCATTTGAATATGTTGTGCCTGAGCCTCATCCTGGACTATCTCAGCTCTCCTATCACTTTCTGCTAATGAGTTTAGCTCCCTGGGTACCATGTGTCTGGTAAATTTTTCAAGAACTCATCATTAGCAATGTTTTGTATATTTTATTTTCTTGTTTTCGCCGTATATAGAGTTGTCATTTTTAATTCATTGCCCATCGGAATTTGACGAAGGAAAACTCACATTCTCTTAAAAATAATATGAGGAGGTTGGCACAGATTTTAATAGATGCACGATGTGCTGCAGGTGAAATTTTCCAATTCTAATACAAGTGGGTGAGAAACAAGGACCACACTGAGAAAACAAAGTGGTTACAGAGATAAGAAACTTACTCTTCCCAAGGCAGGAGGGAAAGTGCACTGATAGTTTAGGAAAAATGTCCTAATTCTCTCAAAAACATCCCGCAGTCGTTGCCATTTCCGAAGTGTGTCTCCTCTTCTGGCCTCTGGCTCCAGATTAGAGAGTTTGAGCTCAGCAAATTGGGGATTTTCTTGGCTCAGAAACCTGAAAATGCAAGTTTAATCCTGATTTATGGGGAAGGGGGTAACATAATCTTCTTACTTTACAGTATTTAAAAGCGTGTAGCAGAATCAAGTGGTTTAGCCTAATTTACTTGATTTTTTTTCTATTAGATTTGTAAAACAAGATGAAATAAAATTAGTGTTCATGCACAGAGCTTCTTATAATGAGTTAAGAAACTATTCTGGCAAGGAGTTCCAATTGTAAAACAGGGTTACAATGCTCATTTTGACTCATTCTTACTTTTTGGTTTACTAAGCCACTATGAAATCCCAATATTGACATTTTTTCCATATTACAGAAGTCAGTTGGTGTTTCGCTCTGGTGTCTCCCAAGTTGCATCTCTGGGCTCACCAAAGGTGCTCAACCCTCCAGCTCAGTCCCTCCATAAAATTCATCCCACACTTTCTCGACACTTTCTCTACAATTGAAGAGGAGAGATTTCTCTTACTGCAGATTTGACCCTTTGAATCAGGATTAAAACAAGTCACAGTTCTCCAAAGCCTGTTGTTGTCTGTAATAGGAATTTTCCCCTGTCTTCCACTTTCTCCACCCATTTTTCCTGTGAAGAAATGTTGAGACCATTGGTGTGGAAGACTGGAGAGAAGTCCTGTCCTGCTGCTGAATCCCATGCCTACAGAGCTCAGAACCTGGTGGGACTTGGTAATTTCATCCTCCTCCTGAACTAAACCACATAATCACAAAACATTGGGTCTTCTCCCACTGCAAACAGCTCCATTTGTGGCCAGCAAAGATGCACAGACTCACAGAGTCACAGACTGGACTGGGTTGGAAAGGACCTTAAAGCTCAACCTAATCCACCCCCTGCCGTGGGCAGGGACACCTTCCACTAGCCCAGGTTGCTCCAAGCCCCGTCCAACCTGGTCTTGGACACTTCCAGGGATGGGGCAGCCACAGCTTCTCTGGGCAACCTGTGCCAGGGCCTCCCCACCCTCACAGCCAAGAATTTCTTCCCAATATCCAGTCTAAATTGATACTCTTCCAAACTAAATCTATTCCCCCTTGTCCTGTCCCTCCAGGCCCTTATCCAAAATCCCCCTCCAGCTCTTTTGGAGCCCCTTTAGGTACTTGAAGGTGCTCTAAGGTCTCCCCAGAGCCTTCTGTTCTCCAGGCTGAACACCCCAATTATCTCAGCCTGTCACGCTCCTGCCAGGCCTGTAAAAATGACCTCAGAAATATACTGACATGTAGTGCCCACCACTGAGATTGAAAATCAAATTAGAAAGCATTTTCCCTTTCTCCACACAGCAAAGGAAAGCCCTTCCTGGACTGCAGATTTTGGTACCCAAAGCATTTTTAATCCAGTGTCAATCTGCTCTTATCACACCCCATCTTAACCTTTTCCCAGCATAAAGAATCCGGTCTCTCAGTGTGTCACAAATTACAGGAAAAGCATCCACAAGCTCGTGCAGAGCATTTCCTGACTTCCCCCCTGAAATCACAAATGCCTTTGCTGTGATGCTCATCGATCACGAGGCTGAGCAGTTAAAATATTGCCACAAAACATCCTGACACCTCCAGTGTCTCTCCAGGAACATCCAGAGCAGAGAAATATATTAAATAAAAACATATTTATCTGCTTTTGTTGGCCCTTCGAAAACATGTTTTCTTGTGACTAAAGAAGCTGGAGAGGCAAGATCAGCTATTGGGTAACTAAGCCCAGATATCAGAGGACGAGGCAATATTTGACATCTTAGTAGAAATTTTTAATCAGAAAACCTGCACAAAAAAAAACAAAGAAAAGAATACGTAATAAAATGATTCCACAGGAGAAAAATGTATGACTTCAGCCTTACCCACAACATTACAAATGGGTTTTGTCAGCTCACAGTCTTACAAGGCTCATTGATAGTAAATTAAATTTGGACAGTTTATAAAGGTATTGCTTTCATGTTTCTCTCATAAGATCTTCCGTTCCTCTGAGGTTTGGAATCACCTTGCTTCTCCTAGCTTGTCTCCTGTCTTCTATTCTTCATTACACAACAGATGACCTATCAGATATTCTTCTTCTACTCCAACAGCTTTCCTGTTGCCAACCTTCAACGAGAATAAAGCCTGCAACCCTTTTTATCTTCATTCCACTGCTGTTTCCACTGGGTTGTTTTTTTTTTTTCCCCTTCCTAAAGATCGTTTGCCAGCGTTGCTTTCTCAGTTTTTACCCAGTGGAAAAAGCAGTGTCTTCTGAACTGACAATTCTGACTTTTTGCTGCTTGTGATTTTTCTAAAGCATGACAACTGCTTGCATGAAGACATGGGAAACCTTTTCAGATAAGGAACTCAAAAAAAAAAAAAAAAGAAAAAAAGGACAGCCTTTCAAAGAACAGGAGTAGTTACTGCAGAAGGAAACAAGTCTCTTATGTATTAATTTAATTCTGTACCTTTTCCATGGCAGGAACAATTAGAACCATGGCTTTTGAACACATTATATTAATTTTTTTTTTTTTGAAAAGAGTGTGTTTTTTCACAGAACAAAACTTTTTGGTTTTTCTAGCCACATAAAAATATTATTAATCTTTGATTTACTTCACTCTGTATGAGAAACATAAAGAGAAATAAATAGGAAATGGGTCCCTGCAACTCTGTTACAGGTTAAAGGCAGGTCTGGGGCAAGGGTTTTTTAAAGATTTCCACTGTGTAGATCTCGTTTTTACACTTTGCAAATTAACTGTTGGTTTATGGGTAGGCATAGGAGGGTATAGAATATAATGTTTGTTCCTGGCTTTGTGTGGTTTTGGAGATTGAGCACAAAAGGGCCAGCACAGACCCAGGACCATGTTCAGGCTCCCATCAGATGCAGGCCTGGGTGAAGCTGCAGAACTGAAATTCATCCACCCCCCTTTTCTCTTGGAACACTCTGGCTCCTGACCACCCCACAGGGCTCCCACACAGGCTGAGATGGAGGGGCAACCAATGGTTCTGCAGGTACCACGGCAAAATTCATCTGATTTCAAACTCTTTTAGCAAAATCTCTGACATTTTCTTCTCTTTTCCACCCTTCTGCCTTTAAATGGCAGTGAAACCTCCTCTCTACCCCACAAGGACTTGCAGCTGCAGCAGCATCTGTTCTTCAAAAGACCATCCCAAAATAAGAATTAAAAGAACATCACTGGTTTCTGAATGAAAGAAAAGGGTTCTTGAGTATCTACCCAGAGACTTAAATGTTACCCAGAGAAGCTGTGGCTGCCTCATCCCTGGAAGTGCCCAAGGCCAGGTTGGATGGGGTTTGGAGCAACCTGGGACAGTGGAAGGTGTCCCTGCCCGTTGGCTGGGGGCTTGGAACAAGATGAACCTTAAGGCCCCTTCCAAACCAAACTCTTCTGGGGTTCTGTGACTTTGAGAACTCACAGAATCCCGAGGCAGCAGTTGTGTGTTGGGTGAGACAAGGAAGGCTGACACAGACACAGAAACCAAATAAATGATCAGTTCTCACATCCACAGGTTGGTCTGGATGGTCTGATGAAGGATCTGTTGTTCAGAACGAGCTGTGCTGGAGGTGGAGTGGTGGTGATGTGGCTGAAGGCCCATCTGGAAGATCCTTGGATGCTGATGGACTGAGGGATCCTGCCAGCAGAAAACTTCCTCAGGTTTGCAGTCTGAGAACTGTAAAAGAATGATTAATGGTGAGGATAGAGGCGGTGTTTGTTTTCCATGAGACTTAATACAGACAAAAGAAGTTCCAAGCAATGAGCTGGGCTCCTTTTCAGACCAAAAAAACCCTTTATCTCTGCTCTTCAGAGGGAGCTTTCATCAATACCCCACCTATTAAGACATACCAGTACTGGAGAGAGCAACTGCTATAAATGCAGCAGAGGAGGGTGAGTCAATAGGTCCTTGCACACAGAAACAAAACTATTTTATCCCCCATCCATAATGGATTGGGAGAACAGCTATCAGGTTCTATTATCTTATTGTAAATGTGAATTGAGGCTAATAGCCTGCTGCAGTGCTAAATTAAAAGGAGGATGGAATCAATATATGGGAGAAGATGAATCAAGTGTCCATTTCCTTGAACTGATAGCAAAAAATAATGTGATAATGCATGAGAATTATGCACCCCTGCTCTGACATTGCTGGGGTGTAGCTGTACAGTTCTCTCTCAGTGCCAGACAGGGAGTGAGGCTCTTCTGACTCAGGAGGTCATAAATGAGACTTGATGTAAAACAACTGCAAAAAGAAACGAGAGCTGTGAATTCAAACTTACCAATAACTTCTGCTCAGCAGCAAATCTCTCAACTCATTAGTTTTTCTCTCCTGTTAAATTGGAAGCAGTGCAAAACAGATGCTGTGGAATCATTTATTATCATATCTGCTCTCGTTTGGTCGTGCTGGCAGCACCTCCACTGTAAGTGATGCTCCTGTAACAATTCTAAAACTGGCTTTAGGAGTTATTTTGCAAAGCTAAGAGGCAGCAATCAGAAATACATCACCTGCTCTCTGACTTTTCTAGGGCTGGGCAAGGCAGTTTAAAGGTGAGAGAGCATGAAATACGACTCAACCCCACCTTAGCTCTTCCTAAGGAGCACCTTCCCAATGCCATCAGCACCACTCATCCTCTTTAATTCGAGAGAGGATCGAGCTATAATTGCAAAAATGGTACCATTGCACCTGCTGTGGTGTTTCCAGCAGCACTGATTAATCACACAAGCTCTTTAACAAGGTAGTAAGATCCTCACTGAGGGAATGTGCAAGGGAGGTGAGATGGTCATTGACATTATTAATGTATTGATTGGAGTAAAGAGCCTGGATTCTGTTTCCAGCTCTGCCACAGGCTCTGGGTGTGACCTTGAGTTTCTCACTTTCTTCATCCCATTTCCCTACCTGTACAATTACAAGAATAGTTCTTCATCCCTCACCTTTTTGCTGCAGTGGGAAACAAAGACTATCTTCTGATAGTACATTAAAGCTCTTTTCCTAATCCCACCTTGGTATGATATAACACAGGTATCAACTCTTCCTGCACTGAAAGACAGTTTTCCTTAAAAAAACAAACAAGTAAGCCAAGAAACCCACAAAAATCTGTCTGAGTATGGCCCAGAAGCTGCTGAATATTTCAAATAGCCTTATTGTGTATTTATAATATTGATATCTGTGATGCAATAACTGAGGCTGGAAGGGATCTCTGAGTTGTCTAATCCACCCAGAACAACAGAAGCTTTGGAGCTTTTATCCCCACATTATAAAACTGCACAATACATTCACCTGTTAGTTAATCTGAAATAGGGCCCAAAGTGGCTCAAGACAGAACAGTCCTGAAATAGAGCAGTGAGAATACTCCCTTTCTCAGGGAAATGAAGACCACTTCTCTAGTTCTGTCAACAGTCTTTCAATTCAATTCAAACAATGTTTCAACCCTATTTCAGCAGCCTTTACCCATGCTTTGACTAAACCACAGGATTCATGAGCTGCTCTGGAAATTTCTGCTCCTCTTCCTCTTGCCCTTCAGTTTTCATTTTCCCCTTTTGCTCTCTTCACCTTCTTCTGCAGAACATCCCACAACACCCCTCCTGCTCGTCCTGGCAACGAGGTCAACACCTGAGCAGCTTATCCTTGTAGACAGTTCAATGTCTATTTTTATACAAATGACACTCAGGTCCAACTCCCCGCTCAGAATTTGTCTCCTTTCCTTCAGCCTTGCCTTTAACTCTCTCTGTGACACCTATTCCTGAACGTCTTCATGCAAATTCTAATTTAAAGTGACCAAAATTGGACTCCTGATCTTTCCTCTCAAGAAAACCCCCCTTCCCAAACTCACTGTCAGCCCTGTCAATACTCTCGTCTTTCCTGTCGTTCAGAACTGTAAATGAAGCGGTCATAAGTGATGACTTCAACGTTTTTAGCCAATTAATGGTGACTTGGATGACAGAGACACGAAGATAACGAGTATCTGTGCTATTATTTGTAAATGTGTCCATGAACTTTGATTTTTATCAGTAAAAAGTGGTGGGTTTCAATACATTCTTATACCTGGATTTTAAAACATGAAAATAAGTCCCACCACCCTCCTCCCATACATAACAACAGACATGCTCTTGGTCATTAATGAAGGGTGAAGAGCAGAAATTAATGTCAAAAATCCAATTTAAGTATATTTGGGTTTAAATCATAGATACTCTAATATTTCCAAGATTTTCTGTAAATTTTCCAGGGAAAAAAAAGAAAAAAGACAATATTAGGGGAAAATGGCAAGTATTAGCGAGAAAGGCTTTTAAAAAATCCTTAATCAGGAGAGGATGTTAATGGGTGGTTTACAGGATGAAATACGGAAGTTTATGTGTGAGGTTTGGACTTTTAGGGAGGCAATGAATTCACAATACCCAGGTGTATCCCTAATGCTTTCTCAGCCCCAGAAAAGTGTTAGAGAGGAAAAAAAATCCATGTTGCATTATGGGTGAGAATGAAAATCCTGTAAATTTACACACCTATTTATGTAAGGAAGATCTGAAGCCATTAGAGAGCGTCCAAAGAAGGGCAATGAAGATGGGGAAGGACACTGAGTGCACTTGGTGTGTTCAGCTGGAGAAGAGGAGACTGAGGGGAGAACTCATTTTGGTTCCAGTTTCCTTGGGAGGAGCAGAGGAGGGGCAGGCACTGAGCTCTGCTCTGTGGGGACCAGGGACAGCACCCAGGGAATGGCTGGAGCTGAGTCAGGGAAGTTTAGACTGGATCTCAGGGAAAGGTTCTTCCCCAGAGGGTGGTTGGGCACTGAACAGGCTCCCCAGGGCAGTGGGCACAGCACCAAGGCTGACAGAGCTCCAGGAGTGTTTGGATGATGCTCTCAGGCACATGGGTGTGACTCCTGGGAGTGGTCCTGTGCAGGGCTGAGGGTTGGACTCGGTGATCCTGGTGGGTCCCTTCCAAGTCAGCGTATTCTGTGATTCTCTGACCTGATCAAGGTAAATAAGTGCTTCCACTGTAACAAATTCATGGGAATACTGTTAACCATGACCTGCCTGGCTGTGCTGGTTTTCTGGGAGCAGCTCAGGTCCAGACCTGCTGGACAGCTCAGCACCAGCTGATCCACAGAGCAGCTGCTCATGCACAGCAGGAGCTCAGCACTTGGCATGTTCTTCCCTGATCCCTGCACATGTGGTGCTGTCAGGCAGAGAGAGGGAAAAAAAAAACAGGCAAGTGCAGGAGAAGGAATATCAGACAATATAAGACTGAAATGTAGGTCTTCCACCAATGGAAAGACTCACGGGAAGGGAACAAGCTCTTCCACCCGTACACAACCACCATGTTCCCGGGTTTAGTGCAGGGCAAAGGGCAGAAATTCCTATGAAAACTCCCATTTAAATAGATTTGCTTGTAAACCACACTCTAATATCTCCAAAGTTTCCTGCTTCCCCTCGTACTTGCTACAACAGTTTTTTAAACATAATAATTCCTGACTCTGCCTGCCAGACTCTGTCATCTGGAGGAGTCACCCGGCTCTGCTCTCACTGCAAGACTGTCCTCCTGCTGCACCTCTCACATGCCTTCTGGCTGTAGATGCTTTCAAGATCCCCCAAAGGCCTCTCCACACTGTCAGAAAATAAGGGATCATCTTTTTTTCTGTATAAGATGTTGGTTTATAACTAATTTTTTTTTTTTTTAAAGTTCTGGGACAAATGAAGGCATTGTCTTGAAGTGGAAAAAGCATCCTGGTGAGTCCCAGGTCTTGGTGCTGTTCGAGGAAAGTCAAGTAAAGTTGTCCTGGCTGAGCTGTACTTTGGTTTAAAGGAGAGTTTTTATAGTTCATGACAAGCATGAAATCACTAATGGCAGCTTTGCAGAGATCGTTTCGGTCCTGCAAAGATACTTAACATAGACCAGACAAATAAAAGTCTTCTACAGCCTGAGCTGGCTCATTTAATTGAATTCAAATGCATTTTGAAAGTTTGGATGACCTTGGGTGTTTGTAGTAAAAGAAAGTAGGTCTTCTTGGGTAAGCCAAAGACAAACTGGGAGTGGAGCTGAGAAATCTTTTCCAATCAGACAGAGTTGGGATTGTCATATTGTTTAGATTGTCTATCACTAAATGATCAGGACTTTTGTTTGCTGGCAGGGACTTGAGTCTTTCCCTGTGATCTGCTGGGATCACATTAGGGTTAGAAGCTCTATTAGGTTTCCCATAGCAGAGTTGCAGGTGTTCACTGTTAAACCCTGTCCCTCAGTGCCACATCCACATGGTTTTTAAACATCTCCAGGGATGGTGATTCCTTAAATGGTGTGAGAATGCTCAGGCAATGGCTTCCCCTTTAACAACAACAACAACAGTAATGATAACGGTGATGATGATAAGGAGAGGGAGAGAGAGCAACAAAACCCAAGAGGAACAAGTGGTGCCCAACACAATTTCTCAGTACCCACTGACTGATGCTCAGCCTGTTCCCCCAGCAGTGATCAGCAGCCAGTCCCCCCACTTTCCATACTGGGCATGGTGTTCTATGGTGTGGAATGCTTCTTTTAGCTGGTTTGTATCAGCAGCTAATGTTAGTCATTCCTCCATAAACCCAGAAACATGCACAGAAGAGCTGTGGCATCACTCATAAATCTTGTAAGAATCAGCTGCAGAAACAGCTTCAGAACCACTGTCAGGTCGTTCATCAAACAACCACCCCAAACCCCCAAATCAGAGAAACCCTGAAACTTCAGGGCTGTTCCTGTTGGCTGGGGTGATCCTGTAGTGGGGGTGATGCTCTGCAGAAGCAACTGAGAGCAGCCTATAAATACACACTTGCAGTTTATTCCATATTGAAGCACTTTGATTTACTCAGGAAATAAAGTATCTTCTGGTGCTCCATTCAAATGTTATATACAGATTTAATCACAAGCCCCCTGATACTTTGCTTTACTCACAAAGCTGTGCTTTTGTACTTCTCACATCCCTTTCCTTTGCCTTTTTTTTTTTTTTCCTTTAAGTACCCGTAAGGTTAAAATAAAAAAGAAAAAAGAAAAGCCAAATACAGGGACACAAATGACATTTTTCTTTGCACAATCTTATTTTTAAACCAAATGGGGGACTCACCTCAGTTCCTGAGTGCTTGGGACTGCTTGTGCATTATGAGGCACGCTCCATCATTGGCATATAGAACATTATTATAAAGGATTGAATACCACGAGTGACTCAACAATGCAGTAACAAAAAGGTACAGTGTCTGCTGGGGAGAAAAATGGGTAAAACAAGCAGGAAGGGAACAGAAGCAAGAACCTGGATTCAATTTAGGAGAAGAATGGGGTCCCCTGAAAGCAATAAAAGCTTAGGAAAAGGAGTAAAGGGGGAAAGGGTGGGGAAAGGAGAAGGTTGAAACAAAGACCTGAAAGGGTCACAGCTTTATACAGATACTGATCTGAAGCACCGAAGCTTTGTCAGGATTGAACTTCTGAACTTTCAGACGTACGAAATGAATCATTCAGTTCCCTGGACTCCAACCATGTTCCCACCTTCCCCCCTCCATCCTCCTGTACAGCCCTGCCTCCCTGATTGCTTCCCAAAACAAGTTTATCAGTCCCCAGATAAGGGAGGCATGATTCAGTCCCTCTCCTGCCAGCAGGTCTCCAGGAGTCAGCTTGGAGAGACCCTGGAGCACGTGGGTGGCAGCAGAAGGAAAAGCAGGTGCAGCAACTGAGCTAAAATCTGTTCGGCCCTCGCTGCTTCAGCAGGTGCAGAGACTGCACTGACTGAGCTGTTCCTCCTGAAAACACACTGCTTATATACATCTACACACACATATGTATGTTTGTACATATATACACACACAGACTGTAAAAGCCAGTGGGATAATGGATGCAAAAGACACAGGATCAGGAAAAGCTCTCCTGTACTTTTACTGCAGACACTGAGGGAGGATGCTGAGAAATGCACTCAACTATTTTCTAATATAGAATCATAGAATCCTAGAATTGGGTTTGGGTTGGATGGGACCTTAAAGCCCATCCAGCTCCACCCCCTGCCATGGGCAGGGACATCTTCCACTATCCCAGGTTGCTCCAAGCCCTGGCCAACCTGGCCTTGGACACTTCCAGGGATGGGGCAGCCACAGCTTCTCTGGGCAACCTGTGCCAGGGCCTCACCACTCTCACAGCCAAGAATTCCTTCCCATTATCCCTTCTATCCCTGTCCTCTGGCACTGGGAAGCCATTCCCCGTTGTCCTGTCATTGCATGCTCTTGTAAATCGATGGAGGTTGATTGAGGTGTCCATCACCCTCAACTGTGCTGAGCTGGAGATGAGCTCTGATGCAAGACCACAGTCATCCTTTGAGAACTGAGCCATAAATTGTTTCAGCAAAGCCATTGTAGGAACAAAAAACTGTGTTGGCAACAAATATGTAAAAAAAAAAAAACCACCAAGCAGATACCAAACTTGGGCTGTGTTTCTTTAAGTTTCTTCCCTGGATCTATGGACAGACCTCATCACAACCCCCTCCCAGTACAGGACAGAGGGAAAAGACACATTAAAAACCTCAACACTGGCCAAGGTGCCTGATTAGAAGATGGTCACACCACAGAGCCAGGTTCAAGGTATGAAAAAAAAAAGGCAAGGATTTAAAACTTTGCTCATATATATTCTTCAAGTGGTGTTTAATACCGCTCCTTTTGTTTGTTTTGACAATGGATCTTATCTTTTGGTAAGGGCTGTGTTCAGGACTATTATTACCCTCTATAAAAGCCTCATAGTCTTTCTTTCCACTTGTTCAGCACACCAGAGTGGCACAGCAAATTTAATCGAAGAACGCAGCTCCAGGGAGAGCCTTTGGAGACTCTCCCCTTTTTCATAACGCTGTTATCTCCCTTTCCTTGTGTTGGGGATGCATAAAAATCACAAAAAAGTCATTCTGAGTATATTCTTCCTGATAATTATTGTCAGACTCCGAGATAAGTACCCTACGTGATGTAATGTGTGTCAGCCCCGGCTCTGTGAATGCAAATCCTGCAACACTTATAGGCCCAAACAATGGTCGCCCTAAACACCAGGGCCTGGTATTTTGCCACAGACAAGAGAGAGCTTTGATTTTTTGTGTTTTGATAAGGCACAATCTGGGTGCCTTTATCTCAGCTGTTATATTTAAAGATGACATTCTAGCCTTGCAGCCTCGCCTATTGTCTTGACCCTGATTATCTCCAAATGTTGTTGTTTAGTCAAACTCACCGGTTTAATGAAAGGCCTGCTCCCAATTTAAGGCGAATTATTTAAATGCAGAGTGTCCTATACACTGTGGTTTCCAGAAGAACTAGGTGGTTAATCAAAAGTTAATTGTATAATTCTCATGCAGATTAGGGCCTCTTGCAAATGAATCCCAGGTTGTGATTATTAAAAAAAGGGAAAGTGCTGGAGTAATGCACAAGGGTCTTCAGCCTGGTAAACAATCAGCTAAGGTTTAATTTGTGGTAAACAAAGTGCTGATACACCAGGGGTCTCCAAAGGAGACAAAAAGGTGAAAATAAATTAAAAAACAACATACAGATATGATCTTTTTGTTTTTAGGCATCTTTCAAAAACACAGGCTAAATGAATAAAAAGTAAGCCATTAATATTTACTGGCAGCATCCTGGCAATATGCAAATGATGGCAGTCCTATAATTATCCTGCAGCCCTTGGACAGGGATCCTGATCAGGCAAAGTCGCTGCCACCACCTCCAAAACCCACCAAAGTGCTGCTCCCATGTAAAATAAACGGCTCTAATGAACACTTTGATTAATTACAAACTGTTTCTCTACATGCCAATAAAAATCCTTGGCGGAAAAGGGCACGAGGGGTAAGTTTAAAGCTTCTACATGTGCTTTGGAATTATCTGAGAGAAGAAATAAACTGCTACTGGTGCCTTCCGTGCCAAAAAATGTCATTGCTCAGTTTAAAAAAAAAAAAAAAATCAATAAAGAGATGTTGCTCCTCTGGAGCTTATCAGAAACACGGTTTCATCCCAGGAACTCAGGCATTTTCGGAAAATGAATGCTTGGTTTTTAAACAACAGCCTGGGAAACTGATTTTTCTCGCCTCAATGAAACCCAAGTGGAATAATATTTTTGTATATTCAATGACCCAAATTTTGGACAGAATGGAAAATTCTTAGGACTGACTAAATCCAACTTCCTTGCAACTCAAGGGGTCCTGAGTGAGACCCTTGGTGGTCTCCTGGACTGCAGTGGGCTGTGAGCAGCATCTCCCTAGGAAATGGACACCCCAGAGAGAGCAAAGAGGTGTTGTTCAAATCAACTTTTAAAGCCTTTTCAGACAGAAATGATGAAAATTATACTGTCTGAGGTGTTTTTCCTCATTGTAGCTACTTATGATGAAAAGTAAAAGTGACATGAACACAGTCAGTGGAAGGTCATATGTGACACAGAGCTCTCTGCTGCCATGTGGGATACAAGAGCAGAAGTTCCTGTCTGTCTGTCCAGAATAAATCTATTATCATCTTATTTATTTACTGATGACAACATGCCTTGTCCTGTATAAAACAAAAAACCCCAAATCCTGAGAGCAAGACCTGAGCTCCATCCTGGGACATGGGTGCCTGGTACTCACCTTTGTTGATTTTCACTCCAGGGAATCTGAGTCATAATATTTTCTGCCACGAGGAGATTTAGCCACTGACTTTAAATTAAGAACAGGATCCTCAGCCAGATATGGGTGATTTAAGAAAAACTTGATAGCTGGTCACACTCAGGCAGACTGAGCAGCACCCTAGAAGAGGAAAAGAGGAAAATATTTGGAGAGTCGTATTTATATACACACAGGCACACAAATATGAATAGATACTCATCTATCCAGAGAAGCTGTGGCTGCTCCATCCCTGGAAGTGTCCAAGGCCAGGCTGGATGGGGCTTGGAGCAACCTGAGCTAGTGGAAGGTGTTCCTACCCGTGGTAGGGGGTGGAACAAAACGACCTTTAAGATGCATTCCAGCCCAAACCATTCCATGAGTCCAGGATTCCATGTTTATATATGTGTGCATGTTAAACCATAATAACAATTTAAGCTGCTGTCCACAAAGCAGATTTTCTGGGAGAACCAGCACTCTTATGGACTTGGTCACTGCCAAGCACACAGTGGAGGCATTGCCAGAAGAGGCAGAAATTGGACTGGAATTTGGCTCAGTTTCTGAAGGTGTGAAATGAAACCTGGGAGAAGGGATGGAAACAGAGACCTGCTGCAAGTCCCTGTCGTTCTCCCATTATAACAAAGTGCTGTCATGAAGTACAGTTTCAAGAAGGAATGGACACAAAACACTTCTAAGTACCCAGAAATTTATAAAATTGTCATAACCTGCCACTTCCCAGGATTTAACAGTAACTATTATGACATTTTACAGGGATTTTTTATATAAAAGATGACAACCAAAGAATCCAAACCTCCTCCAGCCTTCACCTGGAGGTGAAGAGAGTGATATTTGACACTAATTGGTAATTAAGGCCACACATGTTTATCTGCCATTAAGTTGCAAAAGATGACTAAGGATGAACATATTTTTCTCTAAAGGACAGTGGGGTTTTTTCATATTTACATTATTATTCTTACCTAGAACATTGTATTTCAAAGGTACAGGAGGGAAAATGTTGCCTGTGAAATAAAAACTTAAGAACCATTATTTTTTTTGTCTATCTGATATTACTATTATTATTGTTATTATTATTATTTCTATTATCATCATAATTGTTGTGGTGATTGTTCTTATACTATTATTGGGGGGGTGGTAGTTGTTCTGGTTGGTTTTATATTATTATGATTGGATTGTTATTGTGTTATTATTATTATATTAATAAATAAAAAATAAATTTTTACAGGTTTTTTCCCTATTCTTAAGAGCAGAAACCAGTGAATTTCCCTGAAAAACCTGAACCCCTGGAGCACTGAGAGCAGCTCCTGGGGCAGCAGCAGCAGGAAGGAGCCCCCAGGTCATGCCAGGGGGGAGTTTTAGAAGATCAGAGAATACAGATCCCATTTATACACTATTCATTGCTCCACACTCACTGCAGAGTTTGTAATTATTGTTTCTTTTACCAGAGGAACCCCAGAACTGCAGAGACCTTTAAACAGCAGTGCCCGGGGTGCAGGTGAGGGCAACGTTGACTTCTCCCGTATTTCCATCAGCCCGTGGCAGGCACCTGATAAATCTTACATCACAGAAAGACTTTGGAAACTAAATTGTTCAATAATATGCATTTTGGATCAAAACACAGGGGGGACTTTAAAAATTTACTGTGCATAAATAAAATATTTGATCTTTCTGATTCTTATTTTCCAAACCTTTGCGGGCACTTCACACTAATATTGACATTAAACTTCAATATTGATGTAGGAACGATAAAACAGAACTGCAGGCCAGAAATATTTAGCAGGATGCAGGAGGAAGTTGCCACAGGAGGAAGTTGCCACAAAAATAAGGTCCCAAGAGGTTCTGGGGATCTTCTCTAGCACAGTACACAAGTGCAGGGGAGGTTATTCCACGGCTGAGGGGGTGACTGCAGCCCTGAGGAGAAGTTACAAGACCCAGCTGGGCTTCCTGGAATCATAAAATCATGGAATGGTTTGGGTTGGATGGGACTTTAAGGATCATCTCGTTCCATGGGCAGGGACACCTTCCACTAGCCCAGGTTGCTCCAAGCCCTGTCCAACCTGGCCTTGGACACTTCCAGGGATGGGGCAGCCACAGCTTCTCTGGGCAACCTGTGCCAGGGCCTCCCCACCCTCACAGCCAACAATTCCTTCCAAATATCCCATCTAACCCTGCCCTCTGGCAGTGGGAAGCCATTGCCCCTTGTCCTGTCCCTCCATCCCTTACCCAAAGTCCCTCTCCAGCTGTCTTGAAGCCCCTTTAGGCACTGGAAGGGGCTCTCAGGTCTCCTTGGAGCCTTCTCTTCTCCAGGTGAACACCCCCAGCTCTCCCAGCCTGTCTCCAGAGCAGAGGGGCTCCAGCCCTTGGAGCATCTTCGTGTCCTCCTCTGGATTTGCTCCAACAGCTCCATGTCCTTCCTTTGTCAGGGTCCTGTCTCTCAGCCCATCCCTCTGAGCATCTTCATGATCTGTCCAGCAAAGAACAGCACAGATAAGCCCAAAGCGCCAGAAGCCACATCTGAGGGCCAACCTCAGGCTTTGCACTCTTTGCAAAAGCCACCAAGAAGTGAGGTGACTCCACCTTGCCACAGGCTTTGTGCTGCTCTGCTCTTTCCAGCTTGAGGAGACTCTGGAGAGTTGCTCCAAGGGGTCCCTGGAGTAGCTGCACCTTCTTCTTCAATGTCAGCACACACAGCAGGTCCTGAGAGCACAGACACGATATCACTCCAGGGAGGAAATGTCTCTGGTGGGATCTGGTCCCACACAGCCTTACTGCCCTGTCATTAATCATCAGCTGAGCTGGGGAATCCACAGAAAGCCACAGTTCTTCCTAAAACACTATTTTTGCCTTCTTAGCACCACAAGTAAAACCACAGTATCCATGGCATGACATGCTTTGTGAAATTTGTTTTTTTTAAAAATCCAACTAAGCATCCAAGTTATTTACATTTAACCGTGTTTTCTTTTTGTTGTGGAGGAAAAAGCAAACACCCAGAGCCAATGTCAAAAAATAGCATCTTATCTAGTATGAAAATAGAAAAGAAAAAAAAGTTCAAATAATTAGAGCCAGTTTCCACAGGAATCGTTACAGAAATCAATCTCCAGCACCACGAAAGGTGCTAAAAAATACCAGATGGTCACTAGTAAGATAAATGGAAGAACTAAAATATTATCTATCAGGAAAAAAAAAATAAACAAAACTGTGAATTTTCCCTGGGGGAGGACAAAACTGATCAAAATTAAATTCTTCAGTTTTGTAATGAGTTCATTTTGCTAATCAATATGTGAGCATTAGGGCCAGGTTGTGGGGTGAGCATGTGCCCTGGCTGGCAGCAATCCATGTGGGAATGGCCAGGGGTCTGCTCCTCTGGCCCTGGCTGGTGAGCACACACATGCCAAGAGCTCCTCCTGCTTCCACAGGGCTACAGGGACTGAGTTTTGAGCTCCACAGGCAGGGAATTTAAAGTGTGAAGTTCTCAAAATATGTGTTTCAATAGGACCCAGCACAAGGATAAAAAAGGAGTGAAGGAACTGACCGGTCACAGAATCACAGAATCAGCTGGGTTGGAAAAGCCCTCCAAGATCATCAAACCCACCCTGTGCCCAATCCCCACCTTGTCACCCAGCCCAGAGCACTGAGTGCCATATCCACTCCTTCCTTGGACACCTCCAGGGATGGGGACTCCACCACCCCCCTGGGCAGCCCCTTCCAATGTCTAATCACTGTTTTTGTGAGAAAACTCCTTTGGATGTACCCCCTGGGCCAGGACTGAGCCACCACTGTCCCTTGGTTCCGTACCATCGCTGCACTCCTGGAGCTCCCCAGCAGAGCTGAGCTGAGCAAGTGACCTCAGTAGTCTGTGCTCCTCAAACTACAGGTTTGAAGGGTGAGACTCAGCTTCATTCTTAGAACAGGAAAGCTTGGAGATCTCTTCAAGGGCTTTCTCACTTGTCCATAACTGAGATAACAACTTTGAGCAACTTTTGGATTCAGTTCAGTGACAGGAAGCTATTTACAATAAACATTTTTTTCTTTTTTTTTAATTAATGCAGGATCTTGGGAGTTTAAACTTGTAAAGGACCACCCAGTCTCACACAGTTATTTCAAGGGAAGCTCAAGCACTTTGCTCTCCAGTTAATCTTGGATAATGAAATAAATTGAAGAGAACACTTTCCCTCTCTTACTGAGAACTCACTGTTCATATGATGCCTGTTGGTGTCCTACAGTTTTCTTTTACCAGATTTATCAAATGGGGATTTGTCTTTCCCAGCCTTTCTGTTGGTTTTGGAAATAGTGTCCATGTGGTCACTGCCTCCATGCACTTAAAGTCTCCATTAAACAAGTGATTGCACCCACTATAAATTCCAAAGTGTGCATCACCCTGGATATTTAGATCCATAACACACTGATATTAGATGCTTTTTAAAGTTAGATATTAGACACATATTAGATGCCTTTTTAAAGTGGACTTTTTAAGGTGAAATAGGAAAACCAGTGAACTTGGCAGTGGATCGATCAGTCATTACAGACTCAGAGCACAGGGAGGTAAAAGCATTTTGGCCTGCTGGGGATTTTCTGTTTGGTTCTGCTTGGCCTGTCTTGAAGAGATTAATATTTGCAGCTATGCTGGCAAAGGAATATCAAAGCAGCACTAAGTGGACCTTCAGAGGCAGAATTGAGTTGTGATGCCTCCAAATGGAGATCACTGAGCGAACAGGCCACCTGAAGGCCATGGACCCACCTCCCAAGATCATGTTCTGCAGAGCACAGCAGCACAGAGGGGGAGTTGGGGCTGAGCTACAGGTGGGCTTGGACCACCCTCTGCAGAGCTGTGTCCTTCCCAGGGGCTCAGCAACTCCAGCCTTGAGTTTAACTGGTGGACTTTCCTCCTGCTTGACCTCAGCTGAGGCCCAAGACCACTGTTCTTACACACAGGACTCCTAATTCAACCCAAGTACCTGATGGCTACAGGTAGCAGAGAAATAATCACACAAAACCTGATTTTTAGGTGAAGAACCTTTCACCTGGCAAGATTATCTACTAATGGTTTGCTGTAGATGAAGGGGGTAACAGCTGAAATAAGAACAACAACAAAATGATCTGGAGCAAACTGCCTGGGGTTTCTTTGAAGTCCATGGAATTAGGAGTATTATATGGAAACAAGTGTGAGCTCTAGGATATGGTGGGGAGGAATGGGAGGAGGCCAGAAAAACCTAAAGCTAAAAATAAACAACAACAACAACAAAGCCAAACAAACAAACAAACAAAACAGCTAAGAAGAACGTAGCACAACTCTTGCCTTAACAGATACTTTATGATAATTTTGAAATCTTTGATGCTGATTTGTGACTTTTGCAACCTGTGACTCCATAAACAGGAGATCACATACAAATATGATGGGTTCTGGCATGAATTTTGGGTTGGTTGTATCACTGGGAGCAGGCTGAACCGGCCAAAATTACTGTTATTTCAACTAGGGAATAACTTCATTCCCTGGAAATGAAGAGCTGGACAGATGAAGAAATGCTAAGCACGCTGTCAATATGAATTTGGCCTATCAGTGACGAAGTGAGATCATTTTCATGATTTTATATTTATGTCAGGCTTTAAGGCACTGAGGTCACCTCTGCACATTCCCCTACTCTCAGCTTAAGTGCAGCAAAAATGCAGAGGCACTAATGGGGTGATTTACACTCTGCCATGAATCAGTCACAGAAATATTCAATGGCTGGATTTGTGAATGTCAAGACCGTAGAAAAACTTGGACAGCAAATACAAATTAAAATTACAAAGCATGCAGTGATAAACATCTTGGAGAAGACCCTGTTTTGATCTGTGCTTTATCTCTCTCATCTATTTGATATCAGATATTTCTGCTATTGCAACAAAACTTGAAATACTTCTAAGCTGATACAAACTGATGTGGAGCTTCATTATATACCCCACAACAACCTATGGAGGAGTCACATTTCATCTTGAATTCATTTGAAACCAAGTGGCTGCATGACATCACTCTGACATTTGCTAAGACAGTAACAGCCAGCTGATGTCACACACACACTCTAAGTAAATATGTCAAAATATATTAGCTCATATTTTTATCTGGACAGCTCTCAAATCGAGTCAACAGAAAACAAACCCGGCTGAAAGCAAACATTTCCATTTTTACAGTCTCGAAAGGGACAGAACAAATTATTTATAACACCGCAATTTTTACAGGCAGGCAAGACCTTTCTCTTTAGACTTCATGAGAAAGAGAACAAGGACAGTATTAAAAGCAAGCTTATTTTCAAGTCTGCACAAACTCCAATTTCATAGGTGTACAAGCCAGCGTTCCCAGCAGACCATGATTTAAAATTCTGCCTAGAAACAGGCTAAGTACCACTTGTTGTTTTAATGTGGATACTGTAAGAGCTTGGGAAAAAACATCTAATTACTATTTTTGGTGGTTGTTTTCCCACAGACAGGCACTGTTTCTGTTTGTCTCCTCCCATCCTGCTGTGAATCACGCACACAGATACTGGCACCTTTAAAGTCTGCATTTCACCCAAGCCTAAAAGGCAAATGGTGGTGCCTTTGCAAGCCTAGAGAGGCTCATCCAGAAGAGTCTGAACCTCTGTCACACAGCTGGCTGCAGCCTGACATAATACAAATCATGCTTTCCACATCATTGACACATCTGTCTGTGGTGGTGCATCCTCACTCCTCCCAGGCCACACTGTCATCTCAGAAATGCCCTGGCCTTGACAAACAGCACGTGGAGTGAGCTTATCAGAAACACTGCCTGCTCCCAGGAACTCAGGCTGGGTAACAGCTCCTGGTTTTTAATCAACAGCACTGGAAACTGGTTTTTTCTTGCCTGAATAACAACACAAGAATAACAAATTGCATCCAGGGTGGAAAATTGCTACAGCTGAAGCCAAGGCTCCTGTGACCCTGTAAACAGGGTTCCTGAGTGAGACCCTTTGAGCTCTCCTGGACCAGAGTGGGCTGTGACAGCATCTCCCTCTGACTGGGACCTCTCAGAGCCAGTGAACTCCCAAGTTTTCCATCCTTGGAAGACCACCCCTGGTGGAGCCTGGGCTGACACCCCCAACTCCTGGAGGCTCCATCCTTCACCTACTGAGGAGATGAAAAGGCAGCAGTGTGAGCACTTCACCAGATCCAGCAGGAATTTTCACAGGTACCTGTACAGACTCCTTTAGGTCTCTGTGTGTGCAAGTGTGAATGTGCTACAGCAATTTTCCTCTGCATGTTGCTCTCTCAGGTTCTTAAGTCCATTACATTTATAAGTAAGTTAGGCCTGTGAGTGAGTGAGTTGGTGCTGTGCCTATAGTAAATTCCATAAAATCTTTTGTTAAATTGTTGAAATTAGGATATTGATTAAGTGCTGTTAAGTTTAAGTGCTGTTAAACTGTCAGGCTTAAACCTTTGGTCAAGCTCAGGGTTAAGTCTGGCAAGGGGAGCCCACTCTGAACCTTGTGACTCAAGGGGAGGTTCTCCCTTATTCCTTTTTTTCCTTGTATTTTCCCATCCTTACCCTTTTTCCATCCTCAGCCTCCACTTAGATCATTTTACATAGATTTTAGTCGCAGATTGATTGATTTTAGATTTAAGTCTGATTTTTCTCTTGCCCATGAACTTTGTTGCACTTTCACTTTATTATAAACCTGGTTTTGCCAATGCCTTTGCTGGTATTCTTTGAGTGTCCTAAAACACTCACTCATGACACCAACCTCCATCAAACGAGGTTTGCTACTAATTTTGAATTAATAAATAATGGAATAGTTAATAATAAAGAATAGAATAAACACATATGCAATAGAATTTATAAATTCTGTTCACGGGGTTTGATTTACTTTGTGGGTGATCCCAGAAACTCTCAGACAGGGAGAATGAAAGAATGTGGGATGACCTGAGGAATTCATCAATCTATTTGAGACAGCAATGCCATTGCCACCTTCTTAAATTAATAATGTAAAACAGCACCCTGCGCCAACAGTGGCATTTACAGGGACTGATGGGGTGGTGGCAGATTCATAAAAAGAGGCATCATTAAAAGGACTCCTTTGCCTTACAATTCACCAGTGTGACCAGCAAAAAAAGGCAGTGGCATTTTAGAGATGATAACCAGCAATGAAGTGATACTACAGCACCCTTAACTTGTGTGTGACACTGATACAGGGGCTCCTCCTGCTTGGGTGGCTGCACCTGATGTTAAGGACAATATTTCATGACTCTGGCACTCAAATAGTTTGCCTTTTCAGGGGAGGGATCCAATATACCTTTAAAGGCTCCCTCAGGGGTATAAATATTCACCCACCAATGCTCCTGCTGCAGTTCTGAATTGTTACAGACTCACCCTGCCCAGATGTGAAACTATTCATGGAATATCTTAAGGCAAGGGATGCAGCAGCACTATGGGAAGCATTATATGAAGCAGAAGTTGAAATTCCACTTTAAAAACGCCAAGGACCAAGAAAATAATAAAACCTCTGAGTACCTGGTGGACAGCAGGCAGCAAGGAAGCCCCTTCAGGCAGTTGGAAGGAAGTAGAACAAATACAGGTGCCCCAATCTAAGATAGAATCGCAACAGTTAATGGGAACTTTGGTGTATTGGAGGAACCATGAGCTGAGATTTTCCATCATTTCTCACCCATTGCAATCACTTTTGCAAAATGGGAATGAGTGGAGGCTTGACTTTCCAGAGCACTTCTTTTCTTCTTGAAGTGCTCTTTGGAGAAAAAAAAAAAAAAACCAAACAATTAAAACAGGTTTTAAAAATTAAAAGGGGGGGGGTGAGGTTACCTTTGGTACAGACACTCACGGACAACAACTGTGTTTGAATGTTTACAGAAATGGAGCTTGTAGAGAAAGTAAATTGATGGAAAATTAAGTTCTGGCCACTGAAAGTGCCACACTTCATTTTTGCTTTTGAACAAGCACCAAAGGGCAGCTCTCTGAAGACTTAATGTGTGCTCAGAATCAATGCAGTGACAGAGTGGGCTAGGGTAGCCACAGTCTGTTGTGTCACCACATACTTCAGGCAGGCTTTAAATCTGAGGAGTGTTGGGAACTATGTACATTAAACATTTTTGATAAAATGCAATAACTCCCTATTCACAGCAGCCACTTTTCCAATCTGTGACTTGACTAATTATTTTTGGAATAGCAAAGGATGCACAGTCTCCATCACAGACTGACCATGTCCCAGAGCATTGCTGTGGTGAGTTGACCCTGAATGGTGCCCACCAAAGCTGCTCCATCATTCCCCTCAGCTGGACAGGGCAGAGAAAATACAACAAAAGGTTTGTGAGTTGAGATAAGGGCAGGGAGAGATCACTCACCAGTTACCATCCTGGGTAAAACAGGCTTGACTGGGGGAAATTAATTTCATTTATCACCAATGGAATCAGAGCAGGATAATGAGAAATAAAAAACAAATCTTAAAACATCTTCCCCCTCCACACACACCCCCCTCTCCTCTTCCTGGGTTCAACTTCACTCCCCGTTTTCTCTCCCTCCCCATCCACAGCAGAGCAGGGGTTGGGGAATGAGGGCTGTGCTCAGTTCATGACGCACCTCTGCTGCTCCTTCCTCCTCAGGGGGAGGACTCCTAAAGCCTTTCCCCTGCTCCAGCGTGTGTCCCTTCCCCAGGGTGCAGTCCCTCAGGAACAAGCTGCTCCGTGCCTGGGTCCCCCATGGGGTCACAAGTCCTACCTACAGAGCTGCTCCAGCATGGGCTCCTCTCTCCATGGATCCACAGGTCCTGCCAGGACCCTGCTCCAGGGTGGGCTCCCCATGGGCTCACAGCCTCCTTTGGGCACTCGTCTGCTCTGATGTGTGGTCCTGCAGGTGGGTCTCTGATCCATCATGGATCTCCATGGGCTGCAGGGACACAAATGCCTCACCTCGGGCTGCAGGGGAATTTCAGCTCCGGCACCTGGAGCATCTCCTGCCCCTCTTTCTGCACTGCCCTGGGGGTCTGCACATCTGTTCTTCTTCCTTCTCAGTCCTCTGTCCAGCTACAGTTGTGCAGGGCTTTTTTCCCCCTTCTTAAATCTGTTACCCCAGAGGTGCTGCCACCATCCCTGGTGGATCCATCCTGAAACATCCAGCATTGGCTCTGTGGGAAATGGAGGAAGCTTCCAGCAGCTTCTCACAGAAGCCACCCCTGTAGTTCCCCTGCTACCAAAAACCTGGCCACACAAACCCAGTGCAGATGGGGAAAACAAATCCTTTCGAAATGACTGAACCACACAATTAATTCCTTCACCACTTAAGGAAATCTAAGGGAGGGAGCCCCACCACAAGGATATCCCATGTCCCGGCTGACTCTTCCTTCTCTCTCTCCTCAATGGCCTGGCAAAAGTTCAAGCTAAGCCTCTGGAGTGGGATTCAGGAGGTAACATCTGCCTGTAGTGCTGCCATGGGAGTTTGGAATAGCATGGAAGGATGACAAGTTGATCGTCCAAGAAATTTGTCACTTTTTGGGTCAGTACTGCCTGTCCTGAGCTGGGTTATCAAAGTGACGTGGCCCAAGACCTGTGTGAGCCTCCCAATGGTCCTGGACATTATGAGAACTGGGAAGAAGACATAAAACAATGCCAGGGCCTGGGACAAGGTAAAAGCACTTGGCAGCAAGCCTGGACTTGCTTTCTCCCTGGAGAAGATCTGCTGGCATTTGTGTTGGGAAGTGATGAACAAAGGGTTCTGCTTATGCAGCACTTCCAGGGCAGAGGGATGGGGAAACCATTCTAAGGGAAAGACTTCCAAAATGGGGGCTGTTTTGGAGATCCAGAAAGGACAGAAATTGGGGATTTGCTGTGGAACTGAATATATCAAATCCACAAACAAATCACATTCTGGCATCAAAGTGACAACTTTTTTGCTCCCTTTCCTCCTCATTGCTGTGGTGTGTCAGTGGCAGCACCTACAGCCTGTGATCCTAAGGACCTACAGGGGGATCATGCCTGGGGAATTCTGGTCCCTGGGAGTACTTAGTGAACTGTCTGCTGTAAGACAACAGCAGTGAACAAACCTAAACAGAAGTTCTGAATTTCCAGCTGATGTATGTGTTCTGACAGTCACAGCTGGCAGAAAACATTTATCATTATTTTCTTTCAAGGACATTATATTTTACCAGAAAGAAATGACAGGGCAGGGAAAAAAAAACCCTCCATATTGTTCACAGGTTGATCCCAGGGAGACAAGGACTTGGGAAGAACAGAAAGGAGCTATAAGTGCTTGAGTGTTTTTAACCTATTTATGTATTAATGTGCCAATGCCTATAACAACTAAGGGCTTCTCAGTTGTTAGAGAAAGGTGAAGATCTCTAAGAAAAATCATACCCTACAATTTTGTAAGAAGCTTAAAAGCCCTGTAACAAATACCCCACTCACATTTAACTGCTTCATCTTTTCTGAAGCCAAATCCATCCTTTATTCAGCAAAATTGTATCCACACAGTTCATACTGAATTCTTAAAGTCTTCCCTCCTATTACACTCTTTAAAAAAATACTTATATCTCTGCATAGAAGAGATTTATTTTTTACCTGAGAGAGTAAACACTTGTAGCTGAGGCAGCTGTAGATGTAATAAATAGTAGGAGAAATCCTGTTTCCTGTGCTATCTCTATAAATCTATATATTCCTACATAAATCCCAGATTCAAGTACATACACTTTTAATAAGTGCACCTTAAAACAACAAGTGAAATAGGATCACCTCAATATTTCAAAGGCAAGATTATTTTAAATTAAATAATTAATTTTTAATTATTAAAATTATTCTTAAAAGTTTGATTCTCTTTCTGCCTAGACCAAGCACCTGCTGCTGAGTGCTGGGTGTCTCCTAACTCTGAACTGATGTCAAGTTAAGGGGAAAATGTCAGGGGAAGGGGAATAGAACCTAAAAAAATGGTTAAGGAGTAATAACTGTGTATGTTTCCTTTTGCCACTCCAGTGACACCTCAAGCAAACCAAAAGCAAGATTTCATTTTAAAGTCTTTGATTTTACTGCTTCTCTTACTTCATTATTTTTATTTTAATTAGTTGATTTTACTACTAGTTTACAGCAGCGAAGTTTTCATGTGCCTGCTGTATACCCAAAAGCAATTAAACTGCTCACAGGTATTTACAAAATCACCTGCATGATGATCTACAGCAACTGCTGAGGCCAGGAAAGAACCTGAGAAAGATGAGACTGGTAAACAAAGGCTACTAAAGAGATTAATCTAAGCAGCACTTTAATGCCATATTTTCTCTTCAAGATTTTCCCACTAGGATAAGATAAGAAAATAAGATTTTTTTTTCACTTCTCCTTTACGTTTTCATCCTTCTTCTCAAAAAATATTTGGTTACCTATATTAACATGACTTTAGTTCCCTTCTGAAAGGCAGCCACACAAATAGTTCAAAGCAAGCCATGACTCTGTATAAAATAAAATGACAAAATTAAATTAAATTAAAATAAAATAAAATGTAAAGTGTTTCAATTCTGTGCAACCAGTCAATCTACAAAGAAACTTTGCAAGGTGTTGGGCACTCAACTCTCACTGACCTCAGTGGGCAGTGAAGGTGTCAAGCACCTTCTGCTTCCACCACAAACATTTTCTCTGTGCAGTAAAGCACCTATTAATTATGCACATAACAAGTATTTCCTCCAGCATAAGGGACGAATGAAAACAGGAATGTTTTTCCTGATAAAATGCAATCCCACCTCCTGCTCAGGTGTTTTCCACCTCTACAATCCAGCAGCACCACGACAAACAGCAATTTATCTGTAATAACTTCGTTGTCTTGCTGCCAGAGTGTATCACACTTTTAAACAGGCATGTTTTGAGTAGGGACTAGAACAAAACAACCTTCTTTTTTGCCTTCACGTGCTAATTGTCACAGATGAGAAATTACAGAGTGCTGGGAAAGCTCTTCCATGCTGTTTTGCCAGCACACTCCAGTCCTGCCCTCCTGCATCCCTGTAATTCCAGCCTTTGCCCTCTCCTGAGCAGACGCTGCTAAATTGGGTAGTGGTTTTGGAAGTGAACAAATTGGGAGTAGAAAAAGACCCCAAGCTCATTTTCAATTTTGTTCTGAGCTCCTATTTGAACTGGAGTACTTAGGAAAGCAATAAATAGGCCAGGGCCATGGGGGAACAGCACTTGATGTACATTTGGGTCAGGGGCTACCACTAGGATTTCCTTAGAAATCCAGATGAAATTCTATTAGAAAAAATTCCAGCCACAAAAAAAAGTTTTGTGTGGAGCATTGTGGCAAGCCACGCTCACAGCAGCGAGACACAAAATAGAAGAGAATGATATTTAGAACAAAGTTTATTTTTCCCAATCACTTGCACACTGTAAACTTTCCTCCTCCCAAATGTCTCGGCTCACGTTTTAAAATGTGATTTTTATGATTAATTCCTGTGAGAAGTTACAGCTGAGGGAGGTCACACACTCAAATCTATTTTTTAGCAAAATCTCTAGTTCAGTAATATAAGACTTACTAGTAATATAAGCAGTATTAGATTTATTATTAATTATAATTAATATAAGAAATCGTTAGTAATGTCAATAACAGATTAACAACAAAATTTCTGTTTCAAAATTTACCACTATTATATAGATCCGTAAACTACAATCAGCATTATATTATCTAAGTTTCTGGTAGTTACATAATTAATTAAAACAACAAATCTCTCTGCCCTAGTCTTTGTTTTTCTACCTTGTCCTCTTGATGATTAACACAGAACATGGTGATGGAAATGAATTGCTTTCTTTAAATGGAGACTTTATTAACAATTTGGATTTTGGAGGAGGACTTAGTTAGGTTTGTTCTACTTTACTCAGGTAAAGAAATTATGTTAGAATGGGCAAGGCTGAAGAAAGAGGAGAGATTTAGATGAGGTATTAGGGAGAAATCCCTCCCTGTGAGGGTGGGGAGGCCCTGGCACAGGTTACCCAGAGAAGCTGTGGCTGCCCCATGGGGTGCCAATTTAGCGGATTTGCTCCCACAGAAATTTCCTTGCTAAATTTTAATGAAAAGTATTAGAGAAATACAACCTCAATATCATCAACTGAAACACCTGGAGCATCAAAAGCAAGGCTCAATCCCCCTTTTCAGAAGAATAATGAAGTGTTGCTCTCACAGACATATCCAGGCTGTCTTGTGGGACAACACATTCCATGGATTGATGTTACATATATTAAAGGAGGGGTGACCAAAGACCAGGTGTGGTGGTTTGACCCTGGCTGGACTCCAGGTATCCCCCAAAGCTGCTCCATCACTCCCCTCCTCCACTGGACAGGGAGAGACAGAGAGAATGGGGATCACTCCTTCTTTCTGCCACTGCTTCTTCCTCAGGGAGAGGAGCCCTCCCCCTGCTCCAGTGTGGGGTCCCTCCCACGGGAGACAGCTCTCCATTAACTTCACCAGTTTGAGTCCTCTGATATATCTTTGCAGGTACATTATAATATCTTTATTTTAGAGGGATTCACTCGCACTTATTTAAGGAACTTTTAATGACAATGCACAATGACTGGAAAGTGGAGCACCTTGATGATCATTCCTGTCCTGCCTTTTGAAACAACAAAGGGGACACTTTGCTTATTCATAGAAGTAGATTTGATTAATGGAAACAACAAGCAACTGTTGTTAATCATCTTGATTTCTTTCATTCCTTCACGGTTGGACACTGTTTATATCACTCTGGAGGCAAAGTAAATGATAAAATAGTTCTTGTCATGGAATGATTCATTCAAAGACATGACAGAAAAACACAGAAAACACAAGAAATACCTATCTGTGTTGTTATGAAGACGAGGTCCTTCTCTTTAAAGGCCTTTCTTTTAAAACGGGACAAGAAGTTGGAAGAGCCTGTCAGTGTCTGCTTCAATATTATTTGTTGACATTCAAAAAGTCCAAGGGGATCCTGAAAAAAAAAGGCCTCGTTTCCATACAGTCCCAGCTCCTAAGGCAAGTTCCCACTTTGGTTTTACACCTGCAGGAATTCTTCTATCTAAACAGAAATACCTTTCATTACATTAAATGTGGAAGAGTCCCAGCTCATAAAGTTCAGGATGTTTGTTACTGATGGGTTTCAATCTTGCCTGTCCCAGGGAAATAAAACCTTGTGAGGTTATGACTATTTTTATTTTTCTTTTTATAAGAAAAGTATCCAGTCAGAAATCATAGAATCCAGTCAGAAAAAATAGAATCCCAAAATGGTTTGGGTTGGAAGGGACCTTAAAGCCCATCCTGTTCTACCCCCTGCCATGGGCAGGGACACCTTCCACTATCCCAGGCTGCTCCAAGCCCTGTCCAACCTGGCCTTAATAACCCCTAATCAATCTGTCCTGTCTGAACATAAATATTTATTTGCTTGAAACTCTTTTATTTGAAATCAGTTAATGTGATGGAAAACACCACAACTGCATCTGCAGAGTGCTGTTGTCAGTGCAGTTGTGGTGTGACTGAGGTCACAACACCATTCAAACAGATTTAGTTATTTCAGTTGTACAAATCACTGCCCAGAGAATCTATATGTAAATACAGTTGCCCACTGCATCTTTTAGTGACTCAGACAGAATTACATCTCATTATTTCTCAAAATAATTTCTAATAAAGTTTAGCAAACCAGCACAATATACAGGTATTTTGCATAGAATTGTTAAGGTTGGAAAAGACTTTTAAAATCATCAAGTCCAACCATTGATCCCTTGAAAAAAAGACTGATACACACTGAAAAAGACTTTTCTGTCTTCATACCCTAAGGCAAAAGTGTTTCCTCTTTTCTTCCTGCTTCTGACAAGGAAATTGGTCTTTGGAAAACATTAAAAAAGAACCTAGAAAAAGGGTGTTACTTTCTGAGAGAGATTGGAAAGTTCCTAACACATGTACTCAGATGACTTTTTTTTATTCCTGTATCATCTGTGCCATCTCCTTGTTCTGTGTGTGTGTGTACAGGTATGAGAGTAAGAAAAAGATAATAAAACCTCAATTGACCTCAAACTTTTGGGTTTGAAATTTTACAGGGACACCGGGATGAGAGGCCAGGAGGGAGAGACACTGGGAAGGTGAACAAAGCAACCCCAGCCACTGCTGTTTCACCCAGTAGCAACATTTTAACCCAGTGTTTAAAAAAGATGATGCTCACAAATAGGGTGAAGTCATGTATTCAATTTTGCTCAACTACTGGTGTGAAATTTTAATCAAAAAACTAGAGAGCTCATTCAAAAAAGAAATTAGTGAAAAAAAAAAAAAACTTTGGTCGTCTCTCATCAGTGAAAACTGATTTAGTTATGCAAATTACTGCTATGAATATTAAACCACTGATGAAAGGTTTTTAATGAAGGGATCTTTTGTTTTGGAAATGCAAGGGTATATGCTTTAATTTCTTGCTAATTTACTGTTCTTTGATAATGTTCACATTTTCCCCAAAGTGACTTCACTGATGGGTTTAATACTGTGAATAGAACTACAGGCCAACAATACTGGTTTTGACAAGCCTTCCCCTGTGTAACTATAGATCATGATTTGCAGCCCCTTATGCACAATTCTATTAGGGTGAATTTTGTCTACAGGGCTTTCCATGAAATGAATTCTCATTTTAATGTTAGCCTCCTGCAGTTTTTAATTTTTAATCTGTAATATGAAATTGCAAATTTTACAAACATCATTTGAAAAAGCCACTAGGACAGAACCGAATGCCAAAGTTTACATATTGCCTAATTAGACTGTTATGAGAAGCAGCTTATCAATGTCAAGCCAAAGATCATCAAAAAATCCAATTACTAATTTGAAAAACACATATATTTATAGGTTCATTTTGTTTAATTTGCATCCGATTAGCTTAATAATTGTTTAAAAATTGTATTAAGGTTAATAATTTGGGTTCACTTGGCAACACACCTGGGCTGCAAAGTGGTTCAGCAGATCAGTCGGCATCCCCAGCAAAAATAAAACTCCCTGGTAATCTTTTCCATCAGAAAGCACAGAGAGCTCATTACTCAAATGACAAGGCAGTTTTAACTACGAAAAGGTATTAAATCCACTCACTGCTGGCTCTCCTTCCAGCTCTGTCACTGGTCAGGCACTAAGGAGGAAGGCTGGGCTGTGTGGGCTCTCCCAAACCCTCCAGGAGGATGCAGCTCAGTACGTTGTGTCTTGTCACACCAGCCAAGCTCAGCTCCGAGATCCTAACACAGGGTTTGGACTTTTAAAAGTTGGCAGTAAAGGAGAACAACAACGTGCAATGCAAAGGGTTAGTTGTTTTTCCTGATTACAGTCAATTTAAGTGAAACCTCGAAGTTGACTTTTACAGTTACAGAATTAAAATATCTGCGGGGCGGGTTTTGTGGTTGGATGGACTCATCCTTAAAGGTTTTTTCCAGCCTAAATGATTCTATAATTCCATGAAATAGGTGCTGCATCCGTTACTTAACAATTTTGGCTCGTGGAAAAAAAGGTTCACCCCTCTCCCATTCCTCAGGGATTTTGTGTTGGTGAGGACTGTGGTGTCCTGAGGAAAGACAATACTTGCCAGGAGGGAAGTGCTGTGCCTATGGACAATACTGATCCTGTGGATCAGCACAGTGCAGCTCGAGACAAAAACAAGCAGGAAAAGCTGCAGTGGGAAAGTGATGTCCATGTTTCATCAGGTGATGCGATTTGGGGAAGAAACCCAACAGCCAAACTCTGCCTGGGACTCCCTTTATTAAAACGGGAGCGTGGCTGGGAAGGGCCATCCTTTGCCTCGGGATGCAAGTCTTTCCCTTTAGTTAATGGAAAGGAGTTGGCTCCTCTAGAGGGGGAATGAGAGCACAAACCCAGGCTGGAGTGCCCTGGAGGAACTGCTGTGTCTCCTCTGACTACACAGGGACCTTGGGAGCCGAGTCCCTGGGTGATCAAATTAGTCGTTCTGCTGCCTCGCTCCCTAATTGGCATCAGGGACACCAACTAATGAACAGTGTACAGTGGAACAAAGGAGCACACGCTGGAAAAGGAGAGAAATTAGCGGGTGCTAATTGGTGGGCTTGACTTTGCTGGTGTTAATCACACACGTTTTAAGACAAGGGCTACAAAGTAGTGCCCACACTCTGAAAGGCACTCCAGTCCTACTTTACATATATAAAGTGAGATATATTGTGGTAAAACGACAGACTTCAGCTTCAAAAGAGGGGTTTTCACCCGGTCCAGTTCCTACATTAGGCTGATAAAAGCCTCAGTTTTATTGTAAACTTAGTTGCAGGCTTTGACTGAAAACACACTCTCAGTGGGTTCAATTAAAATGAATTTGGCCCTTAACTCACCTCATGTCTGATTTCTGATCTGGCTGACGCTCCTAGAGGGTTTTCTCATTTCCCATTATTTAAAAATAGGTCATTCAGAGTTTTATGAACACATGCAAAATATTAATTACAAAGTTCACCCAACACAGTTTTGGTTTGCTGGTGGGGTATCTCGTCCCTCAAAGAAAAGCAAGGATTTGTGACAGTGTGTTCTGCTTCAGAGATTTACACAGTAAATGCTCTTAGGTGGGTAAGAAAAGCTCAGTCTTTCTTAAATGTTTAAGTGCTTTAGATTTATAAGTAAGTTACTGTTACAGTATAGCAAATCATGAATTGTTAGATTAAGTCATAAATTAAATGTTGCAAAATATTTTTTCCTTTCCTGTTTCTTTGGTATCCCCACCCTTAATTCCCAATTCTGACTGCAGGTCTGTTGTTAGAACTGATATTTACAGTGAAACATAATAGAATGCTTTACTCATCACCACTTCTGCCATCTCTTCTGTAGAAGCTGTGGTTACCAAACAGCAGTTTGGGACTCCAAGGGTGTATTTTAGCCACACACTGGAATTTCGAAAGTCCTTCTGGAAAAAAATGTACTACATTAATATTTACTTAAACTCATTAAAATAAAAAAAAAAAATCTAATTTATAATACTGAGGATCAGATCAGTATTTTTTTTCTTGAGCTTTCCAGTACAGAGGTTTTCCCAATTTTTAGTGTTAATGTTCACTGCTATTTTATTTTACTTGGTGAGGACAAGACACGATGACAGTGGTTGTCCCAGACTGACAGGTACTCATGTACCTCCTACTCACATGAACCACAAAAACATATTAATATCTACCTTGAGTAGCATAAAAAGCTCACAGATGACCCAACATTTAAATTCTAACTGGGTTTTCATTCCCTTTTTTAGTACCAGGGAAGAAAAAGTTACTTCAGATGTTCCTCAAGTTTATTGCCTCCGCAAATCCCAGCCTTTGGAGCGCACATAGCTCTGGTTGCAAGCCCGAGAAAATTCCCTAATTATGACTTTTAGATGGCACGTAACCTCACATGCAATTTTTAAACGGGGTGTGAGTTCCCACCTGTCTCCAGGTTTTTTCTTTTGTGACCTCCTCTGAGTACCAGCCGTAAATTATATTCTAAAGAAACAGGGAAGGAAGCCGAAGTGGGAATCTGTGGAGACAACATCCTCAAAGATCCTCAATTACCTGCTATCTTTTAATCTTTGAGAATTGCCTCCATCAGACCTCAGCCTCTGGGAAATTATCAAACCTGGCAGTGTTTACAACTCGGCTTCAAGGTTAACAACGACACTCACCCCGTTCTCTCTAAACACCCCAATGTCACGTCAGGAGAGGAGAGGCAGGGAAAGAGAAAACTAAAAGGTGGAAAATCCAAACCAATCCAAGTTTTCTTTCCTCACTCCAGGTAATTAAGGAGCTGGTCTTGCTGTCAAGAAACTCTTTCAAGCCAAGAACTTGCAGTGCTCTGACAGGATGTTGGGTATGAAGGAGAGTGGCAGGAACGGACAGAACTGTGGCACTGATGACAAGGCAGGTTTGAAATATTAAAATCCAGTTCTGTTGACAGGAATTTTTGGAAGGTTTTTAAGCCCTCCATGATGATCAAGTTGCTTTTTCAATCTTATTTATGTAATTTATTTTTAATAAGTGTGGAGATTAAATTTAGAGTGCAGGTAGAGTGTGTAGGTTCCCACAGTGAACTGATGCAGATCGGTGACAACTGACAGCCCAGGGGTGACAAACACATCAAAAGGAAGTTCCTACAAACACCCCTAGAAAAATAATGCTTAAATAATAAATACCCTGGAGGGATTTAAAAGCCATGTGGCACCTGGGGACATGGGTTAGGGATGGCCCTGGTAGTGCTGGGGGAATAGCTGGACTCGATGATCTTAGAGGGCTTTTCCAACATAAGTGACTCCATGAGATTATAACATTAAATAGCATCAACAGTCAGTTCTCCCTATTTAAACAGGATTTAAAGTACTTATTTGATCTTTACCACTCATTCAAAAGCACTTGACAAATTACCTTTTAAACAAATTTGTAGATGTAAAAATATATATTTATATATCTCCCTGGCAACTTGTAAATACAGGCACAGTCGTGGATAATTTTATGAGCACGACAACCTCTGCTTCCTGACTTTATGCCCTGTTCTCTTCTTTCTTTCCTTAAAAAAAGGGTCCAGATCAAAAACTTTAAAAACTGACAATGTAGAAAAGGTGGCATTGAACTTTTTCTACCATGTTTCCTTTTTTTCGTTTTTTTTTTTAGATTTGTGTTGCCACACAACCAACTGTGAAGATGTGACACTACAGAAATCACGAGCCTTGAAGTTTTTCTAGGGAAGAAATTTCCTAGAGGAAAGAGAAGCCTTGTTTCGTTGGGTGACCCCTCAGTTAAAAGCTTCTTGCAGGGAAGTTCATCAACAAAACTTCTGAGGAAGATTTGCAATGTCACATTTTTTGAGTGGAAATACAGTTGCCCATGCAATACATCCTTATAAATGAATTCATGTTAAATCTCACATTAAATATCATAAAAAGAGCTCCAAGGAAATCTACTCTGGAAACATTCTGAATTGGGAGCAAAGCTGAAGTCTGTGTATCTATGGTGCTCTCACAACCAAATCCAGGTTTGGATCAAATCCATCAGCCACTTACCTTGTTCTCCTGCTGGTTTTCCTGGTCGGCCAAGAACATTCCCACAACTGATTTAACAACATCACTTACCGTGAGACTTTCACAGGTAAACATTTTTTACTCTAAGGACTTCCCATCCTGTCTTGTCCATCTCTTCATGAAATAGATCTGGACTTGCACTGATCTTCATGGCTGTGTGTTCCTGGCATTCCAGGCAAAGGAGGAGTTAGTCTTGCACCAGGGTCTAACTTCAGAGATCTCTTCTCTTCCTAGAAAAGCAACACCCCTTAAGGAGAGACTTTACTGTCTAACTTAGAGAAAACTCCTATATTCCTTATCAATCTTCAGACCAAAGCTGGAGGAAAGTGGGAACGAGAAAAGTACACAATTCCCAAAAGTTTTGGCTGGAAGGGGAGAATTCATTTAATCTGATCTGGCCTTCTGTTAGATTTCAAAAAAGGACCAGGCACAAAAATGACACATCAGAGCGATTGGAGAAGAAAAGCAAACATCAGTTATTAGCATCAGAAAACATCCCTCAGTGTGTCCTTGATTTCCCAGCCATGGCATTTGGGGAGGTGCTTACACAGAGATCATTCTTATTTTAGGGGAAGTGATAGAATTTTGCTTTCCTGTGAGATTTGAGGGCTAAAGTTTTAGGGTTGCCATGGTTGGGAAACAGATTTTTTTAAAGAAAAGAAACCAACCAAACAAAAACCAAACAACCAAAAAACAGCAACAAAAACCCACAAAACAGAAGGAAAAAAACCCAAAATAAACAAAAGAAAACAAAGGACCAACCAAACAAAACCCACCAAAAACCTAAACCCCAAAACAAAACAAACAACCCAAATAAAAAAAAAAAACCACATAAAACCCACAAAACAAAACAAAACAAAAACCACCCACAAAACCAAAACTCACAAAAAACCCCCAAACAAACAAAAAAAAAAACACAAAAAAAAATTCCCTGCAAACCCCACCAAAATATATTCCACTCTCCACTTCTCATGTGCTTTTTATTGCTTGGATCAGTTTTTATTAATATTCTTCCCTCTCCTCCCCAATTTATTTTTCTCCCTTCTATGTTAAATAGATGTGATTTACTCAAAATCATGGCTTCTGTTTCTTCTGAGAATCAAGTGCACAGAACACTGATCTTCAAATCCTATTGAAAACAAAATATTCTTCAGTTCACACACAAACCACCAGTTTAAAACCCTCTTTAAAGCCTTTACTGCAACAGAAAACAAACACGTCCAACCTGGCCTTTGACACTTCCAGGGATGGGGCAGCCACAGCTTCTCTGGGCAACCTGTGCCAGGGCCTGCCCACCCTCACCCCCAACAATTCCATCCCAATATCCCAGCTAACCCTGCCCTCTGGCAGTGGGAAGCCATTCCCCCTTGTCCTGGCCCTCCAGGCTCTTGTCCACCTTCTCCAGCTGTCCCGGAGCCCCTTTAGGCACTGGAAGGGGCTCTCAGGTCTCCCTGGAGCCTCCCCTTCTCCAGGTGAACACCCCCAGCTCTCCCAGCCTGTCTTCATTGCAAAAGTGAGGAGTAAAAGACCCTTTTGTAGAGTAAGAGGAAACTGGAGTTGCTCATCCTGCTGGGATTTAGCATAAAACACAGATCCAACAAAAGAGGTACAATTCCAAAAACTCCTTAAGAACAGCCCAGAAATCCTAATTCAGGTGTTGTTGTGACAAGATGCACAAAGCCTCATGACGTGAAAGATGGGGGAAAAAAATCACCAATCCTGTGCCACAGGAACATTTGGGGTAAAGATGTTCCTCACACATGGAGGCTGAAATCGAAGCTGGAAAAAATAATTTTCAGTTCTAAAGTGATAACTGAAGGCTGACTCAGGGCACAAGGAACATCTTTAATGTGGTACTGGGTCAAGAGGGATATTCCATCCACCGGTCCTGGGCAATGGAAAGTCCAACTGGGGTCCCCCACTGCAAGGACATTGAGGGGCTGGAGCGTGTCCAGGGAAGGGAACAGAGATGGGGAAGGGTCTGGAGCAGCTGAGGGAGCTGGGGGGGCTCAGCCTGGAGAAAAGGAGGCTCAGGGGGGACCTTCTGGCTCTGCAACTCCCTGACAGGAGGGGGGAGCCAGAGGGGTTCAGGCTCTGTTCCCAGGGAACAAGGGACAGGAGGAGAGGAAACAGCCTCAAGCTGAGGTTGGATATTGGGAAAATTTCTTCATAGAAAGGGCTGTCCAGCCCCGGCACAGCTGCCCGGGGCAGAGGGGGAGTCCCCATCCCTGGAAGCTCTCAAAAAACATGTGCATGTAGCACTTGAGGACATAGTGCTGGGGAACAGTTGGACTTTGCTTTAGAGATGTTTTCCAACCTTAAGAATCCTATGATTCCAGCTGTAGGAACATCCCCAACTCCTCCCAGACCACAGAAAGTTTCAGGATTTTAATTCAGGTCTAAAATCTCCCCAGAATTTCCACGTCCAGGCTGAATTTTCTCTGTTGCTGCATTGAATAAATTAACAAGAAGCCACCAGCCTCAATGACAAATTACCCATAAAAGATCCTAAAAACCATCTCCAAACCACCCCAGAGAGAAGGAATCTTAGAAATAAACCTGGGAGAAGACAGTAGTAATTACACATTCTTAACTACTCTTAGAAACACAAAACACACAAGGTTCCAAATTGTTTACAGGTTTAATGACTTAAAAATCTCCATTTTTCAGTAAAAAGAACTTAATTTTTTTAAAAAAATTTATCAAAATTTCCGTATAATAGTTCTAATACAGCCATAGTTTTTTAAAAGAATATTTACAGAGCTCTAATGAAAAATAAAACTTAAGCATATAAAAATTCAAGCAGAAAATAACTTCACCTGGCAGTAATATGGCTTCCTGATTGCTGTACTAATTAACAGAAAAATTGGACCAATACTGGTGTAACAAGATGTATTTTTATGTCTGCAGCTTTGCACAAGCACCTCTGGTTCAGGAAACACCACACATAGACAAAGCTGTTAAAAAAACACAGTACGAAACATTTTGTAAAGCAATGCCTGAATTATCAAAATCTGAGCTTAAAATCTGAGTGCAAATCAATTCACATTTAAAAAAAAACCAAACCAAACTGGAATTTTAATGACTGAATTGATTTAAAAACTGGTTCTGGGACTCTTAAAACTATTTCCTTGTTCTTGTGCTGGATCTTGTCTTCCTGTCCATGACTCCAGAGGTCTGAGCTGCCCTCACATTCTCTTTCCCAAGTTCTTCCTTGGTTTTGTTCCTTTTTCCTTTTCCCAGCGATCCGTTTTCAGCATTCCCTATTTATACACAGAGAAATTGACTGTAAATTTGTACCACTAACCAAACAATTCACACAAATTTTCATCTTCACTTCCATTGTTTTTAAGGGAAACGTCCCTACTGACAACATTCCAAAGATTACATCTCTGAAATCCAACAAACCAGATACAAACCCCATCCTTCTGCACATCCAGTATCCTTTTAAGTTGCATCCCTGAGGATTTACAGCTATTTCCAAAAGTAGGTTAACATTAATGAGAGCACCAAAACCAATTAGCTGCCATTTGAGGTAAAATTCCTCCCACTGAACTGTAAAACTTAAAACATCACCAACACCCAAGGAAAGTCCTGCAAACATAAAAATCTAAGTTTTTTGGCAGGAAACTCCTCAATATGGAGCTCCAAAGAGTCACTGTCACCTCTATTTCAATGTTTGTTTGATCATATTTGCATCACGGCGGTTTTTAAGTTATATCACATTTGTGTGAGCTTTGCACACATTATTGCTGTATCTGTACATGACTTGGCCACCCTTAGAAGAGAGAAAGCAAATTCTCACTCACCTGATTTTAGTCTTTTGGGTGCTGAGTCATCTGCTGGCAGCTGACACTTTCTTTTGCGAGAAGTGGACGTTGCCTCCGGCACAGGGTTCCCCTCCTTTCCTTTTCCAGACCGATTCCTGCCCTCACAACCAGTGGATGTCACACACAAATTCTTGGTTTCCAGAGCACTTCCATTTTCAGGTGACTCACTGTTCTTATGGAGAGAAGTAGAAGTAGCTGCCTCTGATGTGAATTGTACCTCCCTGCTGTTATTCCTCGCTTGCCTCGTTCTTCCCCGGCATGAATTATTTTCTGCAGGTGTAGCTTCATCTTCTTTAAGAATCCTCTTTTGCCCTCTACCTTTGGGCAGGTTGGATTTTTCCCTGAGAGAAGTGGAAGGAGTTTCTTCAGATGTGGAAGAAGTGTTTTCCTTCTGCTCACTCTTGATGGATTTTCTTTTGCAGATGGAGTTCCTTCTAAAAGTTTACTCTGCTGTTCTTCAGGAGCTCCACTCTTACCATCTTCTGGCAAACCTTGAAGTGAGGTGGAAGTACCAGCCATTGAAGTGCTTGTTTGCCTCAAGTTCTCTTTTGAAAGATCACTGTTTTCTTGGGAAGAATTGTCCCAACTCACTTTTTTTGCTTCCCTATAGTTATTCTTCCTGCCACTTTGTTTCAATGAGCCCTGCTCTCCCTGATTAGGACTTGAGGCTTCTTTGAGGGCAATTTCTTTCCTCCTGCTTTTTCTCAGTTGATTTTCTTTTACAGGTGAATCACCAGTTTTTAAGGGAATGGTTTGCTCTTTTTTGGGATTGTCTTCCTTACCATTATCCTGCTGGTAAACCACGTCTCCCTCTCAGAGGAATGGAATTTGTTGTGTGTGATGCCAGTGCAGTTTCTTTCCTTCTGCCCCTTCCTGATGGCTTCTCTTCTGCACAGGACACTGTTTCCAAAGGCACACTTTGTTCTTCATTAGCTCCCCCATCTTTAGCATCAGTCTCTGACAAGCCACGTGTTCTCTGGAGAGGAGCTGAACTTTTTGCCTCTGCTGCAAGATCAATCTTCCTCCTCCTGTCCCTTGCTGATGCATTTGCTTTTGCCTGAGAAGTTTTATTTCCCAAAGCTGTATTTTCATCTTCCCTCACAGTCATCTTTTTATCACCTCCTTCCAGCAACCCACGTCTCGTTCTGACAGAAGGAGACCTCGATGGCTGTGATGCTGCACCAACCTCTCGTCTTCTCCCTCGTCTCGGTGGATTGGCTTCAACTGAACAGGGAGTACCTTCCAAAGCTGCATCTTGCTCCTTCTCAAAAGCCTCATCTTTACTGTGATCTGCACTTAAAGTTTGTTTTTCCACAAGGGTAGGACTGGCTGTTTGTGGAATGGAATCAACCTGCTTTCTTCTGCCCCTCCTCACTCGTGAAGAAGCATTTTCCAAATTCTCATGTTGATTGTTGTCAGTCACTCCTTCAGCGTCCCCAGGTAAACTGCTTTTTATTTCAACCTCTTTGGAACTGCCTTCTCCAAGTTCAAAATTAACTTTTTTACCTTTTCTAAACGCTGCTCTGTCTCTTTGTGCTGGGTTCTCCTGCAGGATTTCAGTTTCTTTTGTTTTAAGTATTCCCCGTTGGTTTCTTGTCCGTTTTTGATGGCCAGAAGCAAGACTGTCACTGTTTGCAGCAGGTACTGACATGGCAGCTGGGCTGTTCTGCTCCTTTGTGACTTGGGATGTGTCCTTGACACAAACAGAGCCCAAAGAATCTTTGAGAGATTCATCCACTTCTGTGTCTGACCTAAACTTGGAAGGAATTACTTTTAGGTTGCTCCCATCTTCGGTAAATTCCTGTGTCTTTTGCTCCAAAGAGTCTTTTTTGCCTCTCCTGCTCCTCGTCCTATTTGTTTCCTGTGTTGCCCTTCTGTTTGCTTCCATGTTCACAGCAGTGACTGGCAGTGTGTTTGTCTCCTGAGATGGTGGCTCTGGCTTTAATTTTTGAGATGCCTCTGTTGTAATTTCTGTTTCAGATCCCTGAGATACTTTTTTCTCCTTCTTGGTTTGTGGTTGTGCTTCAGTTTGACTCGATGTTTCCTCAGTTTTCTGAGTGTTCTGTGTGTGTTCATCAAGTGTGACCCCACAAATGTCTGCTTTTCCTTCAGCTGAGTGCTTTCTGTTTCTAGTACTTCTTAAAGACTTCACTCTTTTCTCTGTTACCTGTACTTCAAGTTTTGTTCCCTTTTCAGGTTCTTCTGCTGCGACAGCCTCAGGATCCTTGTCCAAAGTCTGTTCATCTCTTTGTAGGACTTTTCCTGGTGGGTCTTTACGAAGCCTCCTTGTTGTTGCATGAAGTTCTGCTGAAGGATCTTGTTTAACTTGGTCGTTTCTAGCTCTTCTTCCTCTTTTAGGTGGAATCAGTGGTTCTGTGTTTTCTACTCCTCTGGTCCTCTTCCTAGGTGACAGAAGCACTTCTTCACTGTCTTCTATACCACTGTCATTAGATTTGCTATCAGCTTTATTATCACCTGTTTGCAGCTGACAGTTTTCATTCTGAATGTTACCAGGTCCTGTCTTTCTGGCTGGGTCATCTCCACTTTCTAACATGTCACCGACACCACACTCCTGCAAAGTCTGTTTGATACTTGCAGGCTCTTCTTGTAGCACTGAAGAACCTTCAACACAAGACTCAAGAGTCTCACTTGGATGTTTTAACTCCTTCAGTTCGTTCCTTTTACCTCTTCCTGGTCTTTGAGCAGCTCCACGTGGTTCCTGATCAGGGTGCTCTGAAACAACTTCTTGTAGGCAACGCTTTGCTCTCCTTCCTCTTCCTTTGTTTTCGGGTGTGGTTGCTCCCATCTCCTCTTGGGTGCTGGTTGTATTTTGCAATTCTTTAACATTTACATCCTTTTCACTCTGCTTTGCTGCAGCAGGATGGACAGTCCTCCTTGGCCTGCCCTTTCTTGGTCTCTGGGGAGACTGGTCTGCACTGGTTGATTCCTTTTGTGGAGAATCTTCACCTTGGGAAACATTTCCTTTATTTTCTAGAACAGGGCAAAAAGCACAGAGAAAAGTTAAACATTACTATGCCAGACCAAAGTATCTGTGAGTTTCCATTTTCCTAACAGTCACCTTTCTCAAACAAATCACAATTATTTAAAAACTAAATATTTTAAAATTTTTAAATTAATAAATATTTTAACCAATTATGCTCTTGAAAGTCTTCGCAAAGATAATCTGAAGTGGAAATCTTAACATCAGTTTTTTCACACTAATATGTTCACCTGTCTCCAAGGGAAAGAGGGATCTTAGCTCAGGAATTAGCAGAGCTCACTGAGAGCTTTAAACAAGATTGGAACTTCATGGTAATGTGCATTACTTTTTATATTCATTATTCCTCTAAACAAAGAGTTGTACTCACCAGGTTTATGGTTGGAATTAGAACAAGGAGGTGCAGAATCTTGCTGAGAATCCATTACTGATCTTACCTAAGGGAATAAACAATAACCCATAAATGCCTGTTTGACAGGACAGGAAATTATGGAACCAACCAATACAAAATGTATAGTAATACTTGTAAAAATTCTTGGTAAATCCTTTTCCCTAAAAATGAAATCAACTAATTTTATAACTCCCGTAAGCACACAAATGTAGCAAACAATTCTTGCCATCTTAAAGTGGTGTAGCAGTTTTTAAAGTGAAAGACAACAAACACTGCAGAGTTAAAAAGTAACATTAACTCCATTGGTTGACAGGTGTCTCAATGAGTGCTCAAAGAGAACTTGGGGTATTGAAGAAAAATGGAGTGTTTTGCTATGTTCAATTGTAGTTCTAAGCACTAAACCCGGTGATACTCAGCATATTACCTACAGAACATGAAAATCAGCACCAATAAAATTCACAAATTACACAAGTGATGAAGCTGGGAACTGTTAAGGTCAGAATGGTCACTCAGAGCAACCTCAGGAGCTACTTTCACAGGACCCCCTCAAAGAAAATACATATTAACACAGGGAAAGGTAGCTGCCTATAAAAGGCTCCAAGACACAAGATGTCATCCTAGGAGGCCTAGCAATTCTTTTCAACCACAGGCTCCAAAGCCTAAACATAGCCCTTCCAAAAGGTAAAGAAAGAATTTTACCTCCATTTTCTCTGGTGTATCAAACATTTCTGTCATTCCAACATAGTCCACTTCACCAGCAGAAGGTTTCTGCCTGGGCTCTGCCATGAGCCTTTGCAGCCCTACAAAATCCTCAACTGGTTGATTCTTCTGTCTGGGAGACCTCACCAATCTGCTGATACCAAACATATTTTCTATGGGTTGAACCTTCTCCTTTGGTGTCTTGAAAATGCGGCTGATCCCAACCATGTCTTCAACTGGTGGGTATTTCTGCTTTGGGGTTTTCTTGACTGAAGTAACACCTGCCGTGCCTTTTACTGCTCTCCTCTTCTGTACTGGAGTCTTCAGCAACCTTTTAAGGGCAATTTCATCTACAACTGGTTCTGGCTCTTGCTGTGGGGTCCTCATGAGCTGCCTAATGCCAGTCAGGTCCTCCACTGGCTCTGGTTTCTGCCGAGGGGTCCTCAGCAGGTGCTTGATGCCTGAAAAAGCCTCTGCAGGCTCCAGTTTCTGTTTCGGGGTCCTCATGAGCCTCCTGATGCCTGACAAAGCCTCTGCAGGCTCCAGTTTCTGTTTTGGGGTCCTCATGAGCCTCCTGATGCCTGACAAAGCCTCTGCAGGCTCCAGTTTCTGTTTCGGGGTCCTCATGAGCCTCCTGATGTCTGACAAAGCCTCTGCAGGCTCAGGTTTTTGTTCTGGGGTCTTCAAGAGCTGCTTGATGCCTGACAGAACCTCTGTAGGCTCTGTGTTCTGTTTTGGGGTCTTCAAGAGCTGCTTGATGCCTGACAGAACCTCTGTAGGCTCTGTGTTCTGTTTTGGGGTCTTCAAGAGCTGTTTGATGCCTGACAGAACCTCTGCAGGCTCTGCTGTTCTGCTTTGGGGTCTTCAAGAGCTGCTTGATGCCAGACAAGAACTCTACTGCCTCTGACCCTTGCTCTGGGGTCCTTAAAAGCTGCTTGATGCCTGACATGACCTCAGCTGGCTCCAGCTTCTGCTTTGGAGTTCTCCTTTTCCTTCCTGATTTCACCAGAGATGCTTGTTTTTCTGGAATCATTGATAAACTATCCATATTAATATTATCTTCCTGCACAGCTTTTCTTTTTCAGGAGTTTTTGTGGATATTTCATCAAACACAGAGCTTAGAGATGACTTCTCTCTCAGCAAGTGACAAATGTCTGGACTCTCTTGTTTCTGTTCTGAAGCATCTGAACTATTTAAGGGTGACACCATCATCTCTCCTGGAATAAGTAGTAAATTTATGTAATGAACAATAGTTCAACAGTTAAATTTCACACCAATAGAATGAATAAGAAAATCACCTACACAGAAATTAATTGGAGCTACAAAATTTTCTTTTGATACATGATTAATATTAATGGTTCTTTTTATGGGTTATGGATGCTTCGGCTCTGTAAGGTGATAGATAGGGACACACAAAAGAAAGAAAAGACTCCTAATGGTTTCCTGGAAAAACCCCACACCTGGTGAGACATTCCTAGAAACCAATAAGAGGATTAAAATGAAGAAAGGAGTGATATGGAGATAACAGGGCCTTTTATCTGAACATCCTGGATGCCGCTGAAAATTCAGGAAGTGGACCCTTGGGCCTATTTCATCTGCCTATCACCCCAAAAATTAGTTTATTGACTATAGACACTCAAACTGCCTGAAGAAAAAGGTCTAAAGACAGATTGGACATAAGCAAAAATCGAGGAGAAGTTCCATCAGCGCTGCAGAAGAAACGGAGGGGCTGCCTTTTCTCCCTCCACCTTCTCGGGACACTGTGGGCTGAGCGATGGCTTCACACACACACACTGCTTCTACCTTTGCTCCATAGTACTTTAACTGTCACAAACTTGCATTAATAAAGGTGTTATTTCGTGAACTGTTCGAGTGAGTCCGTTTTTAGGTGCTGACAGTTTCACTGACAGTGAAATAACTCAGAGGAGAAACCTGCTGAGGGGCTTTCCTACTGCTGTTCAGTGCAGTCCTTATACAAATAGGTATCAAATGTTCTCTCTGTCTTGGTTAATCTGTAAGCAAAGGGTCTCATTTGTCTCAACAGACTGTTTTGGACATTAAAAGGCTTTGATCTCCCAGGGGATGCTGACAGCCAAACAAATAAATTAATACAGGCTGGACAGAAGATTCATCTTTTCTGCCCCTTTTCACATGACAACCTCAATACTTTAAGTCTGCACAGGCTGAAACCACAGCTACCACATATTACACCTAAATATCCCTTTTTTCAGATAACAAACATACCAGACTCTTCAGGGGTGTGCAAGTCAGAAATGTCCCCTGCAGCACAGGTTGGTGTAAAATCTGCAGCCAAAGGTAATGTTTTTCCACTCTGATTTTCTGGAGTTTGAAACATCTCAGGCAGTCCTAGAAATTGTATTTGGAGAAATAAACACATGTTTTTGACACAAGAACTACACAGGTGGCAGAGTGAGCAACAGACTAAAATCTCACCTGTGAAGCTTTCATCCATATTCATGTTGAGCTTCAAGATGGGGTTTTTTACCACTTTAGGGACGTGTCCAGCTGATCTGAGTGTGGTGGAGTAAGCTCTACCTACCACTATTGTAGCAGGTGACTCAGCATGACCTGTGCTGAAGTGACCTTTTATTTTCCTCTCTGGAGTCTGCAGAGGCAATAGGAAACAGACAAATAAGAGTTATTAAAGGTTCTTCTTGGACGAAGAGGTGGCCAAGCCGCTCTCCATCACTGGTCATCACTCCTGGTTAACCAGGCAGGTCCCACATGACTGGAGGTTGTCCTGTGCCAGTTATAAGCGTTGGAAGGACAACACAGGGAACTACAGGCCTGTCAGCCTGATCCTGGTGCTCAGGAATGTTCTGGAACAGATCAGCTTCAGTGTGATCACATGGCACGTACAGGACTAACAAGGAGCAGGCTCAGCCAGCTGGGGCTTAGAAAAAGCAGGTCCTGCCTGACCAACCTGACCTTTTATGACCAGGTGACCCATCCAGTAGATGAAGGAAAGGTTGTGGATGTATCTACCCAGATCTCAGGGAAAGGAACAGAGCTGGGAAAGGGTCTGGAGCACCAGGACCAGCTTAGGGAGCTGGTGGGAGGGTCAGCTGGGAGAAAAGGAGGCTCAAGGAGCTCACTTATTGCTCAAATATTGGACTCAGTGACCCTGGAGGTTTTTCCAACCGTAATGATTCTATGATTCCTTTAAACTAAACCTACATTCCGTGACAAAGGCATCAACACCCATTTTATATGACACTGAGAGCTCAGGAGCCTCCAGCTTCTGTAGTAAAAATATGTCCAAGCTGTTTGGTGGTTATGCAAGAAAACAAAGTGAGCACGAAAAAGGAAAAGAATACCTTTGGTGGTTGGTTTATCTTCTTTGGGGGTCTTCCTCTTCGGACACTCTTCTTAGCAGTCTTTGACTGAGGTCTTGCAACACCCGATTTTACCACTTCTGCCCAAGATTTTGCAACTAGAAAGCAAGTGAGAAATAACTACTTTAACTCTCAGTTGTTTGAGTGGAAGATCACAATTATTTCTTTATGATTCCAATTGATTTTCTTTATGATTTCCCAATGCAGTCAGACACAGGAAAGAGGTTGTTGTATCATCTGACAACACCAAAAAGTGCTCTCTGAAACACTTCCAGTTGGAAAACCCCTATTTAACAATTGGCCAAGTTTCCCCAGGATGACTTTCCACAACAAAACAATGAACTCCACACAGTGTCAAAGAGATGTGAGATCCCAGAACTGAACACTGACCCAATTCCATTCTCACTCTTTTTGTAAGGAGAGAATTTTTCCTGAAAAAACTTGCCATGAGCCTTTCAGACTCATTGATCCATGAGCTTTCCTCTGGTGAGATTTAACATCAGAGAAATGGTTTAGAAGCAAAGCATATCCAGCTTTTCTTTCATCGCCTTCCAGAGGAATTTCCTAGGCAGGAAACTCTATTTATACTGCTTAAAGCATTTAGATCTACACAGTTTTTTGTAATTTTCCTTGTATCACCTCCCTATTACAGATTCCAAAAATTCCCAGAGCAAGGTTACCTTTATACCAGCATGGTTCTGTACACAGCAGAGGCATCAGGGAATTAGTTATGGCTGTGTAATAAATAGAGCTGGAAGTTTGTAGGACATCTGCCTCTTTTAATTCAGAAAAAAGAAGCTGGGAGAAAACAGGGATCATACAAAAGAAGTCAGTTTTTTGTAAGTAGAAATAAAAAGGGGAATGTTGTTCCTAAAGAAAAGGATATTATTATTGCCCTGTCAGAATTGCTGTGCAAGTCTGTAAATGAAAAGAACTGAAAAGCTGTCATTGCAAAGGTGTTCTGGATTTAGGGAAAAATACCAAGCTTCCAGGAAATTATCTGAAAAAGCACTGGAAATTAACCTTGCAAAGAGGATGCTAATTTTACAGTTTTTCAATTTCTGAACACAAAGTTTTGTGTTCTAAACATGGGTTAATAGGTATTTCAGTAATATTGCTGTATGAATACAACAACATGCAACATTTTTGCACTTCCCAGTTGCTTCCAACAAACCCAACAGCTGTCAGAAGACACAACAATCTCTTGGTGGCCTCTGCATAACCAAACAAGCCTAGTTCAGTTTTGTTTCTGTATTTTAAAGCATTGAAATGAATATTTCAAATCAGCTGCTGAAACAAACCTAATAAATTGGCACTGGAGGCACCACTCCTTCTCTTTGCATGGAGAACTCCCACAGCCCCGCTCCTTCTCTTCATGGAAGTGCCCTTCGAACCCACTTGGGAACGCCTGGTTAGTTTGGTAGGTGTAGCTGCTGCAAAGGTTTTGTCATCTTGGTTAATGGGGGAAGATTGAGGTGTTTTCACCCTCACACCACTTTTCTCCTTTGCATTCAGGTCCTGTGCACCAGAATCCTTCTCCTCTGGGATCGGGAGTGGCATCAGGAGCTGGGAAATGGAGAAACGCCCTTTCCTGGAAGGGGTTGGAGAGCCTGAAGGAACTTGGGGTGTTGCCTTCCCTGAGGGAGGGGAGGAGGCAGCTGGGGACTTCTGGGCTGGCAAACTTCTTAGTGACATTTGTTCTTCCTGGTAAAAAAAAAAACAAAACAACAAACCCAACAACATAGAATTAACACGTGGTGGATTTGGGGATTTTTTTCTTCTTTTTAATGGAGTAGTTTTTCAGCACATCTGCACTGAAGATCAAGTTGTCCACTGAAGGATTGTTTATCCTTCTCATAGAAGCAATCAGGGCCAGAATGAACCAAGCTGGGCGCAGACATCAACAGGCTCAACCCACTGAGGGTTGAAAGCCTCACTCCTTTCATCTGTAACAGTCTCTGTGGGAACTCATAACTATACTTAAACTCAAATGTGCATCACACTGAAACAAAGTATGGAAAGGGAAGGAGTATAAGGTAACAACAACTGTAACCATGTGTACTGGCACAACAAAGACTGACTTAAACCTCACAACACATCCCACTACCTCCCAGGCTCCTGACAGGACTGGTGGAAGCTCCTCTCCACAGATTTTTAAGATTTGATCCTATGCCATCAAATCTACAGAAACTGGTGTTATTTAATCCTTCGTGGTCCCTCAAAAGCACTGGAATTATCAATGCAGATTAATAACTGAACCTGTCTGGTCAGCATTCCTATCTCCATCCTCTGAAGAGTCCTGTGGAGTGACTCCCAGCTCTCCAAAAGGTTCAGGGAGAGATGGGACTGGTATCCTGGGGACTGGACTAGGAGGATTAAGTAGCATGGATGTCCCATTAGTTTGTCCCAGCAAACAAAATAAACTCAGTATCAAGTGATTTATCCCAACTGAAACATTCACTGCTATCTTCCTTATAGGAACTACTCAATGACTCCTATCAGATCTATTCCCTCACTGGAGCAGAACTGATGGAAAGTGTCACCAGCTCATAGGGAACAGCCCAGGTGCCTCCCAAACCAACCCTTCTCATGCTCTGAGCTGCATCCACGATACAATTTAAACAATTCTAAGGGAGGGTGGTGAAGGTCCATTGCCCACTTCAATTTTTAAGGTAATCTGGGATAATGCCAATGAATTTGAAAGAGAATTTCAATCTTGGTGGCATCTGATGAACTTCACTTATGACCCTACCCACAGTAGAGCCCCAGTTTTTGCTTTAACAGCATTGTTACTCAATGGGAGGGTCTCCTTAGTCCTTTTTATTCTTAGCCTTTCCCATCCTTACCCTTTTTCCACGCCCAGCCTCCACTTGGATCATTTTACATAGATTTTAGTTTCAGAGTGATTGATTTTAATCTGATTTTTCTCTGTGTGCTGTAACCATCTAGTAAATTGCAGAGTGACCTTGCCCATGAACTTTGTTGCACTTTCACTTCATAATAAACTGCTTTTGCCAATGCCTTTGCTGGTGATTCTCTGAGCATCCTAAAACACTCACTTGTGACACCAACATACATCAAACAAGGTTTGCTACTAATTTTGAATAATAAATAATAGAATTAAAAAATACAATATAATTTATAAATTCTGTTCACAGTAATGGTCTTAGCAACTTGATCAGTTCTAAAATTTACCTGGTCTGTGAAGAGCTTCAATCCCTGAGCCTTTTTCAGCACAGCACGAGGTGAGGTTCCATAGGGCAAGCTCAGCCTGGCAGGTAGAGCTCCTCTTTTAAGGGGAGAGTTGGGAGGTAAACTTTTATCAAAAAGTTCTGGACTCAGATGGCCACCAAAGGACACTCTCTTTCTTTTTCCTGAAGCCTGAAGGAGCGAATCACCACTTTTCCTCTTCTGAGATAATCTTCTTCTCTTGCCTAAAAAGTGCAATTGAAAATATTGCTAAGAATCCAAGTCAACATTTTAACCCACATGGAAAGCAACGTTCCCTTGTGTATGTTGAAGTTGGAAATGAACCAGATGGGAATTTACCTTAAAGAGAAATAGATTTAATTGAGGAAATTTTAATACATGTTATTGAGTATTGTTATGACCATATATAACTACATATTTTAGAACTAATGTCAGCAATTGGTTCTATATTTTATGTAGGTGTTAAAATTCTCAGAAAGGTGTTTTAAGAATTTCTCAAATACGAAAACAAGGCAGTGGATGAAATGCTATTTTACCTGAGTCTTCTCCACCCAACAGGTCAGAAATATTTGTTTCTGGGACAGCCTTGTTGTCTTCCAGAACAGGAGCACTTCCAGAACCTCTCTTTGCTGACAGTCCACATGGTCTGATATCACCAGCATCTTCCAAGTCTTGTTTCTGGTGATGCCCCTGCATGGCCAGTTCTGCTGGAGTTCCACTCTTTTCTCTGTCTCTCATCTTACCAGGATCTTCTTGCACAGTGTTTGCCTCTATTGCTGTTTCAGTCAGCATTCCAGAGCTCCTTGGCCTTCCCCTTTTCCTCTCAGAGCTCCTTGGCCTTCCCCTTTTCCTCCCAGAGCCAGGTGTCTGACCAGCAGGAGATGCCATTAACTCTTCTGAAGCCAGTGTCTCTGAATGGACACTTTTGTCCACGAATTCTTTACTCTGCCTGCTATTTCTTCTGGGACTCTTGGAGAAAGAAGCCGGACTTTCAGGCAGTTGCACCTCTGAGGTAACAAAGTTTGCCTGATCACTGATTTCCTTCAGCACTTCTTGTGCAGGTGTTCCTGATGCGTGTTCTTTGCTACGTCGTCTTTGCTTTAGGGATTTGTTTTCTGGGAAGGGCAGTTGTGTGGTGTCTGAACCTTCCCTTGGAGTTTCAGCTGGAATTTCTGATGGACACTCGGGTTTCAGTGACACACGCCGGCGGGTGGTTGGAGTATCAGCGTTCACAGGAGTCATTCCAGTGGTTTCCTTGGACGGAGACACGAAAAGAGAGCGAGGGCTCTTCCTCCTGGGCCTCGGTGTGGACAGCACGTGTTTATCTGCTTCAGAAAGCTTTGGGGTGTGAGTCGTAGAGACACGTGTTTTCTCCATAACTGAAGAATTCAAGCGTTCTATGGAGCACTGCTGCAGTGAAAACAGGGAATTCCCACCATTCTCCCTGCTGGGAGTAACCTTGGCACCTTTAGATCTGCCTGGGGTGCTCAGTTCCTCAGGACCCTGCAAGTGACTCTGACTGGTATCTCTTGACACCTCCTGCGAAAGAGAAGTTGGAAGACTTCTGGGAAAGCTTCTCCTGGGAAAACTCCTCCTGGGAGCACCTCCTCCAGCTGCCAGCTGCTGAAACCCAGAGTGGTTCACTTCACTCCTTACAATTACACATTCTTCCATATTTCCACTTCTGCCTCCTTCTTTTGCTTTATTCAGGCTGCCCAGATCACAAGCTGGTGATGAAACCTGAGCCCTTGGCTCTGGCACAACGCTCTCCCCACCTTTTCTCGCAGCTTGTTGGGAGTCATTTCCCCTGTGCAGAGATTTTTCCATTTGCATATCATGTTTCAGCTTTTCATAGAGATGAGTAAAGGGAGACATCTCATTTTGCTTTTTAATAACTCGATGTATTCTGTGTGAAGGTTTGGGTGTTTTTGTTTCAGCAGGTAAAGTTTTGGATACATTTCCCTCTGTGGTTTGTTTATTTTCATTGGCAGTTTTTTCTTCACACTCAGCATTATCTGTAAAGGAAGGAAAGCAAAACAAAAAGTCATACAGAAAGTTACTTAAAAATTGCAGAAGTACAAATATAAGTTCCATAAATACAGATTAAAAATTTCTTCCATTCCTCTTCCAAGACAGTCAACTGAAGGGTCCACTGAAATGGAATACGTGAAAACAGCCTTGGCTTTTAAAACTGGAATATTTGTCATAAGAATCAAATCCGTTTGTAGATAAAAAGCCTTCCCCTAAAAAACTTTGTATCTTTACAAAGTATCTTTGTATCCTTGTTTAAGACAAGAAGGATGGGAAGGTAAAGTCCTGGCATTTAACCAGTTCATGGGCTATAACTACCAGACTTGGAAGCTCTAAATTTTTCTGCTTCTACATGAAGCAGTTACTGCAAACAATTACTTCAATGTATACCCCCAAAATTATATTTATTTCAATTCCTTATTGGGAAAAAATACAGGAGATAATGCAATACTTGCTCAAAAGAGATCTAGCAGAGAACTGCAAGGTAAATTTTAATCAAAAAGGTGAATGTGCCACATGCTAAGTGTTTGCTGCCTCTGCAAAGTAAAATGTAACTGGAAATTGTTTCAAATACCAGTTTCAACTCACATTTGTACTGCACTTACAAAGCCGGTGAACTGACCATCCTTTCCAAATGGAATGTGCCTAAATCACTGAAAGCAATCTCTATGAATTTTGCCTATTCCAGGTTGTTCCTGCCCATTTGTCAGGATGCACTTAAGTGATTTCTCCTGGCAGGATTTAGATTTGGGATATCCCAGCATGTAGGTATAATGAGATAGTCACTGCCACAGCAAGGTGTTGTCAGATTCAAGAGTCTTAAAATGCCTTTTTTTCTACTCTTTCCAACCTTGTTTTTCTTCTTATGCCAAGAATGAATGCAGTTAAGGGGACCCAAGAAAACAAACCCCATAAAATGGGTACCAACCTGAAGCACCAAGACTTTTAGATCCTGAAGTTTGTTTGTGTAATAATTCCACTTCTGCCACCTGCTGAACATGAAGAACCTGTAAATTTGTACAACATTACAGCCCAGCAACAAGTATTTTACAGTTTAGCTTTCAACTGTACGTTGAAAAAACTCTTTATAAAAGCATATACATTGTTTACTAAACAGGTTTAAAAGTATTCAAATCAAATCCCAGAATATCTCAATATTTAAGAACATTGACCAACATGTTTGAGGCCCTACAGAGCAGAAATTTATCTTGTTTTAGCATTATTAGCTCTAAAAGCAGTTGAAGCATAAGAATATAAACCAGCACTTTTGAATCTCCCCTTCTTAACAGACTTAGTGGAAGATTTATAGCTTCACCTGTATTAGTAACATCACAGGTTATTAATTATCTATTAGCAAAAACTGACAAGCTTAAAATCACTGAATTTTTTAAAGTATTTATCTGAAGGAGTTTATTTGTATTTTCAGATACAAAGGTAGTTTAGGGCTGAAATGTTATTCCTAAGAAGAAAATACAACAAAGAAATAAAACACTGTATCACTACTGACACCAATGTACTTGTAACAGAAGAGCCCATGGCAACAAATTTACCTGGAGAGTTTCATCTTTTGGAGACCTGGAACGCCTCTTCTTTGGAGTTGGCTGGAGAGGATATTCAAATCTGAAAGAAATATTTTAAAATACACCGATTTTTCATCAAAGAGTTGATGACTAAATTCCTATTACCAAAATAAAAGACCTAGAAATTGTTGTGCCCTCCCAACAATACACAAGTCACTTTTAAAGGTTTTAACAACTTAAAAATACTTCTAAACTTATCCCTAAAACTGACTACACTGGAAACAAACCCAAAACAATCTCTGAAGACAGTTTTATCTTTATTGATTTAGCTTAACATGAGTAATAAAAAACCCAGAATCTTCAAGCAATCCTGTCTTCTGACAAAGGTCTGTAAGACTTTGTAAAGAAATATGAAATAAACACATTCTCGGATCGAGTAATAAACAAGTAAAGAAATACGAAATCAAGTGTAAAGAAATATGAAATAAATAAGCTACATGAAGTTCCATTCTTGGATCAATTAATGAACAGTTTGGCACTGGTACCCACCTGAAAGAACGATCGATAATAGTTAAGACATCGCCGTGTTTCAGAGGAACAGGCTGCTCAAAGCAAACCCCGTTCAGCTGTGTGGGGTTTACTGCGCTCAAATTAGTCAGTACTGCCTGAAAAGAGAACAAATATTTCAGTGGCCCTGCTGAGGTGCAACCTGGCAATGCTTGTGGTATGAAAACATGCAGATCTTACCTCCTTGTTCTCGTTTATTTCGATTTTACAGTGCTCGTTGGAGACCCAGGGCAGTCGCATGCGGATGTCACACTCTTTTTTCCTGGGGGGAAAGACAGTTTGAGTCTCACACAGGACACAGAAAAATCTGCTCTAGAGTTAGGGGATTTCCCAATATTTTAGTTAATAATTGTACAGAAGGGTGATTTCTAAAACTGGGAAAAAAATTAACTACCTAAAAATCTTTGACGTTTGGGAAAAAAATAGCAGCTCACATGTCAGAGAATCCACGTCAGAAACAATACATGAAATACCCAAACTCTCAAAAAAGCAGATCACAACAAGCAGAGACATGACTACAACAGACAACTGGTGGTTTGAGATTGTTTCCCAAGTTTCCTCAAGACTTGTGGAATATTTCTATGCAATATCAGCACATGCTTTTAAGCTCTTTCTTAGCCCTTTGTTACTGATCTGAGAACTTTTGGTCTCACCTAGATAAGCACTTTTACCTCCCTAAAAGTTGCTAGGGAAGAAAAACATGATTTTAAGTGTACAAACTTTCCTTGTCTCTCCTTTTTTTTAGCTAATCTCTAATGCTTTTGATGTGCTGTAGGTCTTAGGCAGGAAACATAACAACTACTGTGCACAGTACCTGCTGAAATTAGTACTTGGGGAAATTTGTACCTGCCCGAAATCAGTGTTTGCACCATTCATTATCACCTGTCTGGGCAGCTCTGCTCCAGCCAAAGAACAATATCATTGACACTGGAGAACTTCTCAGAGACTTTCACCATGGGGTGTGATTCTGGACTGAACAATTACAATTATTTAAGGTAATATAATCAGCAAAGCACTGAACAGGCCTAGTTTAAGATAAATAAAAATATTTAACTTGCAGCCTATTTACAGTAAGATCATATAGTCAAGTCTTCAGACATCCTATTTGGGCACATTAATTTTATTTTTCAATGTAAAACATCTGCATCAAGCTCACAACCCACTATCACTCAAGTGAGTAAGGTTAGTTTCAAGACTGGAGAAGGAGGTATAGATTCTTAATATTAATTCTAGTTTTGGTTGACATCTTCCATTAGTGAGGTTCTGAGGTACAAAAAAGTAAATGAAAACTTGTTTTCACTTGTCAGTTATCTGGAAACTGTCTCTAGGTAAGACAATTTCAGCACCTGTTTATAAATTGTGGATTACTTTTAATCCCTTCCCCAGATTTCTTTTGGCCAGACACTTAAAATAAATAAATAAATAGATAGATAGATAGATAGATAGATAGATAGAAGTAGTTCTGGTAAGGAAAGGACAAAAAGCAGTAACAAAAAAGAAGTTCAGTTTTCTGGTCCTACAATTAATTAGTCCAGGATTACCTTCCCCCCACTGTGCATCATTCACAAACAAACATTTATTTTCACAAATAAGTATTAAAAGATCTAATCTGCAAGGAAACATCACTCATTATTTCTATGTGTGCAAGTGCTCAACGAATTCTCACCTTCCAAATAAACAAGAAGTCGAGGTGAGCGGAAAACAATTCCATCAGTCCCGTTCCTTTTAATGACAACAATTTTCCCGTAGCGCGGCATCTTGGAATGTAGGGAAGAACCTTACCTGGAAAAGAACACCCAGATTGTTCATCCCAGTAATATTCTATGAGAGCGAATTGATTTACATTTTTATATGCTATTTTTGTTCAACATATTCCAACGGACAGAAGAACCTCAGTGCTGTTTCCATGTGTCTCCCTCTGTAGAAAACTGGGAATATGCTTACGTAAAGTCAGACTATTTTATTTACTTAAGAAGTATTTGCTACCCACTAGAGCCTTTGAAGAAGAAAGAGGAGGAACAGAATTTAACTGATTAAAACCCATTTGCACAACCAGATACACTTTTTATACACTTTCATGTAATCTGAGTTATTTCACGTGTAGATACGAGAGTGTCACGAAGCACAAGAGATCCTCAAAGAAGCCTATATAAAAAGACTATACTGAAAGCAGGAAGGGAATTAAATGCAGTTAAGAGAGACCCTTCTGTAATTTTTTGCTCGGATAAAACACTCGTTGACAACAAGCCCCAGCTGGAGGAGAGCCTGACAGTGCCCTCAGGAGCCCCCTTGGCCTGTGCCTTGCAGGGAACGACAGTATTGGGAGTCCTGCACTCAGAGCACCCTGTTCACAGCACCCACCGGATCCTGCAAGCCAAAAAAACCCACACGGGCTGCACAAGCCGGAATTTACGAGCCCGGGCTCCGGGCAGCCACAGCCACCGGTGGAGGTGGGGGGCACATAAACACGGAGGAAGGGAGAAATAAAACCCCGGGAGGGGCCGACAGCCACCACCGCAGGGTGGGCAGTCACCGAGCGGAGAGTGTCATGCGGCCCAACCCCTCGCCCCAAAGCCGGTTTCCCCGGCCCCTCACCCTCCGGCCCGGCCGTACCTGGTTCCTGGGAGCGCTGGCGGCCGCTGAGGGGCCCCGTGTGGCGGAGCCTCCCCCTCCCCCCCGGCTCTCCCGTCACGGCGCGGCCCCGACTGAGCCCTTCCCGCGCGCGCACCAGCCCCTGTGACCGCGCACCCCACCGTGTTTGGGCGGTGTATCCCTCCGCCACGCACCGAAACGAAGCCTCCGGGAGCCGCTCAGGCGGACCGGAGGGGGAGCCGCCGCTGCCGCCGCTTTCCACTGCTGGCGGCCGCCGTGGCTGAGGGACTGCGCCGAGCCCGCCCGTCCGCGACAGGCGGCACCGGGCCCCGGGTCTCTTTTAGCTTTGCGCGGTGCCCGACGGGCGGAAGGAGAAGCGAATCCAGATGCTGACGGTTGAGATTTTGAAAAGGAGCGCGGCGGCCTCTGATTGGTGGAAGGGGCGGCGCGCGACGCGCGGCGGAGCCAATGGGAAGCGGCGGAGGCGGTTTGAGTTCAAACGGAGGCTCCGCCCCCCCGGGAGCCGCTCCCGTCTCGGGGCGGGGGGAGCAGCGCTGAGGGGACCTCGGAGCTGAACATGAATATGGACATAAAAACCTGCCCTTGTCCCTGAGCCTGTTCATGAGCCTCAGCCCGCGATTGTACCTGTGCCTGAACCTGAATCTGGGCCGATACCCGAACCTGTGCTTCTACCTGGGCCTGTACCTGTACATAAACCTGGACTTGAAGCTGAACCTGTGCTTGCCCCTGTGCCTCTGTACCCGTATTAGTACCTGTATCTGTGCTTGTACATGAATCTGTGCCTCTCCCTGTACCTAAACCTGTGCCTGGACCTGAACTTGTAACTGAAACACATTCCTCTATCTGAACCTGTACCTGTATCTGAACCTGCACCTTTGGCTGTGCCTGTACTTGTACCTTAACTTAGATCTGTACCTGCACCTCTATCCGTGCCCATACCTACACCTGTATCTGAACCTGTGCTTGTACCTGTAGCTGTATTTTACCTGAACCTGTGCTCACACAGGTACCTGCATCTCTGCTTGTGTCTGTTCCTGAACCTGAATCTGATCCTAAGCCTAAGCCTCTGTTTGTAGGTTCACCTGTATCTGATCCTCTGCCCACACCTGAACCTAAACCTGTACCTGTACCTGAACCTGTACCTGTACCTCTGCCTGTGCCCATTCTTGAATCTGTAATAACAATAGCAACAATAATAATAACAATAAAACAACAATAACAATAATAAAACTATGCATTATTGAGATATGGAATCTGGTGACCCTAATTCCAACTTAAAATTCTGTGCATGTGTAAAGGGAAAGAGATACAGGGGGTAAAAGGGTTGTCCAGCCTTTTGTGCTTCAGGGGATAAAATTCCCCTACCCAGATGTTTCCCAAAGCAGAACTTTTGATATTACTACTATTTTATTTCATTATCTAGCTTGCCTCAAAGACTATTTTATGTGGTGTGATGGCTTTAGGGTACTTTGGATGGGACACAGTCAGATATAAGAAACCTTTTAAATGGTATTTTTTTCCTCAATTGAATTCTATTTCCTCAATTTTCCTCAACTTGGAAGTCTATTTTATTAAGTGGGGTTTTAATTTAGTTCAGCACATTAAGGATATATTAATAATAACAATAATAATTTACTAGTATTTTAGCTTTCCACTATAGCTTTATTCTCCTGGACAACCTTTAATTTAGATATAAAACATTAAAAAATCAGGTTTCTACTGGATAATTAATTGAGTATAATTGCTAATACACAGTTATTAAAGTCAGATCCTTCCTGGGGGTCTTTACAAGGGCAGTTATTCCTGAATGTTGTATCTAAACCAAACAGTTTACACCAGTAAAACTCTTTGAAAGCTGAATTTATTACAGTCTCTCCCAGCCCACATGTGATCAAACAAAATGAATAAATAAATCTCCCCAAAGCCAATAATTGTATATTCTGACGTGATTTACAGTGGTTTATTAGTGCACTTACTGTCACTGCCTCTGGGAGAAATGTCCCTGCAAACACAGCACTACTTAGAGGGAAACACAAATTATAATACAGGTTTTAAGCCTGGCTTTAAATCTGTCTCTCTGAAATAGCACCTGTACAAATATTTGCAAAAGTAGATTTACAGGAGGAGAAAAAAAAAAGGCATTTTCTTCAAGGTTTAAATTTGCTGTTGGGTTAATTTGGGAACAATTAATTTAGGAGGAGCACAAGCTGACAAATACACCTGAATCCCTGCTGAAGTAAAATTGTCAACTGTCAAAAAAATGGGGAGAAAAATTAGTTTATTTTAAGTCAGTGCTTGAATCTCCTTTAAAATCAGCATCTTAATTCCTCCTGTGAAGATCCTGTTTTGTTCAAGTGTCTGAACCGGTGGTTTGGAAGCCCTAAATGAAGTTTATTTCTCACAGATTTGTAACACCACTGTTTTATAACTAAAGAGCAGAAGCTCCCATTAAAGTTTCTACCAAATTAGGGCTTTTATAAGGTATGAAATAAATAACTATTCAGGCAAATCTGGAGATGAGGAGTTACTGTGTGATGAATGGCTGAAAATTTAAAGTTTTGCAATACATTTCCTCTCTTAAAATAAGAGTTTATGGCACTGACACATTATTGCACCCAAGATTTTGGAATGCTTGTATTCCTGCATAGAACCTCATTGTGGGAAGAATCTGCATAAGTTTATATCTACATTTAAGAAATACTTTGAAATAATACATTTCTCTTTAAAATGGTGAAAGAACATAATAAACTACTACAGGAAAGAAACTGGCAAAGATCATTATGGGAAGCACCAATATTTTTAAATAAAATCTCTATTTCCAGTAATCAAAGTTCATCTTGAAAAGCAGCTTTTCAATAGGCAGAGAAAGGTTCCAAAGCCAGGAAAGGTGACTGGGAAGCAAATGACACAGTGTGAAATTATGTCCGTTTTTAAATGTAAATAAATGCTTTGCAGTCCATACCTGGGACTGGATGTGTTCTGGGAGCGTGTAGGACTTGCCAGTTCCAAAGGATTACAAAATCACCCACAAGGATAATCCAGTCCAACTCCTGGCCCTGCACAGGACAACTCCAAGAATCCCACCACGTGCCTGATCTGGGAAGAAAATTCTTAACCAGTAAATCCAGGGAGTTTTGCAATCGACTTCGGTAGATCAATTTTAATCTACCAGTCAGTCCTTTTGCACATCTGAGTCAGCAATTTGTACACTTGGTTTTTAGGACCAAGGAAAGACTCCACTGGACTCAGCAAATTAAATCAATCTATATTAAAGTACAGAGTACACACTTCACATGAGTACTTACAAACAAGGGAGGAAAGCTATTCCAGGTGCTGCTTCCTTGGAAGAAACTTCTACTTGATCCACGAATCACAGAATCAAAGAAGGGTTTGGGTTGGAAGGGACTTTAAGTCCCATCTCCTGCCACAGACAGGGACACCTTCCACTAGCCCAGGTTGCTCCAAGCCCTGTCCAACCTGGCCTTGGACACTTCCAGGGATGGGGCAGCCACAGCTTCTCTGGGCAACCTGTGCCAGGGCCTCTCCACCTTCACACCCAACAATTCTTTCCCAACATCCCACCTAACCCCACCCTCTGGCACTTTGAAGCCATTCCACCCTGTCCTGTCCCTCCAGTCTCTCTCCATCTTTCCTGTCAGACTTCCTTCAGATTTCGGGAGGACAAGGTTACTCTCGAAATCTCAACTAGAAAATACTGTGCTCAATAATTCCTTCTCAAGATCTTCCTGACTGGGAGAGTTTTCCTTTCTTATTGTCTATCCGACTGGAAAGAAGTCACAGCTCAGATCTTTTGTTCAAAGTTTATGGACAGTTTGAGTGTGACATTCAGGGAAACACTGGAACGGTTTTTCATGCAATGGAAACAGGTGAAAGAAGAAAATGATTATTTATGGAAAGAACTTCCCTGGCAAAGTCTCAACTCGATTAACAACTCAGTAATTCCCCTACTCTGTGCAAAGTAGCACAGAGAATGTATAAAAGTCATTAGAACAAAGCTCTTATGAAAGGATCTAAATTACAGCCTAATCCTTTAATACCTCAGATGAAGAACACTCACAGTGAAGTTCAATTGCTTGAAAAATTCTCAATTGAACAATTTCTGTGCTGAATAATTTCTCTATTAGGCAAAGCATTGCTTGGACTTGATATATATGCCCTAAACAGAACAAACATGTCTTTGATCTGCCTTAGTTTATACTGTTTAAATAACCCACTGAAATAAATATATTTCATGAAGAGTTTATAATTCAAGTGTGCTTTTTTTCCCTAAAAGCTGAGTCTCTAAAACCATCTTTATGACAAGACAAAGAAATACAAGGTCTTTAGCCTATTTCTTTGTAATGTTTAGAAATAAAAAACCCAAAACAAAACACTTTACCACCAGTGCAGTATAAGAACATCCATATGTTCACTGTAGAAATTGTGCAGAGCTGTAGTAATCAATAATTACAATTATCAATATTTATTTATCTTAAAAATTATTAATTAATAACTGTTTAATACTTGAGATTCTTCTATTTTCTGAAACCGCCCCAAGACATCTGTCTGTCCTCACACTGAGTTACCTTCAAGCTGTGCATCTTGAGAGCTGTTAAAAGTACACGATCCAATCACACAAAACATTTTATCAGCTCACCTGGAATTACTCAAAAAATTAAAACTGATAGCTTTTACATGTCATGGAAAATTCAAATCATAGAATTGTTAAGTTTGGAAAAGACCTCCAAGATCACCAAGTCCAACTGTCAACCAGCACCACCAGCAAATTCACCACTAACCCATGTCCTCAAGTGCCACATCCACACGTGTTCTGAACACTCCCAGGGATGGTGACTCCCTGGGTAGCCCATTCCAATGCTTTCCAACCATTTCCCTGAAAACATTTTCCCTGATCTCCAATCTGAAACTTCCCCTGGCACAATTTGAGACCATTTCCTCTCATTTGCAAATGTCAGAGCAGTGCTCAGGAGGGACGTGCAGAGTACAAGCTCCTCCAAACAACTGTGGAAACGGCAATCCTAAAATTACCTACAGTGAAAAGGTGCCTCCCAGATGGGAGGTGTTGGGTGTACAGGGTCAAAGGGATCCAGCAGAAATAAATCCTACTTGACAAATAAAGCTTGACATCAGGATTGTAATCTCTGAGCGTGGTTACTCCTGGTTTAGTCAAACCTCCCTCCTTGTTACAGCAGCGGGGCCTCTTTGATTATTTTTAGCAAGGTGTCCAATATAAAGCTTGTGGAAATGAATTTTAAAATTGCTGTTAACTACAGTGAACTTTCAACCTACCTGAAGTTCAGCTACTATTTTTATCTCGGTGTAACACCATAATTTATCACTGTATTATTTCACTATATTTAAAAGACATGTCAAAGCTCTGCGTTGTCAGATCCTTCTTATCCACAGAGTTTGGAAAGACCTGGATTTCAGCTGCTGCCGTGAGTTTCTACACTTTACATGTTGAGCCCCAACATGAACCAGAATATTCCCCACAACCAGCTGCAGATAAGCACTGAAAATACTTATCTAGATAATGGATTTCAACTCTTTTACAAGACTTAATTCAAATGAACCCACAGCACAGGAATGAAATTCAAAGATTTAAAGAAAGTAAAGCAGTTTGAGAATAAAAAGGAAGCTTTGTTCTTGCATCAGAATGTATTAGGTCCTGTGATTTGCATGTACAAATAATTCAGCAACATTCACCGGCATTAAAAACACAGCGAGATCAAATTAGAAATGTAATAAAAGGAAATAATAAGAGCTGAAACTGTATAATACATCCATATATTATAAAGATTTGACAAATTAAATACATTTTGGTTATACAGAAAAGTTTCCATAACTTTACATGGAAAAATGGGATGAGGGAAAGGAAAACATTTCAAAATACTGAACGTGGGTGGTCAGGCTTGTTTGAAAAGTTTAAAAAACTGATACATAAAAATAGCCTAAAAAACACTGTAATTACAATATGCATTCTTCATTAAGGCCCAATTCAGCAAAGCACTTAAGGGATTGCTCCAGGAACGTGGAACCCATGGAACCCCCACGGATTGTGGAATAAAGATGTTGTAAAGCTTAAATGCTGAGGTGAACTGGAACCAATCTGAACACATCAACAGTCAAGTCACACAGTGACCAAAACCACAGACAGATCAGAATGTACAACTTCCAATCCAACTATTTGGCCTTTGAAAGCCATTCCATGCAACGTAAGGGAATTGAAAGGAAAATTCATCTCCACCAGGACACAGCTCCCCAGGGATCAGGCTGGACACAAGGACTGGGAAGCAAAGCTTTCCAAATGAACTTTAGTTGTGACTCCTGAAATACATTTTAGGTATTTCTGTCTCCTCCTAGAAACCTGAATGCAGCTATCAACTAAAATCTGAGTGCCCACTGAGTATTTAATGTTCCAGCTTAACTTCATCCTACAACTGGTTGTAACCACAGAGTGCCCTTGTAGCAAACCCTGTGGGCAGCTGGAGTTGTGCTGTGAGACCCCAACGACATCACACAAGAACTCACTGTTGCACTGAGGCAACTCCCAATCCGAGTTTTTACTCAAGGGACCCCAAAATCCGCCCAACAGAGAAATTATTATCCAAACTAAATGCCTGGAAAGATCCTGACATCAGGATCAGAAAGTGGGAATTTCTTTGCATTATTCTCCGTCCTCGTTTAACCTCTCTGAGTCTCCCTGTGCTAAAAACAATCATTCTGAAACCCCCACTGTGTCCACACTGAATTTATTTGATGGCTTTTGTAAATTTTGATGGAATTTCAGCATGCAGCAGTAAATGGAAACTTCCTCAGAGCTCATTTCCATTTCTCAACACTGTGGCTTGAGTATATCTTCTCATAGAGACTCACAACAAAGGTTTAGTCTTTCAACAATCTTCTTTTTTTTTTTTTTTAAGTGCATAATTCACTGTACAAATAAATACAGAAGTGCATCGATGGGAAGACAAGAAGCAGTGTGGGAATAGTTTAGGAATTCCTAACCTGCAGCTTTTCCATCCAGCATGACAAGGAAGGAGAGGTGTGGACACCTTCCCGTTTCCTGGCATTGGTACAACGTGATTTATATCAGAAATGACATAATATAGTGCAAGAGCAGCAGGGAAATGCTCAGTGGAAGCTGCTTAATTTAAATAATTTTTATGTTTGCATCAAAAAAGCCCAACTGGACAAGACAGAATTGCATATTAATTATGTAATTAAAGTACAGATTCACCTCCTTTGTGCTCATTAAGTCATAGGTGCCTTGGAAAGAGTGGAAAAGATCCACTTCTGGAATTATTCAACATTCGGATGCCCTGTGATTTTGGGGTTTTCTAACCCCCAAACCTCCTGTTTGGGGCTCTAATAAAGACTTTGAAATGTTATTTCACCAATTCTATTATCAGTAGTACTTCCATTAAAAATATATCTCTGTACACAATCACACACCTCCTTTAGAGAAACGAAACAGTCCTTTTTTTGTAACATACATGGGAGGGTAAGAACTGAGAGGAGCTTTTTGCTTCAACATTTAATGTTTCTGGCATTAAACTGTTAGTAAAATGTTTTCTCAGATTTTTACCAATATTCTTAATCACATCAAGCAATAAGAGTTTATCCCTTTTGCCTTGGCTAAAAGAAGTGGGAAATTCTGCACATGTAAATAGAGAAGAGAAGCTTTAACTCCATTTCTGGCCTTGCTCTTTGAGTGGACAAGTTCAGTCGCCTGCAAAATAAACTTTTCACATATGTCAAATATTCTCAAAACAGTGGTAAAGTCACATTATTGTCTTTTTAAATCGATTTAAAAGTGTGAAATTTAGGAAAGAACAAAATAACTTGACTTTTAAAGGTATAATAACTCAAAAATTCAAATCTGTGTTTATACTTTATGGACAGCAAGACTCAAAATCAAACTGCCATCAACCTGGAGGCTCTTAAAAACAGCCTTTAAAAATAAATAACTATTTCCGTGGTGCAGAGATATTTATGGCCAAAATATGTTTAAACATAGGTACCACAACTGGCTTTTTTTTGTTTAGTACAAACTGTAAATCACCTGTCAAACACTTCAAGAATTGGGAGATAACATTATTGATAAATATTTATAAGTGGCAAAACTCAAGAAATAGACTCTCAAGAATTAATTTACTGTTATTCAGAATAAAGATTTCTATCCCATCTTACAGATCTATACAGTATGGGAACATTATACTTCCCTTTAGAAGATATTTATATTTAAGAAAGAACTCTGTACAGCAAATGCAACTTTAAGAGCAAACACAACATTGTATTTACAGTAAACTCAACAACCAAAATGACATGGAATAAATTAACAGAATATACAACTCTTTGTACAGACAAATTAAAAAATAAGGCAGAATTCTCATTTAAAATTAGCATAATCAGAAAAGATATCGATGAAATCTTGTACCACTCTGTAGCAGAATTCATATTGCTCCTGAAAAACAAGAAAAACAGATCTAAATTTGCTTGGATTGTGTTGTATAATTACATTCAGACTTCTGCAAATCCCAGTCATTAATGTAACATATTCTAGCTGGGACCAGTAGCTGAGGACTGCTCTGTTCTGATTTCTATTTATGTATTTATTATTTTAAATTTTAAAAAAAAATGTTATCTTGCTTTTTTGTCACATACAGGATGCTGCTCTTCAGTTAAAATGAATTCTTTAGACTTTCTAGGTGAGGCTCCTTAAACTGAATCCACTCTTAAAGCTGGTTCTCATTCAAATCCAGCAGCTCACGGTCCCTGCTATCACTGATCTCCTGTTACAGCAGGACACTCCTCTTGAGCATTCCCCAGGGAGAATCATGGAATCAGAATCCTGGAACGGTTTGGAAAAGACCTTAAAATTCATCTGGTTCCACCCCCTGCCATGGGCAGGGACACCTTCCACTAGCCCAGGTTGCTCCAAGCCCCATCCAACCTGGCCTTGGACACTTCCAGGGATCCAGGGGCAGCCACAGCTTCTCTGGGCAACCTGTGCCAGGGTCTCATCACCCTCACAGCCAAGAATTCCTTCCCAATATCCCATCTAAACTCCCTGCCTAAACTCTGGCAGTGGGAAGCCATTCCCCCTTGTCCTGTCCCTCCAAGCTCATGTCCAAAGTCCCTGTCCTGCTCTCTTGGAGCCCCTTCAGGCACTGAAAGGGGCTCTAAGATCTCCCTGGAGCCTCCCCTTCTCCAGTTGAACACTCCCAGCTCTCCCAGCCTGTCTGTTATCCAGCTGGCTGGCTCTCTCCATCCTAAAGAGGGACACATCCTGATTTTCCAGGCACGCTGATATGCCTTCAACACGATTTGCTGGATTACAAACTCTGTAACAACACTGATAACAAACAGAACTGGCATCTGAATTCCCTCATGCTGGAAAGCTGAGTTCAGCAGGAGCCCCCCCAGGCTCAGCTGGGAATATCTGTGGCAATTACACCCTCAGCTGACATTATTAAATCCCAGAGCCAGACCCCCAAAAAAGCATTTCATCCCTGTCTCAGCATGACTGTGGATAATCAAATTCCCCTTTGTTCCTATCTGTAGAACAGAGAAAACATCCACCTGGAAAAGGGGGTTTGAGATCATTGTTTCTAAAGAAGTTGTAAGGTGCTGAATGGAAGCTGCCATGAAAATACAAAATATCAGTATTTTTATATATTTAAAAACTAAAAATCTCGAAAAAACTTTTTAAAGTTTATTCAACAGGGAAAAGTATGTGGACTAGGCTTCACATATTACTTGTAGATGACTTCACAGAAGACTTTAAGAAGTTTTTAAACAAGTGAGAGACATTTCCAAGGACTCCCCATCCCATCCAGTGTCCAAGGCCAGGTTGGACAGGGCTTGGAGCAACCTGGGCTAGTGGAAGGTGTCCCTACCTATGGCATCTGAGTGAAACTGCATAATTCCAAAGGTCCCTTCCAACCCAAACCAGTCCATGATTCCATGTTTCTGCCTTCCACTGATCAACTTGGAGCCAATTTATGATCAAACACATCAAGGCAAGAAAGAACAACTGATAAATAGCTTAAAAGACATTTATTTCATTATATATTTTATCATCTGCCTGAAGTTCCTAAAAGACACAGAACATTTAGCCAAGTTGTATTTTCAGAAATGCCATAAAAAAACCCTGTAAAAGCCCAGATTTCTGATAATACCTTGTACACACACAGCCATCCTGCATAATTTACAGCAACCAGCAAGAAAACCCCCTTTGTTCTCCTCCCCCAAGAATATTTACAAACAGATATCTGGGTTGTTAAACATCCTACCAGTGTTTGCACCATGTGTGGCCTTTGCAGTCTTAAGCTCTTCACAGCTTGAAACACATCCAGGAGCCCTTCAGCCTTCACTCTTTCCAGGATGTTGCTCAGTGCTATGAAGGTCCCCGTTCTCCCTGCACCAGCACTGCAAGGAAAACATGTTTGTATGGCATAAACTGGGATAAAAATGGTAAAAGTGGAATAATAGAATAGCCAAATACACCTGTTAGGTTGGGATTTATATTCCTGCATGGACAAGAATTATTATTATTGATATTTGTTATCATTAGTCCAAAGCTATTTGATGGAAAATGTCCTATCCAACTGTAATGATTTCAGTGACTCATGAAACAGGTTGGGTTGGAAGGAACCCTAAAGATCATCTTATTCCACCCCCAGCCATGGGCAGGGACACCTTCCACTAGCCCAGGTTGCTCCAAGCCCTGTCCAACCTGGCCTTGGACACTTCCAGAGATGGGGCAGTCACAGCTTCTCTGGGAATTCTATTCCAGCCCCTCACCACCCTCACAGGGAAGACTTTCCTCCTAATATCTTACCTAAATCTCTCCATTATTAGTTTAAAACCATCCCCCCTTGTCCTGCCTGTGTAAAAGAGATGCATCTCCTTGTGCTCACTTTCCTTCTTTCCTCTGAAAACAGGCTTTTAGCAAATCCTTACAGCCCATACAAATTTAGGTATTTTAATTAATTTAAGAATTTTTACCATGAAGGCATTTGAAATGCAGAAGGAAAATACTCATTGTGTCTTGGAGACACAGCACTACTCTTTGCATGCTCACTTCTCTTCCTGCAACTCCCTTTAAAATAAAAGAAGTTAAGAAAGATAAGTTTTAATCTGAGTGAAATTTCATTTCACTGAGACAGAAAGTTAAAAGGCAAAGGACACTCAGAATGGGCAAAATCCAGAATTAACTGGCCTCTAAATAACACAGAAACCCTTTATAGTTCATTAGAGGCAGCTGCAGACAAACACTGGAAGAGAAGGGAGCGAGGACTGAGAACAGACTGACTTTAAACTCTGTTGGCAACTCAGCAAACCCCTTCTAAACTATTTAGGGTTATGCCTTGATTCTATTTCAAAATGATCATTTTTAGCAGCTCCTTAAACTGTTCTTCAATAGCTGGAAAAACGAACAGAATTTTCACAAGTTCATGTGACCACTCTGAAAAAATCAGACTGAGACTTGAAATGTGTTTAATTATTCATAACATTACATTCATTTATATTTGAAGACTCAAGTGTGACTTCACAGAGGAATTCAGGTAACTCAAAAGCTGGGAGGTACAGGCTGTTCAAGCAGGGACAGGAGACAATTTTCAACATTAAAAATCCTGAATACCTTGTGTGGGTTGGGTTTTGTTTTCTTTTTAATCCATTTTAAAAGGATTGAAGTAAATTTAAAAAAAAAATTTAGGAAAAATGCATGCTAATTATTAAACTCAGGTCTAAAAGCTTGTACAAGTAGAAGCCATAAATAGCACAGCTGATTCTCACACAGCTAATTTGTGCAAGTCAAAGACATTAATTTTTAATCTCTTAAACTACTGGTAAGAACTCCTTGATGTTTTAGCCACTGTAATTATAATTCAATATTTCAAAACAAGCGTTAAAATTTGTCAGATTGCAGAATCAAACCCAAAATATCATCACCACAGAGTGGGGGAACCCTCAGATCCCAAGGGAGCAAAACACTTCTGAGGCAAGGAGGAGAAAGTTTTGGCAATTAATATGTGTTTTTATAAGATCACATCCCCAAAAAAACCAATAAATCCAAGTTGTGGCTCAAGGTCCCAGGACTTCTTTGCTATATTTGAAAATATAGGTGACTTCAGACAGTCAAACATAAACCAGAGACTGAGAGAGCACCTTGGAAACTCAAATCAGAGCAAAATAAAAGACAGTTAATGCTGCCAAGCATTTCTCAGAGGGATCACTGACAGGTGGAAGAAATAGCATGGAATTAATATAACAAGTGTTTTTAAATATAAAATTATTCACGAATTATACTGACGTCCATGTATTGCTGGAAGATGATCAGTGGTCCAGGAAAGTCAGTTTATCTTGTACAACATGCCCAAGAGGAAAAGATTTAAAAGGGTAGAATTTGGAATAAATTAAATAATCCATTTTTGGGGTAATCAGAGACAAAATAAGATTTTTTTTGTGTCATAATCTTTAGGACTCTGAAACCCTACTGAGCCTGTGTACTGTCAACTTGACTTTGTCTGGACCAGAAAACAGAAAAAGCTTTATTGATTTATAAAATAAAAACAAAATTTAGAAGCAAAGTATGATTTCTAAATGAGGAAAAGGCAGAATACCAGTTTTACTGTTATTTTTTGTTTCTAAATCAGCAGATCTACTACAGGAAGAGCGAAGACAAATTTAAAGACTGATAAAACCCCCACGCTCTGAAAAATATCATTTGAAAAAAAAAAAAAAACCAAACAAACAGATGAAAAGCACAAGTTATACTTTCAAAAAGAAAGGCAAAAAAAGGTGCATTAAAAGCATACAATTAAAGAAACAAAACAAAACAAAAACAAACAAAAAAACCCAAAAAGTGAAAATCTGACATAGGACAAACACATATTTGAGTTACGAAGTCCCAAGTAATAATCAAGCTTCCAATCAGCATTAATTATTATTATTATCATTAATTATTATTACAATACTGTTTTCTCTCTGCTCTCAAGGACAGGACCTTGAGCTTAGATTAGGGACATATTTTATTCTCCTGACAGTTTGTGAGATCCAGCAGCATTTTCCCCTGCACAGAACATTTGAGCACAATCCCAGAGTTTACCAAGCCCAAGTTCAAGTCCAAATCCCAAAAGTTACTGAAGCCCAGAGGGGACTCACCTGCAGTGCACAGTGATGGGGTGATTCCCTGTTTGCTGCTGCTGCTTCTGCACGGCTGCAATGAGGTCGATCATCCCCTTCCCTTCCGCAGGAATCCCGATTTCTGGCCACCCATGGAAGTGGAACTGCCGGACGAGCCTGCTCTGCTTCTCCTGGTTACCCTGTGGGCAGGAAAACACCACATTTAGTCACTTTTTACCTCGTAATAAACCCACTCCTTGAACATCTATAGCAGAAATTCTGCACTGCTAAAATATTTGCAACCTGATCCATGATATATCGTGGATCTTGATGGACTGGATGATCTTGTTCCCAACATTAATGTTCCATGGCTCTATACAGGTTGTGCAGACCTGACAGGCCTGTTTTTAAATCTCCTAACCACTCTGCTCATAAATCCCCTCCAAAGTTTTCCTTTGCATTTGCAGAGCTGTTTCATCTGCTTCAACTTTGTTCATCCTGTGCAGGAACAGCTGAAAACTTTCCTTCTGCACAGGCCAAATCCAAAGGGCTGCTGAAACAACCCAAATCATGGACTCAGCTTTGCACAACACTTTGAAATTTCACAGCCATTGGCCTGTGATTAAAAGCACAGTAAAAGCACACACAGGTTGCCCAGAGAAGCTGTGGCTGCCCCCTCCCTGGAAGTGTCCAAGGCCAGGTTGGATGGGGCTTGGAGCAACCTGGGCTAGTGGAAGGTGTCCCTGCCCATGGGATGAGTTTTAAGGTCCCTTCCAACCCAAACCAATCTGTGATTCCATGAATAATCTTGAATCAAATTTTCCTTCACATATATTGTGGGAGACAGTAGAAAATCTAGGAATAACAGCCACAGCAAAACAATTAAAAGCCCTCCCTAAACTCACATGCCATTTTGATCAACCACCTCCTTTACTGATCAGAATTTTCGATTTTGCTTTAAGCAAAAATGTTTCATTTAAGCTTCCTCTGAATGTCAGATTAACCACATTTAAGTTTAGATAAAAATCCCCAAATTTAAGACGCAAAATTATATTTGTAAATACCCTGAAATGGAAAAACAACCTCCTGGAAATTTTAAAGGCTTACCTGACTGTATGTGACTAGGAAGTCCCTCACACTGATGGCATCTAACAGGCTGTCACTCTTGATTTCCACGGTGATGTCTCCGTGAGTCACAGAGCCCTCCGATGGCCAGTACTGGCAGCATTTTTCCTGCAAAATCCAGAGGATGGTAAACATTCCTTGAATTTTTTTCCCAGCTCTCTACATTGTCATGAATCTCTGATACAGGAGGTGACATCCAGCACTGCTCTAAACAGTTTGTATTGCCAGCACTAATAACTATTAGTAAGTAATAAAATGTTCCTGTAATAGAAACCATTAAGATGAAAAGGGCTCAGGAGGCACAGATGGCAAATGTTGCTTTAAAACACATGTAACTCCTGAAAGCAATGCAATGTTGTTTAAAACCTCACAAAATCACCAAGAAAAAGGATTTCCCAGCACTAGAGCACCCTGGATGCAGTGTTGAACCTGGAATCTTTAATCTGCAGCACACAGAGATATGCAGCAATCTCTTCATTAATTAATGATGAACAAGGAGAGGCTCAGAATGAGTCACTGGAGCTTATACTGGCACAACTGGGAGGAAAGTTTACACAAAATCTTTGTCCAGCTTCTTCCCAAATCCCAAACCACTATTTCACGTCAGGTGTCCTTTTAATGTGAACTTGAAGCTTTTAAAAACTGTAATATTCGCTAGTTTTGGTGGGTTTTCTAAAAATTCAAGCAAAAGCAGCAACACTAGCCCTCACCAAATAGTGAAGCAAGTGCTTGTTTTAGGAAAGGCAAAAAAAAAAAAAAAAGAAAAGAATTGTTTTGCTGGAATTTGTAGGCAACAAACATTTTATCTGATATTAATGGTCATGTTTTGCTGGTGAGAACAGGAAGAGCTTTGCTGTGGAGCTGTGGGACACGGGACACACGTACCTGCTCCCTCTCCTGGACCTCTGTGAGCATCACGATGGTGTGGCACTTCCACTCCCACACCATCCTCCAGAAATCCTCCACTGTGTGTGGAAGAGGGCCCTGGGTGGCAATGAAATAATCCTTCTGGCGATAGCCCTGCGGGGAGAGACCGAGATCACGCGTTGGGATGGGAGAGGAAAAGGGAAGGGGACAGAGCTGAGGGGCAGAAGGAGATCACAGCTTCAGTGGGAGCTTCTCCCAGGGAACAAGGGACAGGATGAGAGGAAACAGCCTCCAGTTGTGCCAGGGGAGGGTTAGATTGGAGATCTGGGAAAATTTCCCCACAAGAAATGATCGTCACTGGCCAGGGCAGGGGTGGGGCTCCCACCCTGGAGGGATTTAAAAGCTGTGTGAATGTGGCACTTGGGGACATGGGTCAGTGGTGGCCTTGGCAGTGCTGGGGAATGGTTGGATCTGGTGATCTCAGAGGGTTCTTGCAACCTAAATGATTTGTGATGCTAAAAACTCCCCTAAATTCACAATCCTGAGGTGAATTTTTCCAATCGTGGCTGAAGGGATGAAATTCTGCAAGAACAGGGAGCTGAAAAGCTTTCCCAATGACATTGTAACAACAGCAGCTATGAGGCTTTTCTGTAGAATTAACTTTAACTCTGTTTTAAGGTACAGTTTCATTTCACAAAATCACAGAACCATTAGGTTGGACAAGACCTCAGATCATCAAGTCCAACCTATGACCCAACACCACCACGTCAACCAGACCATGGCATGAGTGCCACACCCGGTCCTTCCTTATTTCCATGCTGATTGAATCATCCACAATCCTCAGATGCTGATGGAGTTTTACTGCCTAAACACATGACTAATTCCCAAATTGAAATAAAACCAAGACACAGTCCTGGGTTGCCCAGGTTCCAACAGGTAGCTGGGAAGAAAGCTTGGAATTAATCCAGGCCTACCCAGGCAAACCCTGGCTCCTAAACACTGTGACAGCCTTTCCCTGTGCTAAATATAGACTTTTCTGTTTCTCAGAAGAGCAAATATTTACACCTGTTAACCTGAAGCAGATAATGGAACAGCTGGATGTCAGTTGTCTAGCTAATTTGTTTCATTGCCTGTTTGTCAGAATTTAATAAAAGCTTTCATTTATAAATCTAACAACAAAGGAGAATGTTTAAATTACACAATTATGTAAACTGAAATTGAAAACACCAGATGAGAAATGGACTTGGAAACTCCCATAAACCAAACTGAACCAAAAAAGCTCATCTTCTTCATAAACCAGGTTGATTGTGTCTCTAAAATGACTTATCTGACTTATCAGTAACAGAAAAATATCAGATTCAAAATTTAAATACACAGAAATGGTTTATACATACATCTATGAAGGAAGCATTGATGTAGTCAGTATATTCTTGCCCTCTTTTCATTGACAGAATCACTCTGTTAAAATCATCTGGGAAAAAAAAAAAAGACAGGTCTAGTCTTACTTTTGCCAACCGCATGTGAAATAACAAAACCTGCAATATCTTTCCTCTGAAATTCTCATTTTGCAGGTGCAGACATCGCAGTGCTGGAACTTTGGAATTTCACAAAGAATATGCAAAGAATCCCACAGAAAATAGGTTGGCTTAAAAGGTGAAACTGCTGAATTATTTAATCCAAAATACTCGATTTTAACAGATTTTATATCAGTGAAGTAAAAATCAATTCATTAAATCGTTTGCAGGTGCTTTATAATAGTATTTCATTTTATATAAGGATGTATTTTATAAGGAGAGCTGTGCTCTGATATGTTGCCAACATACAGACAGTGTGTGTAGTCACAACAGCCTGGGGATAATCAGGTATTTACAGCACTTGCTTCTGTGTATAAAAGTTGGCCTCTTACATGGGATGATCTGGATGACTCTTGCTTTCTTCATATTTGCTGGAAGATTCCCAGTTCTCATGTTCTCTTTCATGATCCGAACGTTTGTTAACTTCTGGAATAAAATACAAAGCAGGATGAAAACTCCTTGGAATAGAAGTGGGTCCCACTCACCATATCTGCCCTTTAAAGTGTCTTTATTAGGTATAAAACAGTGACACAGCCAAAGGGACACTGACTTTTCACAAAAACCACTTCATCGTCCTGTCCATAAAAATTAAGAAAGAATAACGGTCACAGAATCATGGAACGGTTTAGGTTGGAAGGACTTAGAGTTTATCCCAAGTTGCTCCAAGCCCCACCCAATTTGGCCTTGGACACTTCCAGGGATGGGGCAGCCACAGCTTCTCTGTGCCAGGGCCTGCCCACCCTACAGGGAAACATTTCTACCTAACATCCTTTTGCTAATGAATGGACCAATACTCCTTATTATTTATTCAGTTTATGCTGACAGCATTCCCAGGACAGAGAACATGAACACTGTTCTTGCCTTAGCGATTATTTTATAGTACATCTAAATAATAATAGTAATATATATATATATACACACCCATGAGACCGTGCAAGAACACACAACAAAAACTGCCTCTGCTGGGCTGGGACTCACCAAAAAGCGATCAGTTACACACCTGCATTTCAGCAACTATCCAATACAAATTTGATTTAAAGTAAAACTAAGTCATAAAAAAGTTCTAATTATTCCCTCAGGACACTAAAATCTATTTTAACAATGATCAGACACAGCCAGTGTGGTTGTTTTCTGCATTTGGGGCTCTCCACTAAAAAGAAATCCCCTTTTTTTTTTTTTAATTTACTTTCCTGACAGTCTGGACATTCAGCAAAATTCCCTGCAATTCTCCCTGTCAGTCACCTCTGAGTTAACAATCCCACTGAGATGCAAATTAGGCATACGTAATCCAGTTTCCTCTTCCAGCATTATCTGATCTGGCCTCCGGACCAGACCCAGAGAATCACTCCACTTTTCCTTCCCAAACAAACAAAAAAACATATAGGAAGTGGCCTGTACAACAACACAGCTCTGAATGAACATTCCCAGAACAGGATGTTCAGCAAGGGCCCCATTCACCCACTCCACAGGACCATTCACAGCGACCCCAAAAGAGCAACTTCTTCCCTTTTATGGACCTTTAAGGTGACACTTTTATCTTTTCGGATTAAACCTTAGAAATCCTGGCACAGGACTTCCATACTTACTTTGAATTCTTCTTCCAGCCCCAGTTTGACCAGGTTTGGGGCCGCATTGTGGGATGTCTGGAGGTGTTTTTCTAGGGATGACACGTCGAGCTCGGTGTCCCCGTAGAGGTAGTACTCGAGTAAGGCTTGATAAATGAAGGAGTATTGCATCTGGCAAAGACAGAGAGGCAGGTGAGGATACAGGGATGAAAGCAGGCATTCTGGGCCTTACCTATCTCATTTAAAATCACAAAACCATGGAAGGGTTTGGGTTGGAAGGGGCCTTAAAGCCTATCCAGTTCCACCCACTGCCATGGGCAGGGACACCTTCCACTTGACCAGGTTCCTCCAGCCTGGCCTTGGACACTTCCAGGGATGGGGCAGCCACAGCTTCTCTGGGCAACCTGTGCCAGGACCTCACCACCCTCACAGAGAAGCATTCCTTCCTAATATCCAACCTAAACCAGCACATGGAATCCTGGAATGGTTTGGGTTGGAAGGGTGCTTAAAGATTATCCAGTTCCATGGGCAGGGACACCTTCCACTATCCCAGGCTGCTCCAAGCTCCGTCCAACCTGGTCTTACCCAGGCATGCAACAGCACAAGACACTGTGGAGTAGAAATGCAGAAGTGTCTTCTCTGACCACGAACAGCTGTCATTAAAGCCCACTCACGTCAGTCTGGACCATCTGTGGCCGCTGGTTGCGGATCCTGGACACAAACTCGAACACGTCCACCTTGTGCTCCGCATGCATCATGTCGATGATGGCGTCGATGACAATGAAGGTGCCCGTGCGGCCCACGCCAGCGCTGGGGGGGACAGAGCACAGTGAGACCTCTGGAATCACCAATCTGCGAGAACTGCTACAGCAAGAAGTTCTACAGGTAGAACTCGAGCTTAGACCTAAACTGAAATGGACACTGGGAAACGTAAAACTTCACAGAATCATGGAATGGTTAAGGTTGGAAAAGCCCTCTAAGACCATCAAGTCCAACCATTCCCCCAGAACTGCCAAGGCCACCACTAACCCATGTCCCCAAGTGCCACATCCACAGGGCTTTTAAATCCCTCCAGAGATGGGGACTCCACCACTGCCCTGTGCAGCTGTACCGGGGCTGGACAGCCCTTTCCATGAAGGAATTTTTCTTAATATCAAATCTAAGCCCCTCTATTTTTCATTTCGACAATGACAGCAACAAAGTAAAAATAAAATAAAATAAAATGTGAATTTTTTTAACACAAAAACTCTCCTCTTCACAGCTCAGGGTTGATGACATCAGAATTATATTTAAATACACCTTTGGAAAAGAAATTTGATTGAGCATCCATAATAATTCAGTCTAAGATGAAAATGTAATATTTTTTTCGTAATTTTTAGTTCCACATTCCCCAACACTACCACCCCAAAACACTTTTTGGGTTTTATATCCTTCACAAGCCACGAGAGGGAGCACGATCATTAGAAATTACACAGCTCCAGTCGACTTTGGGCTCTTCCTTCCAGAGGAAAAGGGCATGGCATCCTGTGCTAGGCATTATTAGCTCTCCTTTAACCTTTGGTTGGTTTATTTTGCTGGAATGGCCACCAACACCTCCAGGAACAGGATAAAAACATCTCCCCTCATCCCCAGCTCAAAGATAACAGGGAAGTTTCCAGCAAGGACACATTAGGTTTTAAATACCACCAGGAAAAAAATACTGTGTTCATAACACAGCTGAGTTCTTCTGTCACACAAACACTTTTAACAGCAAACACCACGTGAAATCAAAGCCCTACTGTTCCAGAGGTCTGGAGGGATGATGGACATGAGTGGATCTATGGAGTACCACGGAGTTTCACCAAATTTTCACTAAAACTTCTGCCCCCAAACCCTTTTGGATTTCATCATCCATTTGTCAGACTGTCCTCCCTCCTGCCAGTCTCAATCCAGAGCTCCCACCCCTTGGTCTCACTTGGCCCCTCCAGCCACTGACCATGGACCACCCCACAGTGGCCAAGGCTCCACCCCTTCCATTCATGTTTGACCTCTGACACCAAGGACGAGTCCCCCATCGTGTCCTACTCTTTGACTCCCAGTTTATAAACTGTTTTCCTCTTCCTGAAACATCCTGGGAACCACTCTGAGCAGGGGTCACCCATGTGCAGTTCTCACCCCCTGAGCCCCACTCTCAGCTCTGTCACTTCCCTTCCCTTTACAGCCACAATCCCTTTTTCCACATCCTTGCTCCATCCCCTTGTTCCTTTATTATTTCAGACAAGCTCTGAATTCCATCCTTGCATATCCCTCCTCAAGCTGGGAATTTCACCAACCTTGACATTTGCCTCAGAATTTCCCTGATTTTATCCATCCTTAACTTCCTCCAGAGTATCCCTTACTCAGCTAATCCTCATCTGCTCACAGAAAATAAATTATTTCCAAAAACTCATGGAATAAAAGAACTGACAGAAAATCCTGCCACCCCTGCCCTTGTTTTCACTTCTTTCCTTGCAAATGCCAAATTAGAGCTTTATTAAGTTCCACGAGATTTTGATGGAGCTGGTTTTGTCACAGTGGCTGGGTAATATTTTTCTAAAAGCTCACTAAAAATGGATGGTTACTCACTCCTGATGGGCTTCCCTTTCCTTTTTCCAACAATTCAATGGTGTCACATCCTGAGCTCCAACGGAAATTAAGTGTCACCTCTGTCTCTCCTCCGTGATTTCTGACATAGGCTGAGGCCCCAGCACTGACACAGGTCACACTGTGCTCTCTTGGCCCATTATACTTAAATTTCTGCAGATTTTAATTAAGATATTTTGTATTTTCCTTTATTTTGTCTCTACTCCTGCTCATTAAGCCAAGTACAGCATTTCCTGCCAGTGGCAAATAAAGCTCAAGGCCAAAATGCATCTCCACACATAATAAAGGGCTATAAAAATACAATGGGTTTCTTCAAGGAAAGACTGTGAGACAACTAAAATCTGCTTTTTCCATTGAATGCTTTTCTTCAAGCCCCTTATTTATGACACCTGGGAGAGAAGTTGAATCCCAGCAAGGCAAGAACTGGATGTAAACCAACCATCAACACTGCCTTGGTCAGAACAAACACACTCTTTCAAGGGAGTATTTCTAGATATCTGACACAAGCAAGTTAAAAAAAAAAAGACAAATACATGAATCTACAGCCTTTTTTCCTTAAAAACAAGACCCTGAAAGACAAAGCTGCTCTTCTTTTCTTTTCATACTAAACTCATTACAATAATTGCTCCTGAAAAGATACTTCTTGCTCATTTGTGAGCTTACAGTTGCTATAGAGATTGCAATTATTGTCTTCAAACTGATTTGGAGTTTGGATTTGGTTTCATTAAGACAAGATTTCAACAGCACAAGCCTTTGACAGCAGGACCTGTGTGTGTTGACCCATGAGTGGGAATATGTTCTGTATTCATATGTAGCACATTCTTAAAATTGCAGCATTTAAGCCTCTTGAATGAAGTTCTTTATTCCCAACTTTTTATGCATTCAAATGGCTAATTTACACAGGGAACTGCAATTTTACTGTGGGAGAAGTGGGGGATGGATCCCCAGAGGAGCATTTAGTGGCAAAGGTCACAGATTTGTATTATTCATCTGTTTTTCTGACAAGGAACATATTTGTACCAAACAATGGATACCACTCATGGATTTAAAAACCCCACAAACAACAAAACAACAACTTCTGTTTGAGTATGGAAGTGACAGCAAAGACAGATCTTTTGAAGTTGTTTACACCCTTTTCTCTCAAAAAGCTCAGCATATTATTACCCATTAATATAAATATGTAAATAAATAACATAAATATGCAAATAAACAGACATATACATAAAATATATATATAACTCCAGACCAAGCTATGAGAATGCCTTGAGGAGCACATACATACCTACAGTGAACCACAATCGGTCCAGCGTGGGCAGGATTCAATGCTTTGACTTTTTTCAGGAATTTCAGCATCCCAATAGGTGTGAAAGGCACCCCAAAATCTGGCCAGCTGGTGAAGTGAAGCTGTGTGACAAGCCTCGGAGCTTTACAACCGTCGTGAAGCTGCAGGAACACACAGACACTGTCGGACATCTCATTTCTCATGCAAAGGTTCAGACACAAACTGCCCTGGTTATTTATGATTTTAAATCCTGCAACACTTCAGAATTTTACAGTGTAAACTTCTTTCTCTAAAGATTACAAAGAAGCCCCCAGAGCAGGGCTGCTCCTCACCGACTGCACGCAGAACTTGCGGATGGTGTAGTCCACCAGCACTATACAATCCTCCACGGACACACGGATGTTTCCATAAGTCCAGCACCCCTGGTCAGGCCAATACTGGTAACATTTTTCCTGCACAAAAGCACAGGGAGTTTTATAACACTGAGTTTGCTTTCACTGCTGGTCACTCTTCAAAAGAAGGGAGTTATCTGAAATCAGGGTGTATAAATACAGATATCGGAGTTTCTCACCTGGCACAAGGCAGCTTTAACACCTTGCTGGTGCTACTGATTAAATTTCTGCAGAGAAGGTGAGAACAGCTTTGAAGCTGGTTTTTAACCTAGTCAGACCTACACAGCTTTTGTTTCAGTTTGGCTGCTTTGTGAGGGGGTGTCCAAATGTGGGAACTGTGATGTTTTGACTGCATTTTCAAGCTTTAGGTGCAGCCAGTGAGAAATGCAGAGCAGACCTTATTTCAGAGAATCACTGAAGCACAGGCTGCTTTAGGTTGGAAGGGACCTTAAAGACCATCTCATTCCACCCCCTGCCATGAGCAGGGACACCTTCCACTAGCCCAGGTTGCTCCAAGCCCCATCCAACCTGGCCTTGGACACTTGCAGGGATGGGGCAGCCACAGCCTTTCTGGGCAGTCATTTGGAGTCATGAGGAACATCCAGATTTAAGAGTTCTGGCTGCTCACACTGAGAATGGGTCCTTATGGGTTGCCTTTGCTGTCTGAGCTTCATCAAGCAGCAGTAAAAGTGCAGGAAAAGAAAACAAAAGTAACATCGTGAAGAGGCAAACAAGGAACGCCCATCCACGTAACAGAGGAGGAATGGGGGACAGGAAGGAACAGCACCACTCTCACAACGAAGCAGCTTTAATATTTAATGGTTTTGTGGGTGTGCCAGAAAGAATTCTGAAAATGCAAAGAGTTTTTATCTTCATTCCCAACCAGACCCATCTACAAGTGCAGCCTTAGGCTGAGATAAAACTGCGAGAATTTTCCATTGGCTGTGGATTATGCAGGACACAATGAGCCATCAGAACTTCTTCCTTAAGAGCAACTGATAGAAGTTTGTGTTTTAGAAATGAAAACTACATTTTTTGAGCAGGAACTCAGCTGTGCTGAGAGGGACCAGGGGAGGAAGTGATCAGAAATGCAACTGGCCAGAGCCTGGGCAGCCACAACTTATTCTGGAGCACACAGGGACACCTCAGGGCAAATTGAAAGCTCTTTACCTCTTTTCTTTCTTTCAGGTTGGTTAACATGACAATAATGGCTGACTTCTGCTCCCATATCATCCTCCAGAAGTCATTGACTGTTTCTTGCTTAGGTCCTGCAGACAGAACACAGCAGTGCTGAGGAGGGGTATGGATCAGAGAAAAACTTATTTAATTTACAATACCCCCACCCTGGATGCCCACCCAGACCTGTGTTTGCTACACCTGCACAGGTTTGGAACATACCATATATTCCTTAAAAACTCCCATATTTTATTTATCATAATCATATGCACCCAAGTCAACATTTCTAGCAGATATCTCCTCCCTTGAAATATTACTCATAGAATCACAGAATTTTTTGGAAGGGACCTTAAAGATCATCCAGTTCCACCCCCTGTCGTGGGCAGGGACACCTTCCACTAGCCCAGGTTGCTCCAAGCCCCGTCCAACCTGGCCTTGGACACTTCCAGGGATGGGGCAGCCACAGCCTTTCTGGGCAGTCATTTGGAGTCACGAGGAACATCCAGATTTAAGAGTTCTGGCTGCTCACACTGAGAATGGGTCCTTATGGGTTGCCTTTGCTGTCTGAGCTTCATCAATCAGCAGTAAAAGTGCAAGAAAAGAAAGCAAAAATAACATCATGAAGAGGCAAACAAGGAACGCCCATCCACGTAACAGAGGAGGAATGGGGGACAGGAAGGAACAGCACCACTCTCACAACGAAGCAGCTTTAATATTTAATGGTTTTGTGGATGTGCCAGAAAGAATTCTGAAAATGCAAAGAGTTTTTATCTTCATTCCCAACCAGACCCATCTACAAGTGCAGCCTTAGGCTGAGATAAAACTGCGAGAATTTTCCATTGGCTGTGGATTATGCAGGACACAATGAGCCATCAGAACTTCTTCCTTAAGAGCAACTGATAGAAGTTTGTGTTTTAGAAATGAAAACTACATTTTTTGAGCAGGAACTCAGCTGTGCTGAGAGGGACCAGGGGAGGAAGTGGTCAGAAATGCAACTGGCCAGAGCCTGGGCAGCCACAACTTCTTCTGGAGCACACAGGGACACCTCAGGGCAAACTGAAAGCTCTTTACCTCTTTTCTTTCTTTCAGGTTGGTTAACATGACAATAATGGCTGACTTCTGCTCCCATATCATCCTCCAGAAGTCATTGACTGTTTCTTGCTTAGGTCCTGCAGACAGAACACAGCAGTGCTGAGGAGGGGTATGGATCAGAGAAATACTTATTTAATTTACAATACCCCCACCCTGGATGCCCACCCAGACCTGTGTTTGCTACACCTGCACAGGTTTGGAACATACCATATATTCCTTAAAAACTCCCATATTTTATTTCTCACAATCATATGCACCCAAGTCAACATTTCTAGCAGATATCTCCTCCCTTGAAATATTACTCATAGAATCACAGAATGTTTTGGAAGGGACCTTAAAGATCATCCAGTTCCACCCCCTGTCGTGGGCAGGGACACCTTCCACTAGCCTCAGGTTGCTCCAAGCTCCATAAAACCTGGCCTTGGACACTTCCAGGGATGGGGCAGCCACAGCTTCTCTGGGCAACCTGTGCCAGGGCCTCCCCACTCTCACAGCCAACAATTCCTTCCCAATATCCCATCTCACCCTGCCCTTTGGGAAGCCATTCCCCCTTGTCCTGTCCCTCCAGGCCCTTGTCCCAAGTCCCTGCCCAGCTCTCTTGGAGCCCCTTTAGGCACTGGAAGATGCTCCAAGTATTCAGTCTTAAATATTATTTAATCCTTTAGGTAGACAATGGCAGGAGCAGCATTTAGAATTTCTACTTGCAGCTTTTCCCATGGCAAGGTCCACATTACTTGTGACCACAACAAATCCCTGTCTGGGAGCTGCTCATCGTGCAGGAGAGGCTGGGGCAGCTCTTGTTTTGAGTCTGGGATTGTGGTGACAAAGTTACCCACATTTATGATTAAATACAGCACAAGAATTCCTGTGGCAATGCTGATTTCTGTGGCAGGATTGCTTAGGCTGAATGTATTGTCAGGAGACATCAATTTTAGGGTGGAGTGGGGGGAAGATGAGCCTCTGCTCAGAGCAGCATCTGCAGGTCTAAAGGCACTGGGTCACCTCACACACTTCAACCTCTAAATCCAACCTCGTATTTGACCACTTTCTGCAGCTGAAAATAACCTTTAAAACACGTCTAAAATTAAACATGGGCAGCTCTAAGATGTACAGAATAGAGAAATGAAAATAAGTTACCTTGTGCTGCTATGAATTTATTCTTTTCTTTATAACCCTGTGGAAATAAATATCAGTTAAAAGATGGAATGACAGCATGTGTTAGCAGAGAAATACTTATTTAGTTCACAAAGTCTGCAGTGGGTAAATGTCAGCTTACATCTATGTACGATGCATTAATGTAGTCTGAAGATGGGACTCCATCAATTTGGGTCAAAATCACTCTGGAATGATCATCTGAAAGAAAAGAAGCATGTTAATCACTCTGAAAGATGTGATTTCTTTGCAAGCAGGAGGCCTGGATAAGCACAGAGCTCCTAAACCACTACTAGAGACATGTCACAAACCAGACAGGTTGGACACATGCAATGTATGAAGAGCATTTGTGACCACTGAAATTGTTATTAATTGAATATTTTGAGCAAACCCCACTACAACCAGCCTGCTCAGTGGCAAACTAATTGTCTGATTTAAAAGGAAAGGCAATGTCTTACATGGCAGGATGTTGGGATATCTGTTCTTCTCCCTGTTTTCTTCCTTGTTTGCCATTTCAAATGTTCCCTGCACATATCCAGATGTTAATGACTGAAAAAACAAAAAAGATGCAGAAGTCAATATGTTAGAAAACAACTAACTCTTGACTGCACATGGGGTAGGGAAAATCTGCATTTTCACACTTATCCTTGCATCCAAGAGAATGAAACATATTTCAGCTTTTTTTTTCCCCCCAATAACTTTAAATGCTCTATAAAAGGAAAATACACCCTGTCAGATTTCACTACAGAAAATGAGCTCAGCAGTTTTAGAAAAATAAGTAAAATTTTTTTTCCACCAGAGATCACAGTTCTTTAGAAGATTGTTCAACTCTGAGCTGCTGCCTGAAGCTGCCATCTGTCCACAGTGACTCACAGCACCACGACCCACAACAACAGTTGGTTCAACAACAGAAATATAGAGTTTGATTGTTAATATTCACTGCTTAGAACATTAAATATCAAACATCTTGCTCAGGGCCACAGGTGAAGGCCCAACTCTGGCAGAAAGGGAGGAAGAGAAAATAAACTGTGATTTTTTTTTATGCTGCAGGGGCAAGAGTCGAATTCTGCAAGTCATCAGCAAGATCTAAGAGTGCAGATAAATTTAGTCAGGCTTAAAAAAACCCACGACAAAAACAGTCTTGGAGAGCAATCAAACTAAAGAAAAAAAAATGGAGAGGTAGAAGGTGAAGATGAAAACAAGGAAATGCCCAAGGTGGAGCTGCTGAGATGCCACCACTGCAAATGGATCAAACCAGAACTCAACTTCATTGAGATCCTTCTAGTGAACTCCTCAAACCTCAGTGTCAGCATGTGGATCCCACCAAGGTAAAATCCCAGCGGTTTTGGGAAGGCACAACCACCTTCTCCCGCCCTTCTACCTCCCACCACCCAGCTTGAGTCACCCAGGGCAAGGGAAAGAGTGGTGAGCGATGGCACAGCTCAAACCACCCCTGCTTGGCTGGCAGGGGGCAGGGCTTGGAATTCCCCCCTGAAAACAGCAGTGGTGTTGCCAGGGTGACACGGGATAAGAGGGGGTGTGGGGAGGACTCCTCCACCACAGAGGAAACAGCAACGTGCATTTGTGGGTTTGGGTTGCTGGGTTTTGTTTTGTTTTGTTTTTTGTGTCACTTAAAGCTGTGAATGTGAAAGAAAGAAGAGAGGAGGTTAAAAAAAGCTCGAGAAAGAAAGCTGCTTTTAGCAAACTGCTTAATTCCTTGTTTGAATGAAAATTGTGGGTTTTAATTAGCCCATTTTGCTGATTAAAATACATTTATGATTTATAAAACAAAGAAACTTAATTTTTGTAGGAAAACAAGTAGTGGAAGGTGTCCCTGCTCACGAAAGAGTTTGGCACTGGATGGTCTTTAAGGTCCCTTCCCACCCAAACCACTGATTCTATGAAATAATTATCTCTTTAAACATGATTTCTTTAAATAAAGTCAGGCAACAAATTCCCTAACAAACAAACAGCCGTAGAAGTTCTGCATCTTCAAATGAAAAATGGATGAGAAGTAATTATTTTGGGCAAAATCATCTCTCCTGAGCCCTGCAAGGCCCTGGCATCTCCACAGAAAGCTCCAGGGTGGGTGGTGAACCCCAGTTCCAGGGCACAGCCCTGTTCCAGCTCCCACCCTTTGTGCAGGATGTGATTCATCGAGGCTGCACCTCACCACGTCCTCTCCATCACCCCCCAGTCACGAGGAACTGAGTCCTGGTGGCACTGGGTCATCTGCTGCACCACACTGCGACCTGCCCCCACTTCCCAGGAACCCTAAAAATCTCACTGAAGCTTCTGGGGGCCTCAATCCAGAATAATTTTCTCCTTTCTGTTCCACTAAATGAGCCACAGGGGTTTCTTAATCAAGTCAAAATTAAAATTTCAACTGCAAATTCTTACAGGAAGCTTTCCAGAAAATCTCAGAAAACCAAGGCAATAATCCGCTCATTCCACACTTCCAAAATCCAGCTCATGTTCCACTAGGGATGATAAACAGAGGTAGGGGCCTTACAGAAAGGAATAGGGTTTTTTTTTTTAAATTGTTTCTTTTATTTCCTGTGAAGGAAGAACACACTCTTCCCAGTGCCCAGTGTGCACAAAGGAATCACATAACAAAAAGGGAAGCAACTGAGAGTAGAAGGAGGCTCTGCTATTTTGGTTGGTGTACAAGGAGTGCAATGTGCCTCTTAAGGGTAATTTAGGCTTTAAGGACAAATTCAAAGGTACTGAAGAACACCATTAGGTACATAAATCTAAGAGAACTGTCCTCAAAAATCAGGAACTGTCCTCAAAAATCCTTTCTGCCTCCTGCATGTCTTCATCTATCAGCACTTGCTTTACTCTTACAAAAAAAAAAAAAAAATGAGTTGGGACCAAACTTCTTTGCCTGGTGCACATCCCTGGCCACTGCTGGCTCACAGGACTTGCCAATTGGCTTCAAATTCACACTGGAGTCCCTGTATCTGCATTCCCAGAGATGCCTGACCCCTTGATGTGTGGATCAGGCCATGTGAAGCCAAAACCACCATGGGCAGAGATCTGCACAGGATCACAGAATGGTTTGGGTTGGAAGGAACCTCAAAGCCCATCCAGTCCCACCCCCTGCCATGGGCAGGGACACCTTCCACTAGCCCAGGTTGCTCCAAGTGCCATCCAACCTGGCCTTGGACACTTCCAGGGATGGGGCAGCCACAGCTTCTCTGGGTACCCTGTGCCAGTCAGGTTCCACCACAGCTCAGCAGCTCCCACCAAAAAGGCTTGTGCAAAGTGGAAAACTCTGGAAAACCTGTGGGATTTGGCAGCTGTGGCTTCACGGGGCAGATCCAGGTGTGACCTCAGCGAGTGGGAGGATGGAGCTGAGTCCAGGGGGTGTGAGTGCTGCGTGCTGGGGGATGCTCTGCAGGAGGGGTCACCACACACATGTCTGTGCTGAAGGGTCTTGATTTATCAGCCCCTTTCCTTCCAGTGCTCTGTGTGTCAGTGTTCCTGCTTTATGCTACAACATCAATCACTCCGATCTCCAGCTGTCTTTCCACCTTCCTTCCCCTCTCAGGCTTGAGCAAACAGCTCATACATCCATTCCAGCAGGGAGACAAAAAACCACATCAAGCATCAAGAAAACTGCGTGTACCACCAAGCCTTTATGAGGAGCAGACCCCAGTTTTTTGTGTGTGCAGACAGAATCTCACAAACTCACAGCACGGGGCAGAAAATGATCCAAGCAAAACAGGGCTTAAAAATTAAAATTGATGGTTTGTTTCACTCTGAACTGCAGAACAAATTAATCAGGAGAGTCAAAATCCACCAGCACGCACCTTGTCAAGATAGTTTTCACATTCATTTTGTCAGCTTTGATAAATATCTCCACAATGCTCCCTCTCTGATAAGGGAAAATTATGTGTTTTAAAGATATCATCAAACAAATTGCAGATATAAATATGCTCCCAATTAAGGAGGTAACTCAACAGCCTGTCTAATCAACATGTGCTTTCACAAATCCCTGCTTGACATTTAAGCTACTGCTCTGAACAACTTGCTTCTGCTGTGGAAGAAAATGAAATGAAATAGTGAAAAGAAATAACAGAAAAGCACGGAAAAGGCCCCAAATGCAGACTTATCCCATTGTATTTCTCCATAGGAATTGGACCAGGTCACCACAGACTCCAGGTACAACTCATCTGCACGACCACATGTGGCTGCAGCTCAGGATGTGGGGTAGAAAATACTGACCAAGGCAACAGTTTAAAGAGAAACCCTAAAATCTGTGCTCCTCCACAGAAACTGGGTGTTAGGGCACAGGAGCTGCAAACAGGGCAGTGATGGGATGATAACAAAGAGCAAAAAGTCAAATTAGCAGGGGGGAAAAAAAAGTCAAACCTCACCAGGGTGATATTAAAGGCCTCAAACTGTGTGTTCTCCTTTAAGTACTTCCAGAGGTGAAACACTCAGACTCACCCAAAAAACCCTCCACTGCCATCAAGAAAATCAGGGCTAGAGGTTCATGTTCAATGTTCCTCTCCTCCAGCTTTCAGGCACACACTAAATACCTTCTTTAAACATTACCAAGTGTCAAACAGTTCATATAATACCAATTTAACATCATAAAGCAGCTAAACTCCAGATTTTGTCCAGATAAGGGGTCACCACACACTCTCAGTTCTGGGGCTCTGAGACACCACCACCAAACACTTAGAAGAAATAATAATATTTGCAGACATTTTTGTTCCCCTCCCCTCCTTTGGCCATCAGTCTGTTTAACCCACGTGTGAGAACTTACATTAAACTCCTCCCGGAAGAGCTTCCCTTCGTCTGCCGAGCGTATCCGTATTTCCTCCTCCAGATTTTCCACCGGAATAGGAAAATACTTCTTTGGGCCTGAGGGAGACCTGCTGAGCAACATGACCCGTTGCTGTTCTGTCAGGACAAGGGAAGGGCATGTTAAAGGCACGTCCAGAGCAACAGAGACCGAGATATTTCCAACTACAGATTCATCTTTACGCTGGAAGATGCCAAACCAAACTTCTCACGTGAGGCTTCAGCCGGTGATAAAATCGACTTAAAGGAAATAAAAAACCAAATCATAAGCCAAGCAGTTGCTTTGAGAACTTAATAATATCAAGAAGAACCTGGTGAAATTAATAATTTCTGTATTTGCACTGGATTAAAATGTGACCAAGTTTTATTCAGAAAAGGAGAAAGTTCACTCTGCTGACAGAGAGCAGGGACTGCAGGGACAGCTTTTGGCATCTATCACCAAAGAGGTGCTTGAAATAATTTCACTAGCGAAGGGGAAATAAAAATAATTTTAAAAAAACCCTATCTTTAACTTGGCAGCCACCAGAAACTCTGCACCAAGACTGGTTGCTCCTGTTTTCAAGCCCCAGCAGAGCAGGAAGCTGAAGGGTGTATTTAGAGGTTTGACTTTCTCTCTGACTGCCACCCCGTTTTACCCACTTGTTAGGTCACACATAGCTCAGTGGAACTTCCACAAAGCACAGATTGATTATTTTTATCATTACATTTATCGTTTTTCTCTTGGTTATGGCTAAAAGAACTTGTCCAGACACTCTGTGTTTGTTGGGTTTGAGCTGAGTCCCACAGAGTGATGCACCCACGGGGCTGTCCGGGCACAGAAACAATTAAAAAGCCAGAGGAAAACATTTTGAACTCTCAGAGTGCTTTTTTTTTTGTGCCATTAGCTGAAAAAACTGCCCTATTTCAGCCTCTTGCTTTATCTTCACACTCAGGAACCAGCCAATAATTTCACAAAGAGTTAAGGCCTCTTTTTTCCCTATTTGAAGAAGAAATTCTGCAATTCTTTCTTTAAATACAAATATCAGTGTCAGAAACCTGGACCTCAGCTGGCATCCTGCTAAAACATCTATAAAGAGTCCAAAAATCATTCAAAAAGAATCATTTGCTGTATCACAACCTGAAGTGAATATTATTTAGAACCAAAAACTGAAAGTTAAGACTATATATAGACATATTTAAATATGGATCTCTATTCCAAGGCCAGGTTGGATGAAGCTTGGAGCAACCTGGGATAGTGGAAGGGGGTGGAACGCGATGAGCTTTAAGGTCCTTCCAATTAGGGATTCTATTTTTTTAAACTATTTTATACTACTTTAAACTATAAATATAAGCAGACATAAGTAAATAATTTTGAACTAGAGAGCCAGGGCGTGTGCACACAAACAAACTGCAAGCAAATCTCTCCATACCTTGCTCTTCCAAGATCCCGTTCGGCATCTTTTTGTCCCCGGAGGTCACGACAGCTTTCCTGTGTCTCCTGAACCTGAAACACGGACAGCAAGTCATCTGAGCAACACTGCTGGTAGGCAACCAGAGTTCTCCCCACACCATTATTTCACCAACCATGTAATTCTAGAGAAACTCTTTCTGTTCATCTTCCCCGTGGCCACAGCCCGTGGTCTGCGCCGGAGGTTCTGCCTCTCCCCGCGCGTCTTTCGCTTCCTCGTGAGGTCACATCGAAACAGGGCTGAGCTACTTCAGCCTGCACAGCCCCACACACACCTACCTGAAAAAATACCCAACCAGCACCAGGAAGATGATGACAACCAGGCCCAGAATCAGCAGAGAAGTGAGCAGGTCCTTGTGCAAGTTGTTCTCTTCGGTGGAGTCTGTGGATGGAACATAACGTGAAATATTGACACAGGCTTCCTCAGCCGGTACAAAAACTGTGCCTGGGGCATCAAAAATCTGTGATTCTACACAATGATCAAAATTATTTTACTTAGCTCACCGTGAAAGTTCAATATTTTTTCTTTTTTACAACTTTCTCTTCCCCCCCCCTTTCAACTTTTTAAGCTCAACTTGAAAGTTCAATTTTTTTTTTACATTTCCACTTCCCCCCCCCCCCCATTTTTTTTAACAACTGAATCATCTCCTACTGAGAAAAATCAAGGATTTTGTTTTTCTAATGGCTAGCTAAGCAAAGAATTTACCTGTTCTCAGAGAAAGTTGAACAGGTATAAAGGTTTTAAGCTGAATTTGAAGCCTATTAAAGGTTTGCTGAAATACCCTTATGTGCATCAGCTGTTTCTCAACCAGACAGAAATCACCCAAGAATGCCACCTTTCATACAGATTTTATTCACTTATATATAAAAACAAGTAGGAATAATTACATGTTCAACAAATACTCAGAATGGAGATTAAAAAAAATATATTTTTGCTATATCTGGTATAAACTCTGAGTCTCACCCTTCTGTTAGCAGTGTTTTATGTATGTGACTCTCTCACTTTCATTATGCTTCTGTAACCTTTTAATTCTACTGAATAATTCAGTATATAACACATTAAAATCATTAAAAACCCACCATGTTTTATTTAAGGAAGACAAAACTTTCAGCCTGATCCTTCAGGAAGCAAAACACAACCCTACAACCACGATTCCAAAAGTAAGGCAATTTTGGTTGCTGCTGGTGTGGTGTGTTTCTTCCCTTTTAAACTTCATTTACACACTTCTGATGAGTTTTTTTTACCATTTCCACAGCGTTTAAAAGCTGCCTGAAGGCAGAATTAGGTGGAATATCAGGAGGAAATTGTTCCCTGTGAGGGTGGGGAGGCCCTGGCACAGGTTGCCCAGAGAAGCTGTGGCTGCCCCATCCCTGGAAGTGTCCAAGACCAGCTTGGAGCAACCTGGGCTAGTGGAAGGTGTCCCTGCCCATGGCAAGGAGTGGAACAAGATGATCTTCAAGGTCCCTTTCAACCCAAACCATTCCACGATTCTATAAAATATTTAGGACTATATAACACCTACAAAGTTTTAGAAAGGAAACGGATCAACCAACTGTCTGGAATTCATTCCTGCCAAACCAAATGTGTTGCTTCGTGTCCTGTGAGCAGCTGGGAACTCTCTGGATGCTCAAAGAGGGTATTAGGGCATGGAAAAAAATTCCTTCAGAGACACAGGTGAACTAGGGACATCCAAAGAAAGAAGATATCTTAAGTCAACACAATAATACATAGAATGGGAAGGCAATAAAATGCACGAAACCTGACATTTAAGTGGTGTATAAAGATAAAAGTGACAGGCATGACAAAATTGTAATCAGTAACCATGACTTGGCAGGGTTTCAGGAAATCACTATTGGAAGGAGTGTCTGGATGAACATGAATCACCAGAGACAGATGAACACTTTCTGTGGGGTGTTGAGCAACTCCACATGGAAACCAAGGGGCTGACAGGGAAACAAACAAAGAAATTCATATTTTTGTCCCCCACAGACAAAATGGAGACACTTTTGGAGCTTAGAAATTTCAGACTGGGTATCCTGGAACCCTCCAGGATTTAGGGGGTTTTTGTTAGTTCTCTTTGGCTCCATATCAAGACTCATGACATGAGGGAGGAAAAACAACAAGTTTGCATCACGAGGGACTTAAAATTTCTCTCAGTCCATTACCCAACACAAAAAATCACCCCATCTGGTCGTTTCGGAGAGCTGATGTACTTCACACCACATTTTTGGGGTGTTTTTTGAAAACTGATTCCCAGACAAACGCTGGAAGCCTCAATCCAACCCAGCAGAAGAGACATTCAACCTCCTGTCAAACCACTGCCTCCATCTCCTTAGCTGAGGACAGAGAACCCCTGCCATGACTGAGGCAATTCCCTGCCCCAAGATCTCACCTCTCCTCCTACCATTTCACAAGTAAATTAGGTCAAACCCCACAGAAAGCCCCTTCTTTCTTGTACTCGGGCACATCCGCTCTCAAAACCTCGCAGTTGCTCACCAACAGCTTCACCCCCTGCATCTGTGGTTTTAAACAGCTTTCTTTATCACCTGTATTTTCTTTAATATCTGCATTGATATAAATGTAGCCCAAAAATCATATGGGAAAGTTCCAACTGGGCTTAGGCCACTGTAGACTCAGAGGCTGGAAGGTCTCTGGCCAACACAACTGCCTACAGACCAAGTGGGATTTAAGGGGAGACTGAAACACAGACCTGCAATAAATTTTTAATCAGTGCTGCTTCAAAAATTAATGACTGAACCCTGGGAATAAATGCACCAAGAAGAGGCAGATCCTCCAAACCAGATTTCTGCTGCAGCCTCTGCCAGGGAAACTTTTCCACTGCTCCCACTGCAAGAGTTGTGGCCCAAACCCACAGGGATTTTAACTTGGCAGCCACACAACAAAGATCCTCCCAAGGGTGTTTTTTTTTTAGAGATAAAATGAAACTGTGACTTTCATCTTGAGACAGAGGGGGATTATCACCAGGAGGGTGCTGACAACCCCTTGTGCTTCCCCTGCCACCCCCCAGGCTGACTCACGGGTCCTTCCCAGTGTCATTCCTGGTGCTGCTGGCCCAGGGCTCTTCCTGGAAATGGATCAGCATTTCCTTCAGTGTGAGGGTGTTCCCACTTTCCACATGTGTCAAAACCAAAGCCACCCCCAAGAAAAAAGGGAACCAACAGCAGTAATTGCCCTGTGATCGTCCCTCCCAAACTTGGATTCTCTTCATCCCTGGATTGTTTCCTCTGTAAGCAGGACATGAAGGGTAAAATGGCCCCTGAATAAAACCATGTTTAAAACACCTTTTCCCCCTTCTTGTAAAGCAAGCAAGCAAGACAAGGTGAGTGTTTTTCCCCCACCAGCACATCAGGCACCTGAAATTCTTCTGGTGATTGACAAAGAACAGACAAGATTTTGTTTATCGGAGCACAGGAGAAATCCCTCAACAGCAGCTCTATTTATGCACAGTCTGATCTTCTTCCCAAAAAACAAAGATATCACCAACATATCAAACAGGGGATATCACAAAGTCCACACTAAGCTTGCTCATGCTATTTTTGGAAGGGAAAACCCCAACCCTGCCATGTCTTGGCTGCAGAAAGGAAGCAGCTGATACGCAGCTGATAACCAGGATTTGTGTTTGGTACATGTGAAACACAAAGCCCAAATTAGAAAAAAAACAAATTAAATAAAGGAAGGGCAAAGGAAAAAGACGTGTAGGGAAAGGAAACCAGTGCCCAGAGCATGCAGAACACAGAAGGCAAGCAGCAGTAAATGCAGTAATGGTGCTTGTGTTTAACACCTCAGAGCTGAATCACACTCAGCCAAAGCGAGCACAGCCCACCTGCCACTGCAGTCACAGAATCACTGAACAGTAAGGGACATTTAAAAGTGATCTAGTCCAAACCTCCATCCAAAAACACTTATTTTTGAAGTTCTGCTTTTCAAACTAAATCTTGACATTGAGTGTCTACCAGCAAAGCATCCCTTTGGCATTTAAATAGCAAGGAAAATGAGCCCGACTCCTTCAAAACTTCATTTTCTGATGCTGCCTCACTTTTGACATGAAACAGGCACCGCAAGTCGAGCCTGGAAGTGCCACCTCTGGGTCCTGTTCTGGCTATTACAGCATCCTAGAATGGTTTGGGTTGGAAGGGACCTAAAGACCATCTTGATTTCCCCCCTGCCATGGGCAGGGACACCTTCCACTAGCCCAGGTTGCTCCAAGCCCCGTCCAACCTGGCCTTGGACACTTGCAGGGATGGGGCAGCCACAGCTTCTCTGGGCAACCTGTGCCAGGGCCTCACCACCCTCACAGGGAAGAATTCCTTCCCAATATCCCATCTAACCCTGCCCTCTGGCAGTTTAAAACCATTCCCCCTTGTCCAGTCACTCCAGGCCCTTGTCCAAAGTCCCTCTCCAGCTCTCCTGGAGCCCCTTTAGATCCTGGAAGGTCACAATCAGGTCACCCTAAAGCTTCTCTTCTCCAGGCTGAACAATCCCAACTCTCTCAGCCTTTCCTCCCAGCAGAGCTGCTCCATCCCTCTGATCATCCTGGTGCCTCCTCTGGACTCTCTCCAGCAGCTCCAGGTCCTTCCTGTGCTGGGCCCCAGGGCTGGAGGCAGCTCTGCAGGTGGGGTCTCATCAGAGCAGAGCAGAGGGGTAAATAATCCCATCTTCAAAGACACCCACTGACTTCCTGAGAGGTTAAACCAGCATTAAACAGGGCACCCAAAGCTGCCCCATTTGCTGCCCTTCCAACTCCAACTCACCTGATAAATTCATTCCCTCTGCGTGTTCATACATTGGTTTGGGAAAGGAATTGTAAAGATGGGCACAAACCCCATGAAACACTCACTGAGCAAATACTAAAGGAGTTTAAACATTTGGAAAGGCTGTTAAAAGCTTTGCAACTGCAATTCCCAGGCTGCTTCCACATTTAAACTACTTTATAAGTAAAAATACAAGAGGAAGTAAAACAATCCTGACTATGATTAATATTGGAGAACTAATTAATATTTGAGTTACCAGGAGTTGTGTGAATGCTATGGACAGTGTCAGGTATAAACAGTCTGTAACATGCATTTGAGAGCATAAAGTTGTATCTACTTGAATCATATATTTATATTTATTTATACAAATCCAAATAAATAAATACTGGCTTGGAAGTTGGAACAAGATGATCTTTAAGGTCCCTTCCAACCCAAACCATTCTGGGATTCTTTGCTTTATATTTTTTTAATACAGTTGAATAACTTGAGTAAATGTCAGGGCAATTTCTCCACTAAATTGCAGTGCAATAAACCCCAGAATATTCTCATTTTATGAAAGGGAAATTTCATGGTAGCAATGTCATGGTACTCTTGTAGGAAGCAAAATGGCAGCAGTGCTAAAAATGGAGCCATCCAGACTGGGCAACCATGTTTAAAATAAGAATAAAGCTGGCATTTTAATTCAGCAAATGTTTTAAAAAATCAAGTCAGCTAAAATAATGACATGCAATGAATTATAACTATTCCTTTCAGAATCCAAAGCATCTTATCTTTTGGGATCACTCATCAAATTACCATGCAAAAGGAGAGCTGGACTTTTTTTAGGAACCTTTAGTTCTTTCCAGAGTCTTTTAAATGGAGTTTTCTTTATGCTTCAATCAAAAATCTTTATTTTTGTATTAAAAAATACCGTATTAGTTCAATGGCTATCAAATGTGTTAGATAATCCTATTATCTTGGAACTTTTTCTGCAGCAATGTCTTTTCAGAGTGTACTTGTCTGTCAGACAAAACCCCTCCTTGCTCCTCACTGCAAAGCAAGGAAGCCTTTGATATTTAGGAAAAACAGTTTAGTCATACTAATCATTTCTAAATCATATCACTGAAATTAAGATTTAATTAAAATGTGGATGATTAGATTACTCTTATCCACATTATCACACTTAAACTCAACACAATTTCGAATTAAGCTCTGAAGATGAACAACATCGATGGCAAAACTCCCTTTGTGCTCATGGTATTAAAATTCTGGGAAGTCACACCACTTACAAGTTACTTCCCTTTCTCAATTCCCATATTCTTACATATTCAGACCAATATTAGTAACTTGTTTTTCTGCTGCTCCAGGTGCCAGACAAGAAGCAGGGGCCGACAGCTACTTGACAACACTTCAGCAGACCAATTAATTAGCATATTTACACTTAGCTAAATCTTTATTTATAGCAGTAATTTGTTTGTTTTGAAACCACTGAGCAAAACAAGACTAAGATTTTGCCCCTCATTTAACCTGGCCTTGAGCACTTCCAGGGATGGGGCAGCCACAGCTTCTCTGGGCAATCTGTGCCAGGGCCTCACCACCCTCACAGGGAAGAATTTCAGTCTGATATCTGATCTAAATCTCCCCTGTTTCCATTTACATTATTACAATTAAGGACCAAAACACTCAAAGGGCCATTAGCCAGGATTGGCACTTAATTCTTGCTTGGCTCTCCTTCCACTTGGGTGTAAAGTTCACAGGCAGATTAAAATCAAATAAACCACTTGAACACCCTTCAATAAAACACTGGGTGTCAACAACCATCACCTGGAAACTTATCAAGGTTTCACCACACTGTTTATATGGAACATCAGCAGCTTTATCTCCCTTCAATCAAGAGCATGGAGCAGCTCTGCCTCCAGAAATCCCTCTCTGATGGGAGCTCAGTGTCCCACACTGTCACTGCCTGACCAACACCACTCCCCAGAACAGGGATTTCCAAGGCAGGGAGCCAGGATTATGAAGGGTAAGGACAAGGTGCAAGTAAAATATATCGTCCCATCAAAGAACAGAATAAAATCAGTATCTTCCTAAAATCACAGAATGGTTTGGGTTTGAAGGGACCTTAAAGCCCATCTCATTTCACCCCTGGCCATGGGCAGGGACCCCTTCACCAGACCAGGTTGCCCAAACCCATCCAAATTGCCTTAGGAAACCTAAAAATCTGCCTCATACTTCCCCCAAAAAACTTTATTTCCTCTGAACAAGCCCCTCCCCAGGACTGTCACATGTTAGGATGTGGTTGCAGGAGGGCTTGAAGCAAGAGGAAGAAATTCTGAAAACAGAAATGAAGATGAATTAAAGATGCTGTGAGGGACCAGCGAGTAAAGGATTGTTCTCAGGTCTCGGAAAAACACTCCTCTGTTTTTCACCTGACGTAATCTTACCCAGGACACCTGCACTTTACCCTCCTCCTCAAGCCTTGCCTTAGGCAGTTTGTATCATTAGAAAACACAGAACTCATACAAAGGTCGTATTTCCTCATTATGTTTAAATATGCTCATCCTGTTGTCTGTTTGAGAATTTATCTCGTATTATCTGTGTCCCCATCCCACCACGTTGGGAGATGCACAGTGACAGCTCCTGGGGCGTGGAGAGCTTGGAACCCAGCCAGGAGGAGACACCCTGGGCTTCCCCACCTCTCCCAGAGCTCTCCCATCCCCGTTTTTCCCATAAATGGGAAAGAGAAAGTAAAACATCAGCACAAGTCACAGGGAGACCAAACACAGAGATCACCTGCCATGATCAGGAGCACGCTAGCGGGGTCAAAGTCCTGGAAAACTATCCAGGAATATGTCACCAGAAGTCCCTTTTTCCCCACCCACTCCTATCCCCACAAATAAATGATGTCCTTACTGGTTGTTGTGGTTGGTTTTGGAAATTCAGTTCCATTGGGTGGCAGAGCTTGTGCAAACAGAAAACTAACACAGAGCAGCAGGAGCGAGCAGGAATGTTCCATCCTGGACCTAAAAAAACCAAACAAACAAAGCAAAAGGTAAATTTTCAGGTGAAATTATTACCTGCTTTTAACTTATGTCAGAACAAGGCTAAAAGAAAAAAAGTGATATTTAATGTAAGTTTAAATTTACTTAAATCTTGTTTAACGCTCTCCCATTGCCTTATCAGTGAACGTCCAGCATGGAGGCAGAAAGAAAAGGAAAATACCAGTTGTGCACACGAAAAAAAATCATTAAGGATGTTTTAAATCCAAGAAGAGGAAGGTAACACTCAGCTGATTCAAAGATGATAAAAATCAGGGCAGAGAAGCTCCACCCATGAAACAGGGCAGCTGAGGACACTGAGTCAAGGAGTCTGGAGCATATTCCCAGAGATAATTCCTGAGTACCAGCAGATGGAATCTTGAGAAGAAACACAAATCTTGAGAATAAATGCAAAATTCACCTATTTTTGGTGATTTCTTGCCTTAATTGCAAGTATTAGACCTTCTGCAAAGAGCATGAGCAGTGTGGGCCCAAAATCCCAGTGGGGCCAGAACATCTCTGAAGGATCCACAGGACATTCCTCCACAAGGTCAATGCAGAATTAGGGCATCATTCGGGTTGGAAAACACCCCCAAGATCATCAAGTCCAACCTGTGACCCATCACCACCTTGTCAATCACACCAGAGCACTGAGTGCCACATCCAGTCGTTCCTTGAACATGTCACTCCAGGGGAATTTTGGCATCACAGATGCCCTGAGATCAAAACAAAGAGGAGAAGTTTTAACCACCAAGCAGACCAGTAACCCCTAAAGTTTAAAGTCCCTTTAACACACACTTTTCAGAGTTTCCTTATGCCACTTGATTCCTATAAAGCACTTCACCAAAGTTTTCCAAATACGGAATTTCAGGGTATCTGAGGACAGAAAATCATTTCCAGTGTGGAAAAGTTTAAAGGGAAAGTGTGATGAGAATCTGCTGCTGCTTTGAAGATTTGGGGGAAATGAATAGATGTAGATAAATCAGCTGGTCCAGAAATACTCTAATCCCTCAAAGTCGAGGTGGAAAAGAACTGTTGTTATTAATCTGCTGTGTATTTATCCAGTCCCTAATGAACATATTAATTATAAGAGGCTGCCATCTCAGCCATTAACCAGTTGTGCTTGATTTAAACATATTTTCACACAACTGTTACTTTCTGTGTTTTGTAAATGGCAGGACACATCCAGATGGTGGCTCTGCACCCACAGATGAAATTACAACCATCCAAATACTGCACAACAAACCTCCCTGATACAGTAAAACACATTTAATATTACAATTTCCACAGGGTATTCCACAGTCCTGTCTAACAACAGATTAAAAAAAATCCAGGAACTTGGCAGTTATCAGAATAACCATTAGAAAATCCTCCCTTTCCATGTAAAGTGGGATAATCCACCTGATATAATCTCTGGATAAACTCAGATGTATAAAAATCTCCTGTAACAACAAATCCCACACCACCTTTTTGCCACGTGCACATCTGGTACTTAGTGAACCTTATTCCAAGCCTCTCCTATACCCAGTCCTACATCCAGGAGTAAATTCCAACTCATCACACAAGCAGGGTATTTTTTAGATACACAGTTTGGAAGCTCAATGAATTTTTTTCTTGAACATAATAAGTGAAGAAAGAATAATAAACAGCATTGTTAGCATCAAAATTTATTTCCTTAAACGTATTTTTTTCTCCAGTTCAGCTTCCTGCTGACCAATTTACTCACTCAATGCCTTCTGCTACTATTTATAATTTAAGCAGTCTAAATGTCTTACTATCTAATCCCATTCTTGGATTAGATAGTTATGTTTAACACCTGAGTGCAAAGTGCACCTACATTGTATTTAGCACTGTATACAAACCTCAAAAATCTACACTTATATTTATAATCATAAAGCAATAGAATGCTGGAAGCTCAGGGCATGCAGCAGCAATTAATCTGTACTAAAGAGAAAGAAAGGAATAAGAAGGATTTGGAAATCTGGAATAAAGCCAGAATAAAAGTAGAATCAGTAGGGAAAGGGCTGGTGTTGCCAGGGAAGAGGTGCTGAATCCTGGGATGTTTCACATCCTCAGCAAAGGTTGCTGAAATCCACTGGGAATTCAAGTAATCAATTCTGGCAGGGGCTGTGCTGCCTGATTTTGCCAGGCAGTGTTCAGTTCACTGGCTCATCCTTAAAATACATCCAGCTCCTTAAAAAAAAAAAAACAAAAAAAACCAAAAATAAACCCACAAAATAATTGAAGCTGCTGGCAGGATTCCAAGAGACCGGAAGGTGGAAGGAACATCAACACTTCCCACAAAAATCACTGTTAGGAGGGTTTTACAGATGACAATTCCATGCCAGACACCCTGATTCTGTTCTCTTGGATGTGATAAAGTGGAACTGGAGCACACTTTGAAGTCCTACAATTTATTAGAAATAAACACATCGACAAAGATTATGCCAGTTGTGAGATCTCACTCTTTGACCAAAGCACTTTGCGTTTCCACTGCTGAAGAAAGGAAAATTAAAACTTACAGGAGATTCAGGAGCTGCAGCACAGAGGGGGATTCAAAGGACTGAGCTCAGCATGACCAAATGCTGAACAGACCCAGAGTGGAATAGTGGAATCACTCAAGTTGAAAAAGACCTTTAAGATTCTAAAATTTCACAGAATCATGGAATGGTTGAGGTTGGAAAAGCCCTCTGAGCCCATCAAGACCAACCATTCCCCCAGCACTGCCAAGGCCACCACTAACCCACGTCCCCAAGTGCCACATCTGCATGGCTTTTAAATCCCTCCAGGGATGGGGACTCCACCATCTCCCTGGGCAACCTCCTCCAGTGCTTGACAACTCCTTCCATGAGGAAATTTTTCCTCATTTACAACCTAAACCTCTCCTGGTTTTACTTGAGGCCATTTGCTCTCATCCTGTCTTTTGTTCCCTGACAGAAATTGGAACTACTTCTCTTCAGACTGGGATGGATGGGGAGGGGAGCAAAATCCAATCACATAAAAACACCCTGAGCTTCACTGTTTGTTTATATTTATGTCCACCACACACACGACCGCGACAAGATAATTTTTTGAATTAAAAAACCCCACAGCTACAGATGCAGCAGCATTTTCCATCCTCACAAAAGTACAGTGTCATGATACAGCCTGTTAAAACAAGGAGCAAAAAATAGTAACAACTCCCCAGAGAGAACAGGTGGGTAGAAAAGCACAGCTGAACAAGAAAGGACAAGCATGTGCCACGAAAGAAGCCTCTTGTTGATAAAAGTGGGAAGCAAAAGATCCAGGTGGAGGCACATTGTCATTATTACACAGCTCTGCTGGGAGGCAACTGCTGCACCCTCCTGGAAAAGAAATAGGAACTGCTTTCATATCCACATGGGGATGCAGGGCATGTATCTGCTGACATCACACTGCCTCCAGCCTTTTCTTCCCTGGATAGGTGTGGGTTGGCCTCTTCTGACAGGAAACCAGGGACAGGACAAGAGGAAAGGGCCTCAAGCTGCACCAGGGAAGGTTCAGGTTGGACATCAGGAGGAATTTCTTCCTGGAAAGGGTGGTTAAACATTGGAAGGGGCTGCCCAGGGAGGTGGTGGAGTCCCCATCCCTGGAGGTGTCCAAGGAACAACTGGACGTGGCACTCAGTGCTCTGGGCTGGGGGACAAGGTGGGAATTGGGCACAGGGGTGGACTTGATGATCTCAGAGACCTTTTCCAACCTCAGTGATTCTGTAATTCTGTTCTAAATGGCTCAGTCACTTCAGTCCTGAAGTCCACTCCATGGACTAATTAATATTTTTTTGTAATTTATTAATAGTAATTTTGTAATTTATTAATAAACTATTGTAATTTATAAACTATTGTAATTTATTAATAAACTATCGGCAGCCTATTACTATTCCATGTATTTTATTATTCCTACCACTATTATTTAGCTATTACTCATTGTCTGGAGCCTTGAAGAGGTGCCAGAGATTCCTGTTGCAAACACAGATTTAAAAGGCTGCATTGTTACATCTAAACACTTCTGTGTCCAACAGAGAACTTGATACCATGACAAAAAAAATTAAAAAAAAAAAAAAATCAGTGTAAAACTGTACAGGTAACTCAAATCCTGCCAAGAATCACAGAATCCTAGAATGGTCTGAGTTGGAAGAGACCTTAAAGTTCATCCATTTCCAACCCCCTCCATGGGCAGGGACACCTCCCACTAGACCAGGCTGCACCAAGTGCCACCCAACCTGCCTTTGAAAAATTCCAGGGATGGGACAGCCACAAGGTCTCTGTCCCAGGAGGCCAAGCACCTGGAATTTAGATGCAATTCCATAGGGATCAGCTCAGAAATCTGGGGAGTGTGTGACACCTCTGTACAGCCCTTCCCAGCTCCAGGACTGCTGCCACTACTTCTCACACAGCCCACGGAGATGTCACAGGGGACAGCCCAGCTCCCCAAAACGTGAACAAACAGCATTATTTTCAGGGATTAATGGATTACCACACATGGCTAATTTCTATTTTGGCCCCAGAACTGAATCCTCATCTGACCTGACAGCTCAGAAGTAAAACCTGGGCTTTAAGAAAATAGGCCAATGAAACCTTGGTCACGGCACGTGGCTCTGCTACAGCTGGGAGACTTTTCCAAGGAATCTGATGCACAAACTGCTTCAGAGCAGGTTAAACTGATATCCATCCCCTGCGTCCTCCTAAAGCAGGAATAAAACAGTGACACATCCCAGCTCACACAGGGGAGGGTGGAGAGACAGAGACTGTTGGGATTTGTTTTTTCCCCCCAGGCTTTAGAATCGTGTAGCTCAGGTCATGGCCCAGATTTTTAGTGCTATAAAAGTAATATTCTCAAGGATAAACACCATCAACTCAGAAAAGAGGATTAAAAATGAGAGACATGAAAGCATTGGCACTGTGTGTTGACCAGTGCATTGGCACTTAGTTTGTTGGCCACAGCAAGAGCAAGTGCCTGCCCAAAAAATTGAGTTGAATAAAAAATTAAAAAATAAAAAAATAAAAATAATAATAATTAAAAAAAGCTCTTCTTTTACTCTTCCTGCTTTTCACCTATAAAAGCCCAAACACTGTTGGTCCCTCTAAAGAACATGGTTGTCCAGAGACGCTGTGGTTGCCCCATCCCTGGAATTGTTCAAGGTCAGGTTGGACGGGGCTTGGAGCAACCTGGAATAGTGGAAGGTGTCCCTGCCCATGGCAGGGCGTGGAATGAGTTGAGCTTTAAGGTCACTTCCAACCCAAAGCATTCTGTCATTCTACAAGTCCTAATCCCCAGTCTTTTCTCCACCAGCCTGGGGGATTCCCTACCTGGAGCAAGCGAGCCGGCACAGCAGCAGCTCCCTGGCCAGGAATCCCTGGCACCAGGAGCAGCTCTTACCTCCAGCTGGGCTGACTGCAGCTATTTTCTCTTTCCTCAAGCTCTGGCCTCAGGAAAGTCAAGGACTGTGACTCTGTGACCCATCCCAGCACACCAGGCAGTGCCGAGTTACAGTTTAACTGGAATAGCTCCCGCATGACCTCATTTTTTGTTAGAACTTTATTGCACCATTATGTCATCAGGGTGAGCAATCATTACCGCACCATTCCAAGGCAAACTGTTCAGCTGAATTATGATTTTACAAAATAGCTAGAAAAAGAAGTGCTCCTTCCTTTTTGAAACCAGCAGGGGGAAAGCAGGAACTTGCATGAAGTGGGAATGGTCTGGGTTGGAAGGGACCTTAAAGTTCATCTCGTCCCACCCCTTGCCATGGGCAGGGACACCTTCCACTATCCCAGGTTGCTCCACACCCCGTCCAACCTGGCCTTGGACACTTCATTACATGGGTTTCCAAGGTCATCACGGGGAGGTGCTGAGTCCCACAGACCCCTCTGCCAAAAGCCAGGCCCTCCACCACCATTCCCACCTTGGGCATTTGGCACTGAAGCCTGTGGAGCAGCAGGACCTCAGGCTCCTGAGTCCAGCTCCACAGGGAGCACATCCCACCCATCACACCACCACTCTAAGGACACCAGCTGCGATCAGCTTCTTAGTATTCCTCCTCTTAGGGGTAACCACTCCACAGTGATTTTCTACTTGGAGTTATACATTAAGCCACAAAGCAAATGTCCAGAAGTTTGTTCAAGTCCCATGTTTTGACCTGCTTTAAATAAAAAAATATAAAAAAAACAATACATTGAGTTTCCATATTCTTATTTTTAATTCCCTGTAATTCTGCCTCAGAGACTCCAGAAGTCCCAAAATCCAGAGCAAAAAAAAAAAGAAAATGGACTTGAGATATTTGTGGAGATGTTTGCAGAGATGTTTGCACACGTGTTCAGTGCAGCCCAGCAAGTGGCAAAACATCAGACAAGCACCTTTCTGCTTGGGAAACACTCCCTAAAATTCAGCCACACAACAAGTCAGAAAACATCTGCCATGAAAAGTTAAAATTTCACCATAAACCCCCATAATTTTTTAATGGGACTGTCTACAGCACACTCACTGTTGGGTTTCTTATGCCTATTATATTGTACTTATAATATATTGTACAGCAAGACAAGCTTTGTTTCTGACCACTTCAGGAATAATGAGAAAATTTAAGGGATAAATATCTAATTTTAAAATCATTTAAAATTTAATACAACTGCTCACAACATTATATCTGACAGTAAAAATTCCTCATGTATTCTACATGATCACTCTCAGGAAAGATCATCTAAAGGAGAGGGAAATAATTAGATTAAAAAATATAAATCAGAATAATCACTTACACATAAGAGACTGAGCGAGGCAAAGCACCAATTAACCAAATAAAATGAATTTCCATTTGGAATAATCAAGCTTGATAGACTGTCTTTCTTGCTTAGTCACTTTGTGTCTAATTCAGGTGGACAAATTAATATATTTGCTTTGATTTTCATGTAAAGGAAGGCCAGCAGATGTGGCACAGAGGATGTGGGTGACAAAAATTGGCAGCAGACAGTCAAGCAATGATGATTTTTGATGTGCTAGAGGCAGGTGAGCCACCCATGGGACACTCATTCATGGACTTAAATCAGGATTTATAGAGAAAATACATTATCTGTTCAAAAAGCTGATGTTTAAAGACACGTACTGAATACAGACAGGAATGACCGCTTTTGTAATATTAGTTTTTAAATTCTACTGACCCAGTAGAGCTGGCTCTATCTGTCTTTCTCAGTAAGTCTCCAAGTCCAGCCTAGCACGGTGAACACGAGTTCAAATCCATTTCAATTAGCAAGGCTGGGGTCTCCTGGGAATATAAATCACAGGTTGTCACCAGCAGATTAAGCCCTGCATTAGCAGGTCTGCTCCAACAAGGATTAACTGACAGTGGGGACACCGGGGGGTGGAGACATTCCAGCCTTACAAAGTGACATTTCACACCTTAAAAATGGGGGGGGGGGATTTTTCAATCCATAGGATTCCACAAATGCACCCAGGACTAGATGGGCTGGACTAGATGAGTTTAAAAGGTCCCTTCTAACCCAAGTTATTCCATGATCACCAGGAGGCAGCACTGGTGAGTGGGACAGCGATCTCTTTTTTACTATTTCCCTGCATTCTTTGGTGCTATTGCTCATCAGGATCAGATTTAAAGCACTTTGAAAATATGCTGTGGGATAAACTGAATGAAAAAGAGAATTGGCTTAGATGTGTTTAAAACCAGGAACAGAAGGAACTCTGACAGCACAGGGGGACAACAGTAGGAAAAGAGCACACAAAAAGCGAGAAGGAACTACAGCTTCAGAGAGAGAGATGAAAATTATTTTCAAATTCAAAACTCTATTTCCATGCTGCAATAAAAAAGGTCAAGATGATTAGTATGTTCTCTCCCAGATGCACATTTACTCCCAAACACTGTTTAAAGAACTCTTGAGCCAGCTTTTGCCCCTGCCTGACCGGCTTTTGCAGGAAACAACCATCTCAGCAGGTGCATTTCTGAAGTGGTCTGTAGTTCCAAAGTCAATACACCAAGGACACTATTTCATCCTTTCTTACCTGGTGCACAGAAAAGTATTTAAATATTCCTAAAAATGTAAACAAACATCCTGCAGCTCCTTCTGTTATTAAAAAAAAAAAAAACAAAAAAAGCAACCAAAAACCCCCAAAACCAAATCCCAAATACAAATACCTATATTAGTTTAAAAAAAAAAAATCCCCTAATCATATGTTTTAAGATTCATACACTTTGTGTCATGAGCTGAGGCTTTAATCATTAAGGAAGGAGATAACTCCTACCTAAAGTGAAGCGTAAAGTCCCATGATTTCTGGGTAATTAATTAAATGAGTCATGTTTTATTAGGTGCCTAACAGCTGCAAGAGGATTAATTCTAAATATATCAGTACAGGTGCAAAACACTCAATAATATGGCCAAGAAAAGAGGGCCTTTTTGGCAAAAGGTCCTTGACAAGTCACTCAGGCCATTCCCTCACCTCAGGGTGGACCTACCCCGATCCTGACATGTTAGTCTGGAGTGTTCACCCAAACCTCCAGTTCTTCAGCATCCCTCAGCTCTGTGTTCCAGTCCTTCACATTTTATTTAATTTTTAATTATTTAAATTTATTTTAAACTCAGCCCACTGCTTCTTTACTCCCAGAAAGATGGATTCCACACTGTTCCCATTTGAGCTTTCTATGTTTGAAGACAGGCATCTTCCTTTAACCATCTCTTCTGTAAACTCAATTAACAGCAGCAGTTCTTCCAGCCTCTCCCAACACATCATTCCCAAGCTCCAGCAATTCTCATTACTCCCTTCAGGACTCCCTCAGCCCAAGGTCCTTCCCAAAGCCCTGAAGCTCTGGGTAAGGCCACATCAGCCCAAAGCACAGATAACAATCCAGTCACTGACTCACACGTTCATTTATTTTGGCATCATGCCATGGGAAGGCTCAGACAGGTCCTTTCTTTGGCTCTCCTGTGGAGGCAAAGTTAGTTCTTCACCAACTCCATGGTGCAGCTGATGGCTCCTCTCCACAGCATTCCCCAAATTAGCCAAGATTGCTTTGAATGCCATGAACACAACACTCCCCAGGCAGGCCAAGCCTTCACAGACACAATTAAATAGCTGAGGCTGCTGTGAAGGCCACACCCCTGCACTCTTCAGGGTCTCATTTTTCTAATTAGCAGCTACTCTGCAAGCTGAGGTTCCATCACATCTATCTTTTCTCAGCATGCTTCTGAGAAAGCACCAACTCCTGAGACAGGGGTAAAACCCCACCACAACACAAAAACATTCAGATTCTCTCAGGTTGGAAAAGCCCTCTAAGATCATTGAGCCCAAGCATTAACCCAGCAGGGCCAAGCCCACCACACTTACAGGTTCTGCTGAAATCCACAAGGAATATTATACTGTCACTGGACAAAGTGTGACATGGCAGAACACATCACTCCCTACACACCTTTCCAACACTTTCCAGGACTGACATTTAATAGTTTCAGTCATTTTATGGAAACTTAGTTAAGCTGTGAAGCCTCCAGATCTTGTCTCCTTTAATGAGTGGCCATGGCCCTCAGTGTTCTGGTCTGGTTCACAAGGTGGGATTGCTCCAAGGTTGGGCTCGATGACCTTGGAGGTCTTTTCCAGCCTTAATGATTCTGTGATTCCCAAAGTGGACCAACACAACACCCTGGGCCTGCTCACACAACATTTCCTGCCCCCTGCAACCCAAACCCAGAGATGGCTCCAGCCTGTTCTCAGGTGAGAACTTCCCACTGACTTCACATCCACCTTCATCCACCACCAGTTTGTCCTTCCCTTGTCACACCCCAAGTCCCCATCCCTGCACCCATGTTACCACATGGCACTGGCAGGTTTGGTTGCTCATTCCCACCTCATCCCAAGCAGGGCAGGAGCCATCTCCATCATCCTCTGCTGATGAGGAGAGCTAATCCACCACCCTTCCCCCTGTTCCTTCACCCACCTTCAACCTTCACACGCGGAGGCCCTGAAGGAACATCTCCCTCAGGGACACATAAGCCCAACCATGCTCAGTCTTCTCATGAAGGTCCAGCTGCAAAGGGGCAGAACAACAACAAGAACTCCACAAAACCAGAAGTCTTTTCAGAAAACCAGAAAATTCACGAGAAGTTGATTCTTCTCTTTTCACCCGCAGAGAGTCGATTTACTTCACCTCTTGACTGCAATGCCTCAGCCAGCAAAACTGCAGCTCTAGGGGAGAGCTCCTGGCTGCAGTGACAACCTGGACCTCAAACACCAGCTCTGAGCCCAAATCCCACCTCAGCACAGCTTCAGCCAGGGCAGAACAGGCAGAAACAGGGAAGCAGAAGAGCAAATTCTGGAGCTGGAGGCCACCATCCCACATGTACACGGTGTCACCACCCTGCTAACCTCGCCTTACCCACTGTCCACGCCCAGATGATTCCACACGTGGTTCTCCACCAACTGCTTCCATGCAAAGCACAAAACCTGCTGTGAAAGTATTTCTCGAGCTAACAGAAATTTTCTGGAGCTACAGGAAGAGCTGAATTCTTTCCCTGCAGTATTTAAAACACCGTGTTTCTTCAGGTTCACCCCATAATCAATCCCCTAACGTGAATCTCTGTCCCACGACATTTTTACAGGGAGAACAAAGTATTTTCAGTTTGTTGCCTTCCTTTATTTTTACTTCTACCCTGCAGCTGGGCTTGGACTTACAGCCTTTTTTTGAAGCCGCTTTCACCATTTCCTCCTCGCTGCCGCTCCCGGTTGCGGCAGCAGCGGTTTCTGCAATGCAGTGCATGAAATTCAGAGCTGAGCCCTGCTCTCAGTCGTCAGCAGAACGACTTGGGGACGGCAAGTGACACCTCTGACTACTGCTGAATGGATGAAAGAGTTAAGAGAACGTTCCCTGTCACATCAGTGCTATCAGGAGCCAGTAGAACGATCTCATATCAGGAGCCAGCCACGCAATTTTATATATAGAAATGCTTATCAGGAGCGAGGAGCCAGCCCTCCCCTGGCCCCCCTTCGCCAGCACCATTGTTTTGAGGAACATTTGAGTAAGCCCAGCCTTTGGAGAGCACAAAGAGGAGCCAATCTACTCAAAGACAGCGTGGGAGAAAAGGCCTCTTCTGATTTTCGGCAGAGGAGGTTTATAAATTGCCTGAGCTCTTGCTGCCAATCTGTCAGTCCCTCTCCTGCCCCAGACCACTGGGAATTCTACATCAGAAGAGAAATCCTAAAAGACACTTTAGAGTCTCGAGGCAGATGCTCAGCACAGTAGAAATGACACCCAGAGAACAAGTTACAGCCTGAGAGTGAGAATCCCTCGCGGTCACGAGGGAGGTGGTGGGGCAGGATGTCGGTGCTGAGTCAGCAGGAAGCCCTGGCCACTACCAGCATCCCCACGGCCCCCAGCACAGGGAAAGGAAGTGGTTGTGACTTTGTCACTGCAGGGCTGGCGGTGGCAGCTGTGACTCCTGGCCATGGCTACCACAGCCACTCCCGCCGAGGTCACGGCCCCCGGGGGATGCTCACAGGTCAAGAGTTGCCCAGCACCCAAGGGGAGGTTCAAGACTGAGTTGAGATTAAGGCACAGGGTGTTCTTATGGGGAAAACGAAGGGGAAAAATAGAATAACTTTATTATATTATTATTTTTGCATGTTTTCTGCTATCACGTCTATGCCACAGCCGTTTTACACTCTTATTTCACCTCCAAATGTGTCTCTCGCTGCATAAATATTAATTGTCCATCCTTCTTGGGCTCATTTTAGACAAATAAAGGCCTCTGCAGCAAGGCTGTATTTTGAATTATTTACTATTTTACCTGTGAGCTCACCAAAGGAGTGAGTTCATTAACACAGAAACATGGAAAAGGCAAAGAGACTTGTCAGACTAACCAAGGGACTAATCAAATAATTCAACTCTGGCCAACAAGGAAGTTTCAGGACTTCCTTATAAAATCTTAGTGGAACAAACACTTCAGGAAAAACACTTTGACTGATTTTTAACACCTCATTAATCTCTTTTGTAATAGTAAACAATCACCCACACCCCAAATTAATTATGTTTTACTGAACATGGATGGAGAACCTTTCAAGCCAACGAAAAAATCTGCATTTACATTTTCACAAGTCTCCAGCATCCCCCTCTCCCAACAGGCCTGTGACTGAAGTCACAAATTAGGGTCACCTTTCCCATGCATTGTCAGCAGATCAATCTGTGCTGCCTTTCAAGCAGGGCTCATACATAAATTAGGCAGTTTGAGATTGATTTGCACAAGAAACCCTTGAGCAGTGGAGTGAAACACCAATAAAATCTTACAATTAACTTGAGAAGTTGCCTTTGGTTCCTTCCCAGTGGCTCCTCTGTTCCTCAGCTGCAGAAAATGTATCATCATACAGATGTTCCTTTGTAACAGATCTGGATGAATATTTAAAATTGCTTTTTGAAATCAAAAACTTACTGCATACAACGGCAAATACATACAGAATTTAAATACTGCATCATGGCCAGATTAAATGCTTGTGTTTCAGCAGCAAAGGGTTTCATTTTGGAGAAGAGAAGGGGAGGAAGGGAAAACCCAAAAGCAGAAGTGCGTGCCCTGTCTAGAGAGTCAGACAAGGGAGAAAAGGAGAACACGACATCTGGACGCGTGAGAATTCACTCGTAACACATCAGAGGTGTAACACAGGAAGGAAGGGAGCAGGGTTAGGGCTTAAAGTTTTCAGCACAGCAGGTTGGAAACCTTACAAATGTATCCAAAGCTTTGCACTGCCAGAAATCCAAACCCAACCAGTGACCCTGCAGTGAAAGGAATGCTCGTGCTCCCAAGTCAAATGGTGGATTTAACTCTGACACTGCTTTCAGTGCCAGTTTTAAGCTTGGCCATCACACATGGGACCAGCTCACTCCTGATCCTCCTTCTGCTCCTCTAACTCCACCATGACCTCCCTCCACACCAGGTCCTTGGAGATTGGTGGCCCAGGACCCCACAGGCAGGAGGCAGCACCAGAAACATCCTTCAGAGCACACCTGGTAAAGCAGCTGTGACCTGGGAGAAAAAGGGGAGCAGCCAAGTCTTGGGCACGTTTTTTCAGGGTCAACTCCATCTCTTGGCAGAATTTAATGACAGAAGTATTTAATCAGTGATAAAGATTGAAATGGAGACTGATATTCAAGTCAGTAGCAAAGGTTCTCCTTGGCTGGTGTGGAAGGTCAACAGAGTGGTGAGATGGGGCAGAAGTTACAGCCCCACCACAGAGCTGCTCAAATCTGCTGCTTCAGGTAACTCCTCGTCTCTGCTCAGTGTTCTCCACAGAGCCCTCCACTCTGCAGTTAAGGCAACTGATATGTACTCTGAGTAGAAAAAGTTCATGGTTTTAAGCTTGAGCTGCTCCCCATGTACAGCAATATATTTTTAGCAGTTGTATAACTGGAGGAACAGTGATGGCACTGCTGTGTTTCAAGGTTTCTAATTCCTCTCATCACCTCTGCACCACATCTGCACGTGGCTGACACCCTCCTCCAGCAGGTCTGCCGGGCACAGAGCTGCCAAGACTGAAAGGAAGAAATCATCACTTCAATAATTCTAAGATATTGCCTCAAAACGAAAGGATTAGCACTTCAAAGACACAAAATTAATCCCAAACAATTCTTCCCCGTGATGGTGGGGAGGCCCTGGCACAGGTTTCCCAGAGCAGCTGTGGCTGCCCCATCCCTGGAAGTGTCCAATGCCAGGTTGGATGGGGCTTGGAGCAACCCAATCTGGTTGAAGATGACTTGGTGATCTTAAAGGTCTTTTCCAATCTCAGTTATTCTGTTAGTCCATGTCCCTACTCATTGCAGCGGGAGGTTGGAGGAGATGACTTGAAAGTTCCCTTCCAGCCCAAACCATTCCATGTTTCTGTGAATCCTCCTCCCCCAGCACACACTGGCACAGCTCAGAGGCAATGCCAGAGGGGCTGGATCAGCTGCTCTCAAACACAAAGGCTTTGATAGCACGAGGCTTTACACATTCTCATCCCTTTTGTCTTCTACCCCCAGCTCGCTCCTACTGACGCCAACACACCCATACATCTCACTGCCAACACACCAGGCAAAAACCAGCGGGGGGGAGGAAGGAAAACTTACTTTTTTTCTGAAATCTGAACCAGTTTAATGATCAAACCCACAAGCACAGCCCAACCAATGATCTGAGCCAGTGAAACTGAGGTGCAAAGCAGGCACAGGACAGGAGCTGCAGGGCAGCAGCACTGAAAATAGGCAGGACCCACCCTTTTCCCACGGATTTCAACATATTTCAGTGCATTTTAAACTAAACATGACAAATGTTTTGTTGGGTTACCTAATATGCTTTAAAATACTCAGGAATTAACAACAGGCACAGAAAAGTCCAGCTTTTCACCCCCTCAGCAACGTCCCCTTGCAATGGGGCCAATAAATAGGGAGCTGGGAGGAGATGAGGCACTAAGAATATAATAATAGATTAATATAAATAGCAGATTTTGAGTCTAGAAACACCCTGCACTGTTATATATCTTTTCCCTGTACCTTACTAAGGGATACACACTGTTTTTAGTATAAGCTGCACGATAAAGACAATCAGCTGTAAAAACAGTTTTATATCAAGCTCAGAAAAAAGGATAAGGGATTTCACAAGTTTTTTTCTCCACACCACTACTGACACAGTTAAACTTAAAAATTGAGCAGCAAATTTTAAAATGATTCTCTCCTTGGTGTCTGTCCCAGCCTGCTCAGGACCAGTGTCACAGTGCAGGTGACTCAGGCACTGCAGGGGGGTTTCACATCTCTTTGCTTACAGGACTGTTTCTTCACAGCCTCCTTGGCAGAGCCTGTGCAGCTCTGGCCCCTTCTGATGTCAGGCAGGCAGACAGGTACCTGTTCTTCCAGCTGAAACAATGCCTTTAGAGACCTCATTCTCTGAGGCCTCCACCCCAGGTTCTGCCCTTTCTTTAAGCACAGAGTATTTTCTATAATCATGCTCAACCCTCCTCTTGACTCCTGTTATAACCTAAGCCCATGACCCGGCCAATCTGGACCCTCCTGTCAGCAGAAGGATGCACCATCCACACCTCAAGCTGCCAGCCAGGCAACAGTGATCACCACCAAGCCATGGGCATTCCCCCACAGCCAGGAGTCCAAACCATCCCAGGAAAACACCCCTCTATGGGGGTGTTTGGATACAGCTTCCTCACACTGAACCAGCTGTACCCACTCACTGACAAGAGCACGAAGCAGAATCTTTCCAAACACAAGAGCAACACAACAAATGTCAACTTTGGGGATTATTTTTAAAGCTGAAGCAACAGGAGCTCTTGATGTTCAAACTAAGCCACTCATCACGTGAGGCAAACACAGGACCACGCTCACTCCCTACATCCCAGGAGGTCTCTGGAAACATCATCAGCTTCTAACCAGCACACACTAAGGTTTACTGCAGAAATCCACAGCCTTTGGAGCCTATTCCCACCCCCTGCAGCTTCCACTTCTGAAATGTGTATTTATATATGTGTATTTTTATATATGTGTAACACTCTCTCCAATTTTATTACAAAGAAGCACTAAAACTTCACCTACTAAAAGCTACTCCGTAGTATTTATCCTTCACATAATCCCCTGGGAGCAGCAGCATTCCCAGCAAAAAGCCACCCACACCCAAGGTTAATGAAATCCAAGGCCTGCTCGTGCAGACCTGCCCCTTCCAAGCCCAGCCCTTCCCGTTGACCAGCCAGGCTGCACAGGAAATTAAATGAGCACAAAACAATTACAAACCTAATGAAGCAAGAGGTGCCAGATGTTGAACTTCCACCCCAGACAATTCCATGGAACACCTGTTCCGTGCCTGGTGTCGGGTCGGGAACGGCAGCGCTCGGAAACGTGCGCCGGGATTCCAGGGGAACATCTGTTTTGCCATTTATGTCAAAAAAAAAAGATCATCACCAATGCGAATTTTTAAGTTTGGGGAAGTTCTTTACAGCCTGGAGCCTCGGGAAATAAACAAAAACTGAAGTTACTACTGAAATTAAATAGCTAGCCCTGCTAGAAATGTAAAATCCAAGCCTGCAGTGGGGTTGTACAGGCGGCTCTTGGAGCTGCATCAAATCCCAGGGATGCGGGCACTCCATAGAAACTGCAGGCAGCATCCTTGGCATGCTGAGAGCCTGCATCCCTGGAATTCCCATAGACACCCAGCTCCAGCATCTCTGCAAACAGCGCTGAAAGCATTAACACGTGCCCTGGGTCTGCACTGAGCAAATCCAATCCCTCCTGAATGAACCATCTGCAGCTTTTCACGCATAACACAGGATTTTGAGGGCTCTTGGCAGGGGGGAGAAGATTTTTTCTTTGCTCAAGTCTGAAAAAGAATTAGTACCATAAAAGAGGAACAACAGCAACAACAAAAAAAAATTTAACCCCGAGAGGAAAATGCTGACAGAGGCTGGGAAAGCTGAGAAATTACTTCGCTATCAAGGTCTGACACCCTGAGCTCTGCAGCAGCTGGGGGAGGATAAATTCAGCAGGAACTCCCAACTCCTCCACAGAATACAGATTATGAGGGCAATTCACCACTGAAACCACCTTTGTAGTAGTTTTCTCATCATTTGATGGAAATTTTCCACTGGAATTTTCCGTCATTTTAGTTCAGATCAGCCATGGACTGGAAAAATTCAAGAAAACCCAATAAAACAGTGTTGGGCTGAGCTGAGTCCTTGGAGCATCTTTCAAAGTCTGAAGCCTTCTCAAACTTTAGGCTTACCCTGGATTTGAAGAAATGGAGAGATATTGAAAGAGAAAACCAAATTACTGTCATCCTTTTGGGGAGAAATCCTCCCTGAGACACATGTGATGCTCAGGCAGCTGCTCCCCTGCCAAAAATCAGCCAAAAAAAAAAAAAAGGATTAAGGGGTAGGGCAGGAAGGCACAATCCAACTCTTGGAATTTCCATTTAAAACACCTGTACACCATTCAAAATTTACTATGGTGGCCACATTCTCTTAAAATAAATTTTAGTAAGGGGAGCACAGAGAGTATTTTCCAAGTTCAGCTTGCTGGACACAACTCAGTCAACTAAGCCCAACTTAGCAGGTGACCATCCTGGGCTGTACTCAAAATACATGAATTAAATCCTTCTCCCATGGATTATAATATATTTCAGTGCACTGGAATCAATCATGCTAAATGTTTTGTGGTGTTATCTAATATGCTTTAAAATACTCTGGAATTAACTAACAGGCATAGAAAATTCCAGCTTTTCACCCCCTCAGCAACATCTCCTTACAATGGGGTTAAGAAATGGGGAGCTGGGAGGAGGAGAAGCACTAAGAAAATAAATCATAGGGCAGATTTTGGGTCTAGAAACACCCTGCACTGTGATATATCACTCCCCTGTACCCTACTGAGGGATACACACTCTCTTTAGTATAAGCTGCATGATAAAAGACAATCAGCTGTAAAAATAGTTTTAAATCAAGTTCAGAAAAAAGGATAAAGGTGTTTTTCTCCTCACCTCCTCTCAAGTCTTTCTCCACACCACTACTGGCACAGTTAAGTTTAAAAATTGAGCTGCAAATGTGAAAATGATGCTCAGTATCACCTGAAAAGTACATGACAGCTGAACACCACTTCAGATAGATGATTCTGAAATCAAAGATACAGAGAGCTGGGGTCAAATCTGCCAAAAAAGATGATGATCTCTGGTGGCTGCACTGATAACAGACACAGAGCTGCATAAATTAATCGACAGCTACACCACCAGAGATGTCCTTTCCAGGTCTTGCCTCCCATTCATCACCATCACGTCACTTTTACAGCCCTGCAAATTGATGGATTCATGGTAGTTCCTTAAATCAATGACATTCATATTGCAAAGCCTGGCCCTTGATGAGCTGTAAAAAGTGATTTGTCACCCCTTCGAATCAGGGGTGGAGAGGTGGACTCTCTCCCACAGCTCCCACTGCACCAGCGCAGGTTTCCATGTGGGACAATGGCTATAAACTGACAGAGGGCAGGGTGAGATGGGATATTGGGAAGGAATTCCTTACTCAAAGAGTGGTGAGGCCCTGGAATAGATTGGCCAAAGAGACTGTGAATGTCACACCCCTGGAAGTGTCCAAAACCAGGGTGGACACGGCTTGGAGCAACCTGGGATAGTGGAAGGTGTCCCTGCCCATGGCAAGGGTGGAACTGGATGGGCTTTAAGTTCCCTTCCAACCCAAACCAACCATTCAAAGATTCCCTGAGATGAAAGCAAATGTATGAGCATCTCTCATGCCCAGCTCTCTGCTCACTGTCCCATTCTGTGTGCACAGCCCGCGAGAAACTGGATTAAACCTCAGCCTGGAGATGCTCTGATCAAACAGCAAAAATTCACATGGGGGATAAAAAAAGTAAAACAAAAAAACCAAAAACAAAGCAAAACAAACAAACAAAAAAACCCAATAAAATAACACACACCCAACAAGCCATTAATCATCTCCCTTTTTCTTGGTGATTGGGCCACAATTTGGGACCACATAACTAATCTATATAAAAATAGAATCAACTATAATGGCAAAATGTCCAATATACAGAGTGGAAGTCTGAGAAACACGTTAAAAGACTATCAAAAAGAGATGAAAAAAGATCTAAAGAAAAAAAATCTGAAAAAAATTACTCTGCCAGTGTTTCCTACTGCCCCACTGAGTTTCTTGGTGGTAATTCTTGACTCTCCTCCACTCCTCTCAGTCCAGATCCTTCCCCTCCTCAAGCCCTCTGTACAAACCTTGTCCTGATCCACCTCCCCAGCCGTGCTCTCCAAGCCTCTGGCCTCCCAGAGCAGCAGTTTGCTCAGAAATAATCCTTCCACTTTCACACTTTTTTTGGGTTTTTTTCTAAGATAGGAAACGGCTCAGAACAAAACTGAAGATTTCCAGTTGTGTTTTTGTTTCGTTTACCACCAAGCCCACCCCTGCCCTGGCTGAGGGAGAGTTGCTGGACACTGGCCAGGAGCTGCTAAAGCACTGCAGAATTGCTTTGTTTTTCTATTACATTTTCTACATTTTGGTGTTTTTCTTTGGTACAGAGATATGACAGACATCCAAGTCTTTCTATGACTCCAAGGACTTCCTGAAGCTTGTCCAGCTCTCTGACAGCGGCGTGCCCAACAAAATCCCTTCATTTCCACGTCCAGCCCCCTGCTGAGGAAGCTGGTGTTGCACATCTACTCTTGGCCATTCTGGTCAAAGAGTAGGTCGGGGAAAAAGTGAATTCATCTTCAGAATGAGCACTGGGATGGTATTTCCATTATTCTGCCAGTTGTCACGAAAAGCAGGAGCACAGCGATGAAGCACATCAGAACTACCTTTTATACCAAGGTACTGAGCATATGAAGGTGTTATCAAAATAATAAATAATAACCTAAACCTATTTTCCTAATACTTCAAAAAAAGCTGGTGGAAACCAGTGCTTTTGTGCTACCTGCTCTTGAGAAAGGTAAGTGAGGTCTGACTGACCAATGAATATCACATTAGAGCATTTTAACCATACTTTAAAAACGTGTTTTGAGGGGAAATAAACACCAAAACTGCCCTGTGTTTCTGGTCTGTGATGCCATAAGTAGCAGAAACCATAAGCAGGAGTAACCATAAGCAAGGAACTCGAATTTGCTAGAAATTTGCCAGAAATTATGGGCTAGAAATTATGGGCTAGAAATTATGCCCCAGGGAGATGAAGTGGATGCTCCATCCCTGGAAGTGTCCAAGGCCAGGTTGGATGGGGCTTGGAGCAACCTGAGATAGTGGAAGGTGTCCCTGCTCATGGCAAGAGGTTGGAATGGGATGGGGTTTAAGGTGCCTTTCAACCCAAACCAGTCTGTGATTCTGCGCAGAAGATCAAAGTGTGTAATGATATCCCTGCTCATCAGGAGCATCTGGAGACTGAGTATCAAAGTGAAAAGTGGAAAACTTAAACTCTGTTAATTAGAGAAAATATTTTCATTCTCAACTGTAATCCCAAATATACAGAAAACCTCAGAAAAATTCATTTGTCTTCACTAATTAAATTGCCCTAATGCTGCTCACTTCAGGCAGGAAAAGGCTGAAGCATCAAAAAGCACACAAATAATTCTTCTTGCCTAATTTTTGTCTAATGTTGGGTGGATTGTAATCTTTATTTTTGAATGAAAATATAAATTTCATTACTGTAACGTTATTAAACTGGGTTTTTTTCCCCATCTGAAAACCCAGTACCACCCTCTGAGCACCCCAGCTGTCAATGAGAACAGCCCCAGGCTCTGATCTGCAGGAACTTAATCAATCAGTAATTAATCAGAAACAAAGCTGAGTAGTAAAAAACAAGCTACACAGTTGTTATAGTCGCAAAAATTAGGTTTGTGACTGCTGGTATCTGTGGGCAGCCCTTGTATGCACACAGAGCACAGCCCAAGCTCATGATTTCTTACTCAAGTCCACAGAAAGTTTTCCTTAAAAACATTATTTTTCCTTTTTCTCCTTGAAGTGACACGACAAAACTTCTCTCCCCAAATATACCCCTCTGCTCCATACATCTGCAGGATGACAGGATGCCTTGTGACAGGCAAAGTTGCTGCCTTACACTCCCCTCTGCTCCTTTATACTCAGATCACTCTTAAACGAAAAAAAGTTATTCTGCCTCCAAGATAAACCTCTCTTCATCCTTGATTTCTGAAAAATTCTCCACAGGCAGCACAATTTGCTGAAATTATTATTTAATTCGATTTTCTATCCTCACAAATACTTGTCTTACAGCATCCTACAGCCATGCCCTGTACCACAAATGGTTCCTCAGCTCAGGCAGGGAGCAGGGCACGCCAGGATCCCCACAAGAAATCCACAATTTTTGTGCTGTAGCCTTGCAGAAGAAACAAAGGCTTTGCAAACACACCTGTGGTTGATCTGACCCCCACCTTTTCCAGCCTCTGCTACACCTCCCTGATCACCAATTCTTCTCCAAGCCACAAGCAGCAGCCTCAGGGCTCTCTGGGGACAGGCAGGTTATGAGGGAGCTGAGAGCAGGGAAAGGGACTGACAGGAAGCAGCAAGTGAGTTCAAGTGGAAGAAAACTAAAATACACACCAGAGAGTACATTTGCAGCCACTTCAGCGCATTAGAGATGCCACTTACAAATGTGAGAACATCAGAAAACAGAAAGAAAAGTCACTGCTCACGGTGTGTAAAAATTATTGACAGGACTGCCTGGGTAAAGAGAAATGGTTCTGCACGTGAGGTTTCTGATTATTAAGGAAATTTGAGCTGTTGCAGCCAGAAAAATCACTGAAATATTAATTAAGAATTAACAAAAAGCACGATGTTCAGTCCAGCATGGTGCACTTGAGATCTGCTCTGCACCTTCACGCTCGAGTTCACAGTAAAATACACAAACAACCAAACCAACGACAAACTGAATCTGTGTAACAAACACAGAATAGAGCAAGAAAAATCCATGCAAATTTATTGGGTCTTATGACCTCAAATATCTCCAAACCCCCTACTGATTTAGAGGACTAAAAGCCTCCCTTTAATGGAAGAGTTCTCAGATAAACATGTATTTAGGTCAATGACTTCCCCGCCTTCTCCAAAAACTGTTCCACTTACCCAAAATACAGGAATCTCTCTGCAGTGGAGCTGCTTGTCTTTAGAGAATATGTATCATTAGATCAGGCAGCCAAGGGCACATTATTTATTTAGTTCTGAGGGCTTTGCTAAATAATTACATCAGGATTTTTCTTTCTTCAATGCCACCTAAATATAAGTAGCAACCTTCAAGCCACAAATTGGTTTGCTGGTCAACTGGAGATTTGAAAGCCTGAAGGGAAATAGAATTACAGAGTGGTTTGGAATGGAAGGGACATTAAGGACCATCTGATTCCACCCCCTGCCATGGGCAGGGACACCTTCCACTAGCCCAGGTTGTTGCAAGCCCTGTCCAACCTGGCCTTGGACACTTCCAGGGATGGGACAGCCACAGCTTCTCATGGGCAACCTGTGCCAGGGCCTCCCCACCCTCACAGGGAAGGATTCATTCCCAATATCGCACCTAATTTTCCCCTCTTTCAGTTTGAATCCATTCCCCTTGTCCTATCATTACAACTCCTGATCAAAGTCCCTCCCTGGCTTCCCTGTAGGGCTCCTTCAGGTACTGGATGGTGCTGTGAGGTCTCCACACAACCTCCTCTTCTCCTGGCTGAATTTAATAATCCACTTACTCACTGCTGCTTAAAACAACATATTTATGCCATAAACGTTGTGTTTGTAGATCTGACTGGGTACCAGGGATCTCACAGTTATGGAAGTCCCACCATACACAGCTTTAGCAGGGACAGATGATCTTCTCATAAATCTGTGAGATGAGACTGCACCACCTTCACCAGGTTGATATGGTCTGGATAATCAGAAAAGAGCTTCATCTGCTTTAGGCCTGTTTCCAAAATTTGCACATCTATGAAGGACAAAATTGTGCCAAAGAGTGCAAATTATCTGAAATGCATCAATCTATTGACAAGAAAGCCAGGAAGAGCCATCATAAGCATTGACAGCAAAGTCAAACTTTAGAGCTTAAGGACATTGATGACGCTCATAGAATTATAAAACTACATATACATAGTTTTATATATTTATATATAGAATATATAAATATTTATATATATGTTTATATATAGGCAAGTGAGCTTTTCTTGCCCCAAAGAAGAGAAGAGGATGATAAATTCAATATCACCACTATAGTTAGAAAATAAACTGTTTCTGCTGCAGTTATAATTCTGTGAGCACCATAAATATCCATAAGTTCTATAGTTTTTTTATAAAAGACAACATTAAATCCGTCTTTGTGTGACAGCCATCCTACAGCACTCGCTGTTCAACCCAAGACACATCAAAAACACAAAAGGGATGTAGAAGCTTGGCTGAGAGATGCAGAAGCTTCCCCTGCACAACCAGAGACCTTGCAGGTCATCACCACCCACCTTCCCACAAGGTTTTACTTCCAGCTCAAATGTAGAAGCATCACACACCACGTTGCAGGCTTTAAATATCCCTGAAAACCCACTGATTTATTCCAAAGGAGCAAAGTCATTAAGCCACCATGAATATTTGCATGCACACAGCCAGACTTAAATGCCAACCACTTTTACGAGAGCTTCTGTTAAAAAACTGGGTTTGCAACACTAATGTAGGACAAATATGGATTGTGTCAGTGCAGAAAAGGGCAGCTTTCCCAAGTCAGGTCCTAAAGCAGATTTGAATATGCAGTGGCATTCCTGCAGGCAGGATTCCTCCCCAGGAGCAGGATTTGGCACATCCTCACTGAGTTTCACCAGGTTCCTGCTGGTCCAGGTGCCTCTGGTAGATCACCAGGTTTACCAGTCACCCTTCCAGTTGGGTGCTGTGGGCAAGCTGGGCCCCGCTCCATCAGAATCCCACAGAATTTTAGATGGGTAGGAGAACAGCATCTAAAACTACAAATTACTTCCACTGCTGCCCACACTCTCAGGAGTCATATTCACCAGCTCAGAAACTCGAGGAGAGGGAGCTTTTCTTGCCCCAAAGAAGAGGAGAGGATTATAAATTAAATATCACCACTATATTTAGAAAATATAAACTCTTTCCGCTGCAGTTATAATTCTGGGAGTGTCATAACATTTTGAGTTTCCTTGGAAATATTATCTGCAGGAAAAAAAACACATTTAAACATGGCACATTCTCACTTATGTTCTTTAATACAGTTGTAAATGTTACTTAAAAACCCTACCTGGGAAAATATAGCATAAGGATTTGCTGTCAGTCAGTCACTGCTCTTGCCCCTGGGCTGTACCAACCCTGCATCCCTGACACTCCATCCACACATTTCCTAACTCCCACCTTTTATTATTCCTAGTCCCAATAAACTCAGAGAATTTTTTTTGTTGCTGTTGGTTTATTCACATTGTGAAAGAGAAAAAAAATACGTTTTTCTCATCAGAGATCAGCAGAACGAAGTTTGGAAGATGCTGAATGGCCTCCTTTGATGTGAGAGGTTCACACTTGACCTTCTGTTTTCCTTCCTGGATATTTATGTCCTGTTGGCTCAGAAAAGTGAATAGCACTACAGTGCACACACTGACCTGCTGAAGTGATGCTTGGAACCTTCTACTAGAAGTGTGTCCATGGCACTTGGTTCCAACAGGCTTTTAGTGATAAATTTTCAATTTAGCTCTCTTGGCATTTGATCTCATTACATAGATTATTCCAAGCAACATTTATCACTTCAGTAATTCTAAGATACCACCTCCAAAGGCAAGGATTAGGATTTCAAAGACACAACATTAATCTTAAAGAATTCTTGGCTGTGAGGATGGTGAGGCCCTGGCACAGGTTACCCAGAGAAGCTGTGGCTGCCCCACCCCTGGAAGTGTCCAAGACCAGCTTGGACGGGGCTTGGAGGAACCTGGGCTAGTAGAAGGTGTCCCTGCCCATGGCATGGAGTGGAACTGGATGGGCTTTTAGGTCCCTTCCCACCCAAAACATTCTGGGATTCTATGAAATCACAGCCCCTGAAATGTAACAGCTGTTAAATCCAAAGCACTGGTGCTTTGAACCACAAAGTGCTTGACTCAACATCACCAGAACCCTTGAAAAAGGAGAACACTCCCATATCATTTCTAAAATGCACAGATGGATCTGAAAGTGCAGTTTTATGGCTCATTTCTTCATCAAAATGAAAACTACTTAGAAAACAGTGAGTTTTCACATATAAATAACTGTCAAAGAATACTATTGTGATGCAGGAACACTCATTGCTAAGACATCTTCAGCAGTTTTTATTTGTCTTTATACTACTATAATCTTTAATTCCTTTTAATCAACAGCAAGTATATTGTTTATCTGAAAGTAAACCAACTTTCATTTGGTAATAAAGCAGCATAATACAAACAAGAAAAGCAAGGCACCCAGGAGAGATGAGGAAGAGGAAGGGATTACATTTTAAATGAGGACAAAAACTTTGATCCAGGCAATCTGTTGCTCTCCAAGGAAAGTGAATGTATCTATCAGCACTTGTAGGAACAGGAAACACTTCAATACTCATTTGCATTGCAGAGTAGCTCTGCAGCCCACACTGAACTCTGGAGGGTAAATATCCTGTACTAAAATTATTTTCACTGTGACCACATATAAATTACCTCATTATATTATTTTAATTGAGAAGAACTTCAGGAAAATGGCAGCTGGGCAGAAATTTTGAATGGATCTGCTGAAATGCCTTAGAAATACCCCAAAACCAGGGATTCTCCATATTCAATAAGTTCATCAACTTTGGGAAAAGAACATATCCCATTAGGAAAGCAGCCTAATGCTTGTGGCAATGGAAGCACTAAGCCTGTAATACTTTTCCCTTCTTGTTAAGCACAGGATTACAATCCCTTCCCATCACTGTATTTTTCTAACCACTTAAGCTAATACAGCCAATACATATTTATTGAAATTCTCCACCCAAACCCAGCAAAACCCTTGGAAATTTAAGCCAAAAGCATTAAAATTATCTTTAAGTATTCTTTGGGGCTGTTCTAGACATGTCTTTTGTAACCTCATCACTAATGTGATAATCACAGAATAATTCTGAGGGCTCAGCTGCAAACTCATAGAGCGTTCTCAGAAATGTTCAAGAACAGCTGAAAATGTTCTGGTTTGATGCTGACCTGGGTACAGTTCTTTGGAAAAAAATATAACTTCAAACACTGCTCATACTTGTAAAGTGTCCTTGGAGACCTTCTCGTTCAAATGCAGTTCAACCTCAGATTACAGGAAATATTAAATGACTTTCTATTAGAAGTGTGACCAGGGATTCTTCTCCATCTTTAGAGACAGGGAACTACAGTGGACTGCAAATAGCAATGCTGGGCAGTGTTCTGATTAACATATTAAATAAACCATGTTTTTTTCACAGAATCATGGAATCATTAAGATTGGAAAAGCCCTCTAAGATCATCGAGTCCAACCATTCCCCCAGGACTGGTTTTAACATCAAAGTAACAACAGTAACTTTGAAAAGAATAAGTTTAAATGATCAAAATTATGTATATTCAATATTCATTTTACCTAAAAACCCCCTAAAACATTCCACTTTCACAGGAAGGAAATGGAGCTGATGGATCCCACTGTCAACTTATTGCCACGTATAAACAAACAGAGGAAAAACACCTCAGCCTTCACAAATTAATAGTGAGAGGGAAGGGGCAGAGGTCAGCTCTTTATTGCCAATTCCAAGTTCTCTACCTTAGGAAAGGCAAATTTAATGAAATATATTCATATTTCTTGAAAACAGCCTAATGGTAAGATCGCACTTAGGAAATAAAGTTACTATGTTTGTCTGAGTAATGATTGCTCCTTACCTTCTTGAATTTACAGTAAACCTTGGGAAAACTCTTCTTATACATTGCAGTGGAAGCAGAACTTCCTGAATTATGTAGAGGGCTAAAAATATTTCAGCAAGTTCCCTCAAAATCTAATGTTTCTATGACAAAAGCAGTTTTCCCACAGATAAACTCACAGCATCCACAGCATCTATAATTTATAACCAGCTCATATTTACCTCTAAGTACCACAGTGTGAAACACCACACCTTCAAAATTGGGTATAAAGGTACTTGTGGAAGAAAAGGAAGGAGTTCGTCAAGGTTGGGAAGTGCCAATGAAGGAATAAACATCCTGAGGGGGGGGGTACAGGATTCGCCCTCCTTCTAAAACAAAAATTAAAATAACATAAAACAAATAACAAAATAAAATCTTTATCTAGCATCCCAAGGAAACTTGATTTCCCATGAGAAATTTTAGTATGTCCTTGAAATTTTCCGTCTCACATTTGTGGGTTTGGCTAAGCAGAAGTTCCATAAAATATGTGTTATTAAAATGCCATATGCAATATCATATGGTATTTTCTTACATACTGCAGTTTTGTAGCTCAAGAGGACAAGAAATGGTAATTCCATGCAAAATAAGCCATGACTCAACAGTACCCTGCTTTTACAATTATAGAATTCCTCATTTTTATTTACATGTTTCTGAGTTCTGTTAAATAGTTTAAAAAGTTCCTCATTAAAAAAAAATTAAAAAGGCAACAACAAAAAAAAAAAAAAAAAAAAGGAAAAATACATTTCAGATATTTGTGTATGAAGAAGTTGAGAGAACTGACACCTTGAGGACTGGCAAAGGAGCCCAATATTAAAAATAGGGATATCACATTCAGGAAATTACTGGATGAACAGATACTTCTTCTTCCAATGTTGTTAAACAAATAACTAGACCTTAAACTTCACTCACAGAATCACAGTGTTCTGATTTTGTACACACATTACAGTGTTTGTACACACAAATCAGTGTTCTGATGTTGTACACTCAAACCTGAGGACTGCAACAGCCTTTTTTTAATCTTGCTTTTAAGAGTTTTATAAATGTAATTAATGCAGCATTTCTTCTCTACTTTTTGGCTTAATCCCATTGATTTTTCATGAAGCTTGTGAATCCCTTCACCTGAGCATCAGATCTCCACTGCCCTTTGGGTTTGTTGCAGAGAAACTTTGAAACTGGGCTGCAATCACACACTGACTAATAATTCTTGGCTGCAACAAAATTTGCTCGCTCTCTTTTCCTGGAAGGGCCCTTATTTGTGCTGGTTGCCATGGTGATGTTGCAGCAGAGCTGCTCTGGGTTTCTGTGGCTTCCCACCTGGTCATGGTGTAAACTGGGAGAGGAGCCCTCGGTGCAGGTCCCTCCCCAGAGCATCCACGTCCTGCTGGAGCTGCACCCAGTTGGTGCCTCATGAGCTGTCAGGAGCTGATAAATTAAATTGCAAGCAGAAATCTCTGCCCCTTCCTCATTAATTGGAGCTTTCTTTCCCACAGCTCCTAGTAGAGTCCAAGTAGGAACACTTTCCTAAACCTCTAGAGATGGAATTTGTCCCCATCCACTTCTTATCCTCTTGTTTCCCACCAAGACAAGGTTTGCCACTCTCCTGTTGCTCTGCACAACTTGGGCACACCAAAAAAAAAATCTACTTGAGAACATTCTGCATTTAGTCCAGCAAAGTTGCTGCTGCAATTGGAACAAGGGATGCCTTTTTTCCCATTATTCATATTAATTTAACTTCCAATCAGACTTACTTTCAGCACACCCAAAGCAACATGATTTCTCCTTTCAGAGAAGTTAAGGCTTTAGGTGACTCCATTACTAAGAGGGGTAATAGAGAACAAAAGACTTCAGCTCATCAATTGAGGTAGACAAAGGTACAAAATTCCATCGCCTACAGTGCTTTAGTCTGGAAAAAGAGGATAGGATAGGACAGGATAGGACAGGATCAGATCCCTGGTCTGTGTAAACATGCACATACATTTCCACCCACTATTTACACATTATTCGACTTCTAGACTATAAAATCCAAAATGAAAACACAACACAAAGCAGTTTACGTCCCAGAGCTCTTTTTTAAATAAAAAATACACTCTTAAATTAAGGAAAGTCAGAGTAAGTGGTAACTTAACACTTCCTGATGCCAAACTTAAAATAATTGTGTGCCAAGACATGCTTACAAATTTAAAAGTCAAAAAACCCCTGAAACTGAAAGTCCTCAGACAAACTGAAAAGTCCTCAACAAGCTGTGGGTTTTGTTTTGTTCTCTTTCTTTTATAATCATGGGAAATCATCTGATCCCAGTGGAATTATAAGACCCAAGGCAGTGACCACCCCCCTGTGCTGGCTCTGCTGAGGGACCTCCAGTCCTGGGGGCAGTTCTGGTCCTCTCAGATAAGAGAGACATTGAGGGGCTGGAGCGTGTCCAGAGATGGGAACAGAGCTGGGGAAGGGTCTGGAGCACCAGGAGTGGCTGATGGAGCTTGGTGGGGGCTCAGCCTGGAGAAAAGGAGGCTCAGGGGGACCTTCTTGCTCTCTGCAGCTCCCTGAGAGGTGGAGCCAGAGGGCATGTCAGGCTCTGCTCCCAGGGAACAAGGGACAGGATGAGAGGAAACAGCCTCAAGTTGTGCCAGGGAGGTTTAGATTGGATATTAGAAAAGAATTCTTCATGGAAAGCGTTGTTAAGCATTGGAAGTGGCTGCCCAGGAAGGTGGTGGAATCCCCATCCCTAGAGGTGTTCTACAGGACGAGCAGACGTGGCACTTTGTGATACGTTTTAAGTGGGCATGGTGGGATTTGGTTGAAGGTTGGACTTGATGATCTTGAGGGTGTTTTGCAAACCTTAACAATTCTATGATTCTATTTCAAAATCACATGTCCTCAATGAACTGGTTTGTGTGTGCAGCTCCTTGCAGCAACGTGTCACTCGTACCCACCTGCCCCAGAACAACAAAGCTTGTTCGACGCATCGCCCTTCGAACACAAAGGGGGTTGGAGAGACTGAAAACAAAAATTAACAACAAAAGCTGCCTCCTTCCCTTGTACTGATCACACTTCAAAGAAAAGAGGTCACATCAATTCAGCTGAAGCTGGTTAAAAGTGTGTATTTAGGTTATCCTGCACATCAGCACTGTCAGCACGATGAGCAGACGCCTGGCTGTGTGTAACCCCCCCGTGTCTCGCTGAGAGAAGTCACTCCTGCACCTTAGAAAGATCATTAAACATCGTGTTCAGCAAGCCAGGTAACACAGCAGTGATCAAAATAATTAAATAGCAAGTTATAAACTTACTATATAAGTATATACACTAAAAATCATGGGGTATAACTAATATTATTAGGAAAATACTTAAGAAGCTAAAGGAAAATGAATCCCCAGCATTGAAACAAGAATTCCACCACTGAGTCTGCCCAGAGACAAAGCTCTCAGGGCTGCTACAACCCTGAATATCCAGAGCCCACAAGAGCCAGTTGGTTTGGAACATGAAGGTTTTCATCTGCAAGCCAAGCTGACAGCAAACATATGCTCAAGTGCTGCCCATGCTGACAGTGAATTTTGTAATAATAAATATTAAATAACTACATATATTCAAGAAATACAATTGAATAATATTACTAGAATAATTTCACCAAATAATATTTAACAATATATTATTAAATAATACTGAATAAATAATAAATGTGTTGCTTTTTTAATTTCAGTTGTGCACAGACTGAGTTACAGTAAGTGCTCACATCAATGAACATCACACGGATCTCACAGCTGCTTGTCTGAAGGAGACAAACACTCTACAACATCATCATCATGAATAACCACCTGAGAGGTTGATATTCCCTAATTTACAATACCAAGGTCTTTTCTGAGCCCACAGACTAGGAGCAAATGAAAATTAAAGGTTCTGCTTCCTCCAGAACTCGTTTACACCATTTCAACACTCCTGGATGTTTCTCTGCGTGTGACATTCCCCTTTTCATCCCAGCTTTGCCCATCAGCTGTAAACTTCACTTCAGCCTTGGACTGCAGTTGAATATACTTAATTATTGCTGGAGCCTGACATGGGAAACACAAGTGGCTGTTCCTCCCCTTTTTTCACCCCATTTCACTGAGGGTTCAGCTGTGACTGTTGTTTAACCCCCTCATTTCTGTTACAGTCAGTACAGGTTTACAAACCAGTACAGCACCTTAAACCAGTTTGAAAAATTTCACATGGAGAAAAAGGAGCAAAGTTCTTTAAAAATGGAAAATATTATGTTACTGTGGATGAGCCATAGTATAATACAGGCCTTCAGCCAGGGAGAGCTTCAACCCCCATAAACTGACCCCACCAGAGCCCAAGTTTCTGAGACTTCCCACTAAAACACTGAATTTCCTCTTCACTACTTTCACAGTGGCCTCATCCAGCCAAGTTTTTAAAGCCATTTTAAAAGCAATTCCACTGTCAAATTGCCAAGAATGGTTGAGTTTGCTTGGACTTTTGGTGACTATCCAATCCACTACAAAACCAAGGAAATGGCCAAAAGATGAAGGCACATCTCCAGGTGTGCTACAGAACATTTTGCCCAATCACAAACTGGTTTGGAAGTGATCTTAAAGACCAGCCAGTTCCAACCTGCTGCCATTGTTGCACTTCAGACAGAAGAAAATTAATTTGGAGAAAATATTCAGCTGCTTGTCATGAGAAATGGTTTCTTATCCCAACTGAGAAACTTAGACCTGCTTAACACCTATCCAGTAATCCTCAAGAAGCTGACACCTTGAGAAAGAAACATTACAGTTTTGTGATTGCAACAAGCATCCACCACAAGAATTCTGAGAGTCCAAAGCTCTGTGTTTTCCCTTTATGCAAAAAAAGAAGTGAAAAAAAAACAAAAAAAAAAGTCTGTCTCCTCAGAACAGCGTGACCCTGCTGGAGAAAAGGGCTGATGTGTTTTCCCACCAGTGCCTGGAACAGACAAAAGTGGAAGCTGATGACTAAAGGAACAACTAAAAATATCCAGAGTAGTCTGGATCTGGAGAGTTGTGTGCCCTCACTGCAATTAGCAAATAGCATATTCAGTTTCACTGACATTAATGAGAGCAAAGCAAGTTCATTTACACCTCAATTAACTTCAAGAAATGCTTGTTTTCCACAATTAATGACGCTTCCTCCTTCCTTTTGCTATAATCCCTCTTTTTGTGCAGTAAATCACTGCCTCACTTGCTTCACACGCAATTTGGAAGGAGTGAGTGGGTGAAAGAATAGAGAAAAATGCACTTGCAGCACATGTAAACAAGGCTGGGAGACGGAAACACTTGCATGGCACGGGAGCAGATGGATGTCAGCAGGTTTCTGGGATACCGCTGGAATCGTCTGTATTTAAGGAAAATCAGGAAGACTCATTGAGGGAAAAGACCAGCACAGAAAACAGGGCAACTGTGGTACCTGTCTCCTCTGGGACCTTAGCAGGACCAAACCTACGCTGAATCAGAGGTTTAAAGTCAGCTTTCAACTCAAACTGGAAGAGAAATCACAGCCTGCCCAAGAATTCCCCACAGCAGCAGCAGCAGGTGAGGCCAAAAGGCCCCAGTTTGCCATTGCTTATCATGGACAAAGTCCTTGTAGGCCCTTCTCAACTTCTGTTCTGGAAGGAGACAAGAAAGACATTGGTAGGGGCTGGACTTCAATCAGAAAATGGCAATGCAACATTTATTTAGCAAATAAGTTCAAGAATTAAATTTAAAGCAATAAAGAAAGGTTGAAGCATCACTCAGAGGGAAGGAAGAGGATCTGGATGTATGGTACCCGGGAAAATAGGATGGGAAATAAATCAAAGGATGATGAGATTTCTTCCCAAAAGCACAAGGGAGGAAAATCATGGAATCACAGAATATGCCAAGTAGGTAGGGACCCACAAGGATCATCGAGTCCAACTCTTAGCACTGCACAGGACCATCCTCAAGAGTCACACCATGTACCTGAGAGCATCATCCAAACCCTCCTGGAGCTCTGTCAGCCTTGGGGCTGTGCCCACTGCCCTGGGGAGCCTGTTCAGTGCCAACCACCCTCTGGGTCAAGAACCTCTTTCTAATATCCAACCTCAATCTGCCCTGACACAATTTGAGGCCATTCTCTGGGGTCTTGTCCCTGGTCCCCCAGAACAGAGCTCAGTGCCTGCTCCTCCTCCTCCCCTCATGAGGAAGTTGTAACTGCAATGAGGTCTCCCCTCAGATACTGAGGAAGGCAAACCTGCCTGGATCCCATGGGAGCAGCACACTGGGATGGGAAACATCTGCTCCTAATACACAATCACAGAATGGTTTAGGATGGAAGGGACCTTAAAGCTCATCTCATTCCACCCCCTGCCATGGGCAGAGACACCTTCCACTGTCCCAGGTTGCTCCAAGCCCCATCCAACCTGGCCTTGGACACTTCCAGGAATGGGGCAGCCACAGCTTCTCTGGGCAACCTGTGCCAGGGCCTCACCACCCTCACAATCTCCTTTCCCTTTTGCTGACACTGACACCACTAATTAACAGGCAGCATCACTCAGGAGCAGCAGTTTGGCAAGAGGCAGTGGCTGATGGAAAATCCAGTTATTGATTTTCCTATGGGCTGCTGTCATCGCTCCTGCTGCCTACGAATAAACAACCCAAGGAATGTTTGCTTTCCAATGACAGCTGGTGTCAGCATCAGTATGCATTTGCTGTCATACTTTCTGCAGAATAAACTGATATTTTACTATTTAATGTGTTTCAAAATCATCACTGGAATTCCTGACGGCATTGTTGTGTAAAATGTGCATGTATCTTAAATCCCTGGCAAAGCAATGAACATCCACAGCCAGTTTGCACTCAAATCCTTCAAAATTCTTATCAAGACATGGCATTAAAAGGAATTGCTACTCTTGAACATATTTACTAAGGAAAAGAAGAAAAACTGTGTGTGAATAACAGCACAGCAATCACAGCAATAATACAGAAACATCCTCTTGGGAAATATTTAGCACAAGTGAGTTTTGAGAGCTGATCGGGGTATTTACAGCTCACAAAAACATCGCTTTGAATTTCTAGAGGATTTTTGTAATTATATTTATTTCTCCTCCTTACTCTGCAAGTTGGATTTCTGCATAAAGGAATGCTTTTCTTTGAGGACAGGACTAAAAAAAAAAAATGGCAGAGTGTTTTCCCACCAGCCCCTGACAGCTGGGTCTGACACCATGTGAAGAAAATAGAGGACAGTCCCACTTGGAACCTCCTTGGAGTGAAACACAAAGCTGTAGATTTGACCATCCCATTTAGAGATGCTGAAATTCTATCCAAAAATATTTTTGGGTGGAAAATACCCCTTGGTCAAGTGTGGCTTGCTACCATGGGAATAGCTCTTTGGACTGAGCTGTATCCTGGCCCTAAGATCAAAAGAGAATTATATTTCTATTTTGGAAGCATGTTAGCCTAACAGTCAAATACAAACCCAGCATTTGTGCAGGACACAGAGCTCCAAATCTGCAGGCTTTATTTTCACAAATAAACCAGCAGAGGAGCACAGCCCACACCGTGGTACAATCTGCCAGGAGCACATCCTGCCCTTGCTGCTTCGGTGCCAAGCACCAGCAGCATCCACTGAAATCACGGGCTTGGAAAGGCCCTCCTGTTGCAAAACCAGTTGTTTTCTGAAACAGCACATTTTGGGGTGTGTTTTTAATCAGAAAGGAGGCTTTTTTTCTCCCCCAGTGTGTACTATGGCATCCTCTGAACACAGAAAGCTGGCGAGGGCTCTGCATCTGCCCGAGCCATCTGTTGGTGCCACTGGGAACCTTCTGGTGGCTCCGACTCACGTGGAGGATCCACAGCCACCCTCTGCCCTGTGCTCCACAGGGCTGGGGGCCAGGCAGGCCCTGGCATCGTGTTTGGGTCACTTACTTCACGTTAAACATTGAGGATAAAATACAAGCAGGGGTGTGTTTGGGTGGGGAAGAAGCAAGGATGGGTGAAAAGCACATTTCACACTCCAGGAGGAGCGTGAGCCAAGGCACCACAAGGTTCCTGGGAATGACTCTGTTCCCTGCCAAGGGATTATGGGGACACTGAGGTCTCCCAAGGTCCCAGACACAACACACACTGTGGTTGCTAATCCAGACCTCACACTTGCCCTATGCTGGGCTGCTCTCAGGTTTTTATCAGGGAATATTATACAGAGAATAAATTCCTCTCTATGAGGGTGGGGAGGCCCTGGCACAGGTTGCCCAGAGAAGCTGTGGCTGCCCCATCCCTGGAAGTGTCCAAGGCCAGGTTGGACAGGGCTTGGAGCTGCCAGGGATAGTGGAAGATGTCCCTGACCAGGGCAGGGGGTGGAATCAGATGATCTTTAAGGTCCCTTCCAAACAAAACCACACAGAAAGACCTTGAAATTACTTAAATGACACTTTTAGCCTCAGAGGATATGAAACTAAACCGGTCAACCTGACTTCCTTCCTTTTAATAACCCTTTCAGATGAAACAGGTTTAAAACAGCATCACCAAAATCTCCAGCACTATAATTTACAAACACACACGTACTAATATTGCCGCTTCTTCAGTTTGTTTTGCACTTTCATCTTAAATTTGCAGGAATTGGTTCCTGCACTGTAACAAATCAATTTCTCTAAAAGAAGGAAACTTTCAAAGCAGTGAATATTTAAAATACCTTCCTTGTTCTTTGTGGTTCCTGGTCCAGTGAATGTTATCTTGTTTTTTCCCCTGTACCTTCTGGTCCACAGTCACTCAAAGCACAAATCCACTCCCAATCCTTCTAAGCCCAAACCATAAAACCAGTTTCATAGAGACAAGCCACACACATGTACATTTTAGGGTAAAAACATACAGGCCCAGGAGACTAAGGAAGAAGATCCAAATTATATTTCCAACTCTTTTCCTCCAAGGAATTAATATTTTGCTGTTCTACAGTCCCCCCCTCATAATATTCATTTTTATTTAATATTCCTGGAGAGCTTATTCCAAGTCAATCAATGGACAGCCTATAAAAGTAATTCTGATTAATTTTCAGGCCTTCAATCTAAGACTAATTAAGTTACATTTCAGCAAGACCTGCACATTAGATATATTTTGACTGGCCCAGTCTCTGTGGCTGCTGGTCCCTCCCTGCACTCCCAGCACCATTTGGGAAGATCTGTCTGTCAAATCAGAAGACCCACAACATCTGAATTTCCCCTCAGTGGTCCCAAAGACAACACACACTTAGAAATACAGGTGCACTTTGTTAAATTGCATCTACAAACTGATTATTTTTATTTGCCTTCTATTTACCTGCTTCCCAAGTGATGCAGAGATGCCCAGGAGCAAACACCACCACCCCAAAGGATCCATTTTTTCAGCTCAGTTGAACCTTCTGCCTCTCAAACTCGTCTTTGAGGATGTATCAGCCGAAAAAAGGGTGAGCTATTTATAGAATACATTCAGTTTGTGTAGTCCCACCCCGGTGATGGAAACCCTGAGTGTTGAATATTTTTCTTTAGCATGTGATAAGTGCTCATCCCACAGATTCAATGGAATAACCTGAGAGGCTCTGGCCATGTTATAATATCAAATTTTTCCTCCTGTGACTGGAAAAGAAATGTTCAGGGTGATCAATGACTGATTGAAGCTGCAACAAAGTGAAATCACCTTTTTTTTTCCAAGAGAGCCATTACTGAGGACCTGGCTCTGTGTTTGTATCCCTGGAAATATTAGAGAAAAATCTACTTGTGGACAGGTAAACAAAATATTCCATGTACAGCCCTCAGTCTCATCACACTCAGCTTGCAGATACTGGGGGAGGAAGGAAGGGGAAGTCACAGGGAATTTTTTTTTACCAGAATTTTCCCTCTTCCCTACAAGGCACCATCAGCAGATTCCCCCAGCCATGGGAAAACCCAGCCTGGGAAACTGAGGCTCAGCTCCTTCCACCCTGCCAAGAGCTGGCTTGGACACTGTTCCTTCCCATTGCTTGGGTGCCCCTCACTCCTCACCCCCAAAAGTGGGTTCCTTCAACCTATTTGCAGGAGATTAAATTCCAGATCCCATCTCCACATCTCCATTCATGTAGGGAAACATCTGACAAGCAGGAAGAACAGAAATTTTGTGTTTAAAAAGACACACAAACCTGACAGAGCAAGTCCCTTTGGAAAAAGCAATCAGGTCCCCTTGGAGAAAGCAACCAGGTTTTTATCTCCCAGTCAGAATAATTTTAAATATATTATACTTTCAGGCTCTAGAGAACTATTTACAGGCATTTAAAAGAACCAAGAGTTGTGCCCTGTGAGATGACAAGCGAATTTAAAGCCTATTAGATGTAGAAAAACAAGGAAATCACACCCTGGGAAGCCACACCAGCTCATTTTGAGAGGGTTGGGGAGGGAAGAGGAGAGGAAAGAGTTCACCCATGTGCTTTGTGGGACCAGCAACCACAAGGCCTTTTCTTTAGGCATTATTATCAATTGCTAATAGTGGAAAAATCAGAAAAATGGCTGATATGAGTTAATGATTCTCAGAAGGACTCATAAAGAACTCAAAGCCTTGTTAGATGGAAGAGCTGAACTGATTTGCTGCCCAGAAATCTTTCTGGCAGCTGCAGAACCGACAACGGGTAGCTCTGATTTTGTGAGATTGAAGTCACTCTCTCTCCATGAAGAGAAGAAAATGAGGATAATTGGCTCACATAGCTCCGAGCACAGAATGCCTGGCAGAGCTGCTCGCTCCTGTAAGGATAATCCCAGAAATCCCAGTGGCAGGAGGCACTGCCGGGCGCCAAGGGCTTCTCCACGTCTCACACACATTTCAACAGCAAAGATAAAATAAAATAAAATAAAATATACATCCACGTCTGCAGGGAGAGAAACAGAACCAAGCTGCATTTACCAACACCTCTGCAGTGTGTCTGAAACATATCCCTTCCTTCCCTGTCACATCAGGCATCAGCCACAAACAGCTGCCCAGGGGCGCATTTTGTGCTTGTGATCTGCTTTTCCAGCTCAAGCCATTGATGTGCAGGTTATCTGCCTTATAAAACTTATCTCAGCCTTATCAGGAGCAGCACAGGAGCAGTTCTCAAAAAAAAAAAAAAAAAAAATCACATCCTCAACTCTTGTCCCTCCTGCTCGAGTAGGAGGCTCAGGGGGGATCTTTTTGCTCTCTACAACTCCCTCAGAGGTGGAGCTGGGGAGGGGTTGGGCTCTGCTCCCAGGGAACAAGGGACAGGATGAGAGGAAACGGCCTCAAGTTGTACCACAGGAGGTTTAATTTGGATATTAGGGAAAAATTCTTGGCCAAAAGGTTGTCCAGCCCTGGCACAGCTGCCCAGGGCGGTGGTGGAGTCCCCATCCCTGGAGGGATTTAAAAGCCCTGTGGATGTGGCACTTGGGGACATGGGTTAGTGGTGGCCTTGGCAGTGCTGGGGAATGGTTGGACTTAATATTACAGGTCTTTCCCAAGCTTAACAAGTCTATGATTCTCGAGGATTCTTTAAGATTCCTTTCCTGAGAGGCCACCGAAGAATGACGGTCGTGCTGCTGAAAAATAAATTGGACAAAATAATGGGATTGCAACTCATTCCAGGCTGATTTTGCACCTATTTCACTCTCTTGGCTTTTTGGCCATATCACAGAACTAAGCTGCAGAAAGATATATATTAATAAAGGATATATTTCTGGAGAGCAGGGAGCCAAGTCTAATTACCAACAAATTTTATTGTAAGTAAATTTAGGTCAACACTAAGTCAATCCTAGTCCGAGAGAAAGCACTTCAAAATAAGAATAAAACCCAATAACCTATAAAATCAAACCACACTGGCTTCCAAGAGGACCTTTTATTCACAGGTCAAGTAAAGACTATAAAGGAAAGTGCATTTGTGGGAGAAGTGCAAATTATGCCATAAAAATCCTGTGAGATGAACCCCCCCCCCCGCCATGTCTGAACAGAAGCTTTCCAGCCAACAAAGCTGCATGAAATCCTGAGATATATCTCAAAATTTCTTTTATGGAAAAATCCTTAGTGTTATCATCCACTGCCCATCCTGGAAACTTTGTTTTCCCCTCTCACACACACAGGCCCAGAGCTTTGATTCTCTCAGGGAACCAACTAAAAGCATTAACTAAAAATAAAAAGCAAACCAGATCAGCTTAAGTAGCTTCCTTAAAAAAACACATCCTATTTCCCAGCGTGCTAATTAATAGAACAGAACTGATATTTTGATATCATGATTAAGAACAGTTCATTTTCAGCATCTTTCTCAACAGCAGATCAAGGCAATTAACTGGTAATTTGCTCACTAAATGACTTCCCAAGATGTGCTACTGAGATAAGGCAAAGCCTCCTCTAAAGTGCCTTTGAGCCAGAGAAAGATGAACCTGCAGGGAGTAATTTTTAAACAAAGTGCAACTCGATTCTCTGGTAGTAAAGCAAAATTTCTGTTTCGTGAGTAATGACAAAAAACGTGAATTTAGGTGGAACAGCAGAACACTGGGGGTTTTCCTCCTTATTTCCCAAACTGTGCCCACTGTAAATAGCACTGATAGAGGACACACCCAAAAGATCATTTTTATAAAATGTCAAACTGACGGTCTTGATTTCATTGCATTTTAACCACAGGACACAGGTGAGGAGCTGTGAGCAGATAAATCTGGTTTTCCCCCCTTTCCTCTCTCTGCTCTACCTACTTACTGGTTTTCACAGTGTTGTTTCATGAGGAGCTGTGCTGGTGCCTGGACAACAGAAATAAAAGGAATTACATTCTTCAGGGGTCTGGAAAAGGGATAAACAGGAAGGTGACAAAATCTGCATGTTTAAAGATACTCAGTTTGGTCAAAGTTACCATTTCCTGATCAGATTGCAGGGAAGGATCTCACACCACTCAATCATGACCGATGCAAACTGGTCAAAAAATAGGGAAGGAAGCTACAGAACTGGACATCTCTCTACTCAGTAGAAAAAAAGACCTTGAGAAGAACTTTCTGGCTTTGAGAAGGTCCTTGTCTCTCTGCCCATGGCTCCCCACATGCTGCCAGAAACCCAAACCATCTGCAAAGTGCGAGCACAGATCAAAGCAAAGAGGTCCCCAGGCAGGTTTCCTGCCATGTGCTGCCAGACCAGGTGATTTCTGACCAAAATACAGGGGTTTTGGGGTCAGTTAAAGCACCTCCTGTACCCAGGGGAGCTGGTTGTGATGGCTGAGAGCTCTGTCCCCCCCACCTCCCAGCACTGGCAATGAACCACTTTTCTAAATATTGCCCAAAAGGGCCCTCAGGAGCGATCCCAGTGATTCATTCCTCAGCCTTCCTAAACCAACAGCGTTCCCCCAGCAGGATATCACTTGAAACTAATCTGCATAACTTTCTCTGCAGCTTCCCAACCTTTTCCTTCTAAGAAGGGCTAACTCTGAATACATTTTCCATCTCTAGTCGATGCCTGCAGAGGTTTATACTCCTGTTCTGCAAAGGGAAACCCTTACCTGCTTCAACAAAAAGATCAGAAGAAAATCATGAAAGACTCGTGACTGTTACAACTCTGAGATGTTTAATTACTGGATGTTCAGCCACATATGCAAAATGCATCACTGAAAACACAAGAGTAGGTGGATTTTAAGATATAACTGTACTGGCTTGAGCAAAACTGGCTTATTTTTCAACACAAAAATCAAACCAGAGAAGAATTGTGTGTCTGCCTTCATATATGTAGGGCTATGATCAGGCATATATATAAATATAAAAATATAAGTATCATTGCTACCACATAAACCTATAGTTATATAGTTTATTTCCCTTACAAACTGTTCCTGATGTTGCACATCCTGGTTTAATGAGATAGAAACAGCACCATTTTGGATAAAAAAACTACCACAGTGGCTCAAGGAGATTTTAGTAAGTGATCAGATACGTTTTGATCTGGTTCATGGCTTAATTTCATTAAAATCATAAACAACAGACTATAATGCTGCTTTTACTTCACTAAGTCAACAAATCAGATTTACATTACAGAAAAACAACCTTTTCCACATTTAAGCTGCGCTCTCCCTCTGTCCTACTAGTCTTTATAAGCATTGATAATTTAAACATTATATAAATGTAAAATTTTACCTTCCTCTTAATCAACAGACTTGTTTTTTATTTCCTATATTGCACCACTTAGAGCAGGGCTAAAAGCAGAAGCATAAGAGTGCACCTCCTGCATGAGAATTAATTTAAAATATACTTCAGGGAACAACTGTAACCACAGGATGTTTTAATGCAGTGAATTCCCAGAAAATGCACAAACACCTGCTGTGACAAGCCCCACTATTCTGTCAACACAGACTCTGAACAGAAAAGTCAAACAATTGCTCAGACTAATCACAATTATTAAAAATAATGAAGAGGATGCTACAGCCCCATGGGCTCCTGCACACCACCCCTACAGGGAATTTTCTTCTCCCCACAGAACAGGTTGCAATTTCTCCTCATACAACCAGTTTGTGCCTCCTGTCCTCGCGCTCTGCACCTCGGGGTCTTCTCCGTGACCTGCAACCCTTCTCCTCCAGACTCTGAATTCACACCCCTGAATCTGGCTTTTCCAGCACTGCCAGGCTTTTGGATGTCCCTGTGCCCAGCATCCCTGCCCTCCAAACAAGGGCCATCTGCCGACCTGCTGAGCGTGCACTTCATCCCATCTCCAGGTCTCCGGCAGAGATGTTCCACAGGAACACTTGGCTGAACAGCATCCAGGGGAAAATGATGTGTAAAGACCTTCAGTCTCGTGTTTGTGCAGATCAAACAGGGAACAGCTGCTGGGCAGATCTGACTCCAGAGTCTGCTCCCTGCTGGAGCTCATTCATTTAATTTTCATCCCACGTGTCCGCCAGTGATAGGGCAATGATATCACACAAAAGTCCTCAATGAACTCCTGGAAGGTCAAGAACCTGCAGAACATGCCAAGTTTCAATATCTACCTCACACAAGCTTCCACAGATGTGAACTTATTTGGTAATCAGCTGCATCACAAAGTAAATAATTTTCTGAAGGGCCAGGGCCAACATAAACAGGAAGAAAACACTGTGTTCAGAGGTCAGGCTTTGCATGTTTTTGATGTACTAAGGATGTTTGTTAGGACGTTGTAGATGCACACGGAATACAAAAACAGGGCTACATTAACTAAATCCAACCCTTGTACTGAATCTTAAAAAGAAAACCAACAGTAATTGCTTCTTGATGAATATAAAATGCTTTAAGACCTGCAGTTATTCCGGCAGACTGTGATTGCTGATGTTTTGACTGTTTGCCTCGAGCACTCAAGGGAGACGAACTCGCAAATGCCACGCACCTCCTTGAGCAGGAACACAAACAGCCCAGCTCAGTTTCTCACTGACAGGAGTGCAACTGCGTTTATCCCAAATATTCTGGTTACTCACCCTGCATTCATGGTTGCACCAAAATTCCACAACCTCCCCTCAAAAAGCCCCAAACCCATAAATCTTTGAATCCAGTTTATATGTGCCACCCCCACCCCTTCCTCCCCAAGGTTTCTTTTAAGCACCTTTTTCTGCCTGAAATTAATTAATTTAATCTACTGAAATGGCTGAAAGTCCAGAAAGAAACATGCCAACTGACTTTAAAATTGACCATGGGAAAGCTGAGGTTGGCAAAGAGCTCTGGAGACCACTTGGGCCAATCTTCTGTGGAAAGCTGGGCCTCAGATTAGGTTTTCCAGGAACTGCCAAGAGAAGTCATCAGCGTTTCATAAATTTATTTCAGAGCACTAATTATGAAAATGGCTTTCGCTCTGTGCTCATTAAGGAACTTCCTCTCACGCACGAACGGGATGACAACAACGCCGAGGCACTCACTGCACATCCAGCTTCAGATAAACCCACAGATAAACTCCTGATTATAACTGAGAGGTGGAGCTGCACCAGACCTGTCCTGGCCAAACCCCTCAGCAGTCACACGGGTTATCCTAGGAATCTCCTCTCCACATACCTTCCCCTTGCCTTCAAAATACATCGGAGCAGCGAACGCTGTTTTGGGGGAAGACCATGAGGCTGTTCATCAAATCTATATAATTTACAGGCATCTCTGCACCCTTTTGTCCTGAAGCAGCACATCAGGAAAACAGAATATGACTCCTCAACTGGATTTCCAACATGATGGCACTTCTGATGCTGTTTGTGCTCCCAAAGGCAGCGCCACACGAATGCCATTTCCCTGGAGATCCCAATTCCCACCAATGCCACAGGGTGGTAGCACTACTAAAGGGATGGAGAGCAGCGAGGTCTCACGCAGGGTTTGGGGCCACACTTAGCTGCAGATTGTGGTGTCTGATGTTCCTCTGGGAAGCCTGTTTCATCCAACCTCCCCAGAGCCAAAACAAGACGACACCATCCTCATTTCAAAGAGAACAACAATTTGTTCTGGGGCTCAGCATCACTCCTTTCAGTCATTTTTCCAACATCTGTGCCTGGATGAAACAATGGAACACAGTAGATGCAATACAGATGGCTGGAAATTCATTGCAAATGCCCAACTGTTGTGGGTTTTCACCACAAATGCATCAACTGGCTCTTAATCAAGCTGGGTGTGGATGGCTGACGCCAAATCCATTGTCTCAAAGGGCTACGACTCCACAAGAAATCACCCTGCAGCAGCTTGTTCCTTGGTCTCAGTTGAACACAACCCCGAGCCAGTCATTTATTATTATTTACAGAGCAACAGAACACTGTGATTCCATAAAATGGTGATAACCACCTTTCTCCTTCAGTCAAACACTCACTCAAGGTAAGAGTCCACTAAAAACGGGGAAGAAAAAGAAATGAAAGGCCTGATCAGCTTTACTCTGAATACACAGTTTTCCTGTGGCCTCAGGTATTTCCACAAAACAGAAATCCATGGATTCTCAGGTGAAAGCTTGCAAGCAACTCCTCACTGGAAACAAGCCACTCCAGATTTGAAGAAAGACTCCACCACCAGGAATCTGCTTCAGGAGAGGACACAGCAGGGAGGAGGAGGAGGAGGAATACCTGCCTTTAGGAAACAATGTGTCTTAAAAATGTTGTCCCAAATCCAAGCCTCCATGTATCCAGTCATCCTTATTGATCAGTTATATAGCAGAAAATAACACTGAGAGTTTATGGTTTTGACTTAAGAGCATGAGATGGGGAAGGGGTTTGGCAAACCAGGGTGGAAAAACATCAGACAAACCTACAAGCCTCAAACCTGAAACACTCACGTTTTGCATTATCACTGAGAGTGTCCAAGGCCAGGTTGGACAGGGCTTGGAGCAGCCTGGGACAGTGGAAGGTGTCCCTGCCCATGGCAGGGGGTGGGACTGGTTGGGCTTTAAGGTCCCTTCCAACCCAAACCACTCTGTGATCTGTGATTAGGGAGTGAAATCCTTCAAGTCAAAGTTGTCTGTTCACTGGGATCACTCAGTTCTTGCTGCTCAACCAGTTTCCATCAGCACCACCTCTACCCTACCTGGACAAGGCACATGAGTGCCAGCAGGGTACAGGATTGTAGCTGCTGCAGAAAATGAAATCATGTGGGGTTTATTTTATTGTTCATTAGATATCCATGCAAAGATTACAATGTTTCAGAAGTTAACCCCCAAAAACGCCTCCAAAATCCCATCCTCAGTCAAACTGCTGAGCACAGCCTTCTGCCCTCCTCCCAGATCCCGGGTGAGCTCTGTGAACTCCTCATGAATAACTCCCCCGTAGGAACAAACACTGCTGCATTCATTCAGAAAACAAAACCAGTATTATGAGAAAATCTGCTGCTCGCAATTCTGGTGTAACATCCCCAAACAACAGTGCAATGTCAAAAATGGCATTTTGCTTCCCTGAACTCGAACACTGAGATTTTTGACACTCTGTAAGCAAGCAGGAGCTTAAGGTTTTCTCCTTTGACACATTTTTTCAATTTTATTTCTTATGAAATAAAGATGTCTGTATTGTTTTTAAGGACTTTGTTCTGTTTTTTCCCTCTTAATGACCAGATATTAAAACCTCATGGAGCAGTTCCTGAACTTGCACAACTGCCGGCGTCGTGCGAAAGCCCACGGAGAACTTCTGCCTCCAGCAGATTGTGGGGCTTCACAAAATGGGCCTTCCTGAATTCAGAGCTGTCTAAACTCACAGAATCATGGAATTGTTTAGGCTGGAAAAGCCCTCTGAGCCCATGGAGTCCAACCATCCCCAGCACTGCCAAGGCCACCACTAACCCATGTCGCCAAGTACCACATCCACACGGCTTTTAAATCCCTCCAGGGATGGGGACTGCACCACTGCCCTGGGCAGCTGTGCCAGGGCTGGACAGCCCCTTCCATCCAGAAATTTTCCCTAATATCCAAATTAAACCTCCCCTGGCACAGTCTGAGGCCACCTCCCCATGTCCTATGGCTTGTTCCTATGGCAGGAGAGACCAACCCCAACCTCGCAAGAGCACGACAAGAAATCTCAGCGTCTCTGCCACTCAAATTTGTGCTTCCCCCCAAAACAAAACCCAACACAGCAACTTTTCCAGTCTCTGGAAAATTTCAGCATTTTGTGTATCCTTGCTCCTGCCACCCTCCTGCTCTCTCAGCAACGTCTCTGTCACCATCACCTCATTTGGGACATCAAGTTTATCCCTGACACTACACTATCCACACTCCTTGAACTCCTTCAGGTTTCTGTGCTGATCATCAGGTCTAGTTCCACAGCAAGGAACCAAAAAGAAGAAAGAAACCAGAACACAGGTCCTTGAGTTTTTACCAGCTGATGACCCTATTTCTTCAGTTCTTTAGTAGCTGTTGAGTACAAAGTAGTTCCAGAGTACACAAAGAAAATGTAGCACACTAAAGTCATCTTTAGGAAAGGGGTTTTTTCACTTCCAAACACTTACACTGTATTAAGATCAGAAATTTAAAAGAAAATTAACATAACCTAACTATATTTACAAGCTATGCAACAGTTTCCATTTTAATCTATCCTTTTCTTTTGGAATTTTCTGTAACAGGTGCATTTCCTTTGGAAAAAAAAAAAAAAAGAAAAGAAAAGAGAAAGGTATCTATGTGACCTTTTTTCCCCTCCAGTTGAATGAGGTTGCACAAATAAATCCTTGGCTATTTAAATATAGTGCTCAGATAAGCTATTTATGGAAGGTCAATGTTTACACTTTGGACTCCAGTCTCATTGAGATCAAACATGTCCAACTCCAGTGCTTTCAAACTCCCTCTGTAATGGGGAACTGAGTACCAAAAGAAAAAAGGAGGATGAAACTCTTTTTCATCCTTAACTTCCACGTGAAGCCTCAGCAGCACATGAATATGGATTTTGCATTTCATACACAGCACCACAAGTCTGTGAGGCGCCTTGGGACCTCTGAAAAAGGCCTGGAATAAATGAAAATCATTTTAATTAAAAGCAAATTAAAGGATCTTCTAATCCAGGCAGCAGCAGCAAATCCGCCGAGAGTTTTTAGAATGCGGATCCTTGAAGTTCCAGCGCTTACAACCCTCCCTAATTCCAGCTTCCTTCCCTCACTTCCCCCCAAAGGAGGCTCAGGAGCTGCACGAGATCAGGTTTTATTATGAAAATTCTGCTCTAGTTTCTAAAAAAAGATTCTGCTCCAGTTTGAGTGGCCAGAAGCACTCACACCCACACAGAGCAAATAACAATAAAGAAATGAGAAAGGGAACGTTTGTGAGGTGGTTTTTTTTTTCTCACTCCAGGGGAAACAAAAAGAGATAAGATTCTGGTTTATGCTTTTTAAAAGTCATTTCAAGACTGATTAAAAAAGTTGGAGTTCTCCTCCTTGGCAGGAGGCTTTTAAACTACAGCTCAAAAAATAAACTAAGGAACCACATAATAAAATGTTATCATAGAAATGGCCCCAGATTAGAAAAGCCACAATGTGTAGGAGTAAAATATAAACTACTAATTTATTGCAGTCATAATGTCTAATAAAATAATTATAAAAATATGTTAAAAATGTAATAAATAAGTAGTATTTCACTATTGTTCTTACAGCAGAATGACATTAGTGATGAGGTCTCACTGGGTGCCCTCTGCCTGTCCCCACTTGACCATTCCCTCTCCAATAACCAAAAGAATGAATTTACAAATCCTCCTAAATATAAACAGGAATCTAAACCCAGTAATAGTGTTTATTTCTGTCTGAAAGGCATTTTAACATGTAGTTATCTCACTGAATAACTGAATTCCTCCACTAAGAAAAAGTTACAAAAATCCCAACATGGAGGGGAAAAAAAACAATCCAAACAACTGAAACAAGAGGAACAAAAAAGAAAAAAAAAAAAAGAAAATGGGCAAAATGCCTGAAGAAAAGCTGCTTTGATTTTGACACATGGGAATAAATGGAAAAAAATATTCAGCTACCCCTTCTTTTAATCAAAACATCTTCCATCTCGTGTGCAAATCTCAGCAGCTGAGAAAGCATCCTACTCAATCTCCCCAAAGTGGTGTCAGCATGTTTTATGTAAATACTGGTTAACAAGGGATGTGTGTTTGCAGCAAACATTTTTGGGTTCTGCTTTAGGAGCCCTGGATCTACCTTTGGTGCCAGAGGAGAAACTGGAATTCTGAAGGAGATGTAAACAGAGGATAGAGGATTTTTTTTTCCTTTAACAGCCAAAGTGTGTTTCTTATCAAAGAGCTTTAAGTAGGTATTTAAGAAATTAAGAGAAGCAAAACCTGATGACTCAGCTCTGCATCAATCTGGGGCATTAAACATCTTGAAAACAACTTTATCTGTGACGTCCAGAAATAAGATTGGGGTTTGATGACATTCTGAAAGCATCACCGAGGCCAGGAGGACAACCAGAGGAGTGTCACATGAAGCACAGAAATAACAAGCTCAGTGGTACAAAAGCACCCTCAAACAGGGATGTCCAGGGAAAGCAACAGATTGACCTCAGAATTTGGGGTTTGGGCAATGCCAATCCCCTGTGTCCCAAGGGCAGGGCTGGCTGGGGCACCTCCTGCCACTGCTTTTGGAAAGGGCAGCTCCATCCCAGCCCTCCCTGCTGTCACAGGCACAGCTCTCCTCATATGAGTCAGGAATAACTGGGTTATTTTATTCCTCCTGGTCCATTCCTTTACATTTGGCTTCTTCTGGTGTCTATAAAGACACGACCACCCATTGTAATGCAGCCACCTAAAACACCTCATAGCCACCTAAAACACCTCACAGCCATCCCATAACCATCTAAAACCCCCCATAACCATCTAAAACACCCCATAACCATCTAAAACACCCCATAGCCATCTAAAACACCCCATAGCCATCTAAAACACCCCATAGCCATCTAAAACACCCCATAGCCATCTAAAACACCCCATAGCCATCCCATAACCATCTAAAACACCCCATAACTACCTAAGACACCTCATAGCCACCCAAAAGCCATCTAAGACACCCCACAGACACCCCATAGCTATCTAAGACACTCCACAGAGACCCCATAACTATCTAAAACACCCCACAGCCATCTAAAACACTCTACATTCACCTCATCACCATCTAAAACACCCCACAGCCATCCCACAACCATCCAAAATACCCCAGATCCAACCCCACAGCCATCAAAAACATCCCTTAACCATCTAAAACACCCCACAATCACCCACCATCCATCTAAAACACCCCACAATCACCCACCATCCATCTAAAACACCCCACAATCACCCACCATCCATCTAAAACACCCCACAATCACCCACCATCCATCTAAAACACCCCACAGCCATTTAAGACACCCAAGTCATCTAAAAGACCCCAGAACCATCTAAAACACCCCACAGCCATCCCATAACCATCTAAGACATCCAAAAGACATCTAAAGCACCCCACAGCCACCTCATAACCACGGAAAACACCCCATAGCTAGTTCAAAACACTCAGGCCAACAAACTACCTGGTTTAAAATATATAAAGAAATTTTTAAAAAAAAAAGAAAAAAAATTAGGAAAGCAAGAGCCCTCAATAAGGAAACATTTCCCTGATGTGATTAACAGCCCACAAATAACACTCCACATCTTCAGTGAATGGCAGTTCAGGGGCATGAATAAGTAGCTGAGAACAGGCAGAAAGCTATTAATTTTTCACTGGAAGAAGACATTTGTGTAACCACAACAGCCTTCACTCAAACCAGCTGAACAACACCACGGCTAATTCATTTATTTCAGCCTTTGTCTGCCTTCTCTGTTTAGTTTGTAACTTTTCCTGTCCAAAAATCTCCTTCCCATAGTGGCTCCCTGGGGGCAAAAGGGAAGATAAACAAGCCAGAAAGACCGACTGGGATGAGTGAGGCAGCTCCTGCAGGAGCCAGGGAATGGCAGGTCCTGCAGTCATCCCACCTACAGCTCCAGAAAATAACGATTTCCACAGATTTCAGAAGGATTTTGCCCAGTGTGATGGAAACAGGAGCATGAACCCCCTCCCTGTCCTGCTGCCGGGGTCGGCTCCGAGGCAGCGGACACTGGGAGCACGATCTACACAGTGGGATCACTGATAAGAGTGAACAAGTTATTTCCTTCAATTCCCTCTTCCACAGCTCCATATAACGTAGCTCTGCTTCAGAAACATGATAGATTGCGTTAAATATTATTTAAAGAATATATTTTTCCAGCCACTGCAAAGCCTGTTCCCAGTGTGATAACGTGAGGGGCTGGATGGCAATTTCTATTTTTACTCTGCTCAGAATGTTATCAGCCTGAAGGAAAGGTAACTTCCAGATAAGCACACACAATCCCTCACTTCTGAGGCACTGAGTTTTATCACAAGGGGTTTCTCACAATCCCATACCTCAACAGCAGGAAACATTTCCGTGTTGCCTTCACCCTCATCCCAGCCCAGCCTTTCCTCAACCCCAACCACCCCACGATCAATCAGCAAGATCAACTAATTGTTTTGTCATTTAATGTTGCTGTACAGAGCTGTGACTTCCCCCCCACATGACTGTCAATTTTCATTATAGATGTGTTTTGATGCCAAGTTCACCTATGGCCTTTTCTTCTTTATCTTTAAGAATAAACACGATGTGAATAAACTGTTTCTCTGCCTCAGTGCAGAAGAAACTTCCAGCCTCACATATCGAGCCATCTGGAGAGGACTCTTCCTTGGAGAGCTGGAAATGTGCAGGAAAGAGGACAGCATCCCCCAGAGACTCACAGTGATGCCTGAAGGAGCAGAAATTGGTTCCAAGTTTGTTTTCTGTAACACTGAGGGGATAAATAAAAGTTCCTGCCCTCAGGGAGCATTTCATGTTTGCATTTATACAACATCTCCTTCATTTGAATATTTGGGATGTGTGCTACAGGGATTTGACCTTTTTACTTGAATGCTGCTGTCCCAATCCCTTTCTGTAGAAACCAGAACCACTATTTGTCTAATATGGGAGACAGAAACTCCAGCTTGCATCAGTTTTTGCTTATTTCAGCTGTTCTTCTCTTCAAATATCCCAAAAGAAATGGTGAACTTCATTCCTCCTTGAGTCATTATTACTGCTGGCTCCAGGAGCACGTCAGATGTTCATGTTCAAAGGACTGGATAAACAACCAGAAATCCAGATGCAAAACAAGAACTACCAGTGGGAGGGTGAAATGAAAATAGATCAATCCCCTTACAAAAATACAAGATTTCATGTGGACTCTATTTTGCAAATTCTGATGAGGAAGGAGTTCTACAATTCCAAGCTGAAACACGTAATGGACAGCTGATACATCTCCTGAGATCTCCAAGAGTTGCTCAGGGCTGAGGATGACAATAAATACAGTGACTCCTGTCACCTCCAGACTGTCATAACTTCCAGTGCATTACATGCATTTTTACACAGTGAAGTCCACAAATCAGAGGGGTTTGAAGTCGAAAGACAGATTTGACTCTCCATGGGCTCTTCATCTACTCCTTAAATACTGGTGAGCTTTGCCCAGCTTTTGGCACAGACTGCCTCTTTTTCCATGAAGAAAACACTCTCTGTGACTTGGTTGTCTTCAAAAGGCTCAAATTACAGACCCTGTCTTTCAGATGAACTTTTTCCCTCAAAAACTGGTGGTTGGATGAGCCTGCACAGATGGATTCAGCTATAAACACCACGGAGCTGGAAATCAATTGGCTTAGAAAGGCCTTTGCTGCTTGTGGGCAGCCACAGCTTCTCTGGGCAACCTGTGCCAGGGCCTCACCAGCCTCACAGCCAAGAATTCCTTCCCAGTATCCCATCTAACCCTGCCCTCTGGCACTGGGAAGCCATTCCCCCTGGTCCTGTCCCTCCAGGGCCTTGTCCCAAGTCTCTTTCCAGCCCTCCTGGAGGCCCTTTAGGCTCTGGAAAGGGCTCTAAGGTCTCTCTGAAGCCTTTTCTTTTCCAGGCTGAACATCTCCAGCTCTCCCAGTCTGGCTCTCAAGCAAAGCATCACCAGCCCTTGGAGCATCTCCGTGCTCTCCTCTGGACTCACTCCTGCAGCTCCACATCCTTATATATAACCAGTATTTTCACAATAGCATGAATTATTCCACAATTCCAGTAAATATTTTATTCCAAGATTAGCAGAAGTGTTGCTGAAATAGAGTCTGCACAGACTCAGTTGGCTCCTGGCTGGTCCTCGTGGGCTACGGGCAACTGAGGTCAACTCAGCAAGAACAGGCAATAAATCTGTTCCATTTGTTGTGCAGAAACGTTGTGATGGGAAAACGAAAGCCAGCAGAATTTTTCTTTTAAATGCTACCAGCAAAAATGTTATTGAAGACATCAGTGATGAGAAGGTCTCCCCAAAGGGATGAGCCCAAACGAGGCGTAACATCGCCCCGACACGGCCCACCCACACACAATAACCACTGCTCAGCATTCCCAGCAAGACAGTTGTTCCTTCTCTTGTAAAAACAACCTTGGAAAATGCCCCAAATCTGCTAAATTAAACCCAGGTAGCATCAAACTGCTCTGATTTGCTGAAGTGCTGTTCAAGTGCTTTCCTTCGGGCTGGAACGGAGGGATCCCTGCCTGCTCCAGGGCATCCAAGTAACATGAAACTACAGTTGAAAATCCAGTTTTGACAGGCAGCTACAGAATAATGCTTCCTAATATTACTTGAGGGTGAAAGGAGAAAAAGTTTGGATTTGTATCTCTGGATCAGAAGGCACTGAGATAATTTTAGTCCCCTCCAGGATCCGGGTTCCTTGTTCTTTCAGATTCAAGTAGAAGATCTGAAAGAGATTTTAAATCTGATCCTATCCAGCCAAAAGCTCATGGGCAGACACTCAAGACAACCTCAAACAACAACAACAGAGACATTTCCAAAACAAGGAAAGCTAGCTGCCCACTTGAAATTTTCTTCTGCTGCTCAGGATATCAGGTCAGATATATTAACGGCTATTTCAAAATCAAATGCACTGGTAGAGTCCCAGAGGCCCAACAACAACATCCTTTCCCCATTGTCCCGACTTTGTTTGCTTGGAAACAAAGCCCACAAATGATTTTAGCATTCCAGACATTTATAAACAGGCCATGCCTTGTTTGCCTGGTCTCCCTACAGAAAGGCACATCAGCACAAATGTATTTTCTACGTGTTTGCAGGAATTGGAGAAAAGAATTAAATGAAATTAACAGGTGACAAACAATTCAGAAGCAACTTGGGCTGTGGGGATTCGCTACAGAGATGCCTCATATTTGGGATCCAGCAACATCGACTGTCATAAGCATGAATCTTGCTCCATTATTTAAATTTGGTCATAATTAAAATAAATTTTTAAAAACCCCAACCCAAACTAAAGAAACACACCAACAGTGCTGTCCCAGCAATCCCCAAATTAATTTTACTACAACAATTCCCAACTGCCACTACTTACTATCCCAGCACAACTAGAATTTCATTCTATATTTACTTGAGTTTGAAGCTATTTTAAGCACCCAAACTATTTCCCAAACTCCTATTACCAAACATCCCATGTTGCAATTAAACAAGAGTTACAGTTTGTAAAGACTCTGATCAAAGAGCAGGGACATGATGCAATTGTTTATATGTTTCCAGGGAGATATAAAAAGCTACAAAACACCTGGTGGGTTTAAGAGGTTCCCACGGGAGTTCTTAAACACGGAGTTCCAAATTCCCCAAATGCCTCTGCGCTTTCTGAGTGTTGTTTCTTTCTGGCCCTGAAAATTAACAGAATCTTCTTAATACCTTGGAAAATTTATTAGCTACTGTTCAGCTGCTGCAAATCCCTAAGTGGCAAATTCTGACATGCCACCAATTCCCAGCAAATACAGTACTACTGCTGGTATTTATGTGCTGTATCACTGTAATTATTGATTTGAGACGCTGAAAGCAGCTTAAAAAAGTTCCCCTTCCACCTGAGAACACAGTATTTTGCTTCATTTATATTCCATAGATACAATTTCTCAATACATACAGAATTAACGCAGTATTTTTAAAATCAAATGATAATAAAAAGGTCGATCTTTCAGAAAAGCGTTCTGCCCTTCTGACCTAATGAGATTAAGAGAAAAGAAAGAAACCTCACAAATACAGAACACAACCATAAGCCCCAGATACTCAGAAAGTTCTATCACCTGCCTCTGGCTGAGGGAAGAGGGACTTCCCTACGCTCCAGCCTTGCCGTTGACGGGATGAAACAAATCAGTGCTGAACACACTCATTTTTCCCCTTGAGCTTTGTTGCTTCTGTCCCTGAGGAAAATTCTGGTTTCTATGCAGGGATAAAGGTTGCTGTGAGCCCTTGAACCAGTCCCCATGAATAGCCCCAGTGTTCAGCTCCAGAACCCGGCGCGTTGGCCAACACAATGGGGGCTTGTGGTTCCTCAGGGCTGGGCCTACCAGACATCGACAGATGGGCTTGTGTCACCTCCAGGGGAAAATACTCCATAGAAATACAATATTTCCTTTAAAAATTCAGCTTTTTTGCCTCACTCTTGCACGTTGAAGCAACTCTCAATAACTGCCATCAAAGCCGTGGTGCACCTCGAAATGAAAGGCGGGGAAATGAGGTTACCCGAGTGAAAGGTACAGCACAACCAGATCCAAGTCGTTAAAAAATGAGGGCAGATCTTGCTCTAAAAATCACTTTTCTGACACAGTCTTTTATGCACAGAAGGATGCACGTGCAAGGTGTTCTCTGGATACAGGTTCTCATTATGCAAAGCAGAAATTATGCAAAGCCCATCACCCTCAGCAGCTGCAACTTCTGCCCTATGTACCTGGTTATCCTGGGAAGGGGATGAGCAGAGGCAGGACCCTGCAAACCCACTCCCACTTTTCAAACCTTGCCCTTTAGGTGGGATTTTCATCACCTTGCCCATCTGCCACTCGGCCTGGGCATCACCCACAGCCCTCACCTGAATTCATGGTCCTTTTCATCCTGCCTTTCCCCAACAGCTCTGTTCCCCAGCACAAGTCCCTTCCACCTCTGGGAATTAAAGAACAGGTTGAATTTTCACTTCTAATCAAATCTTCAAATCCCACTTTGCTTTAGCTTTATTCCCACTCAAACCATCCATGTACTTTGTCTATAAGGTGACTGCTGTTATTTGTATATTAGAAATAGCACAGTAAAAATATTCTCATCTAGTTTGTCTTGTTCCTGTTGGCTTTGACGAGTTTCTTTTGGTGGGAAGAGTCAATCTCTGAGGCACAAATAGATGTATAAAATACACATTTCCTAACACTGGAACTCAACCAGTTTATTGCCCCATCTCCCTTCCCTCAGAGAGTGTGACAAGAATGTGTCACTCAGTGAGTGTGACTCAGTATAGGGCAGAAGGCCACAGGTTGTCCAAATTATCCCTACAATAAAGACAGAGCTTAAGCAAACCAACCTCCTAGTTTCAGTGTACAGTGCTGGAGATCTCACAGACCCAAGTTTACAAACTGGGAAATACATGTAATATTACTAAAATGGCAATGTATCTAGGTTCCTAGAAGCTTTAATCATGTGAGACAGTCACAAATAATTTGCTTTTGAAAAACACATGAATACATTGCGTTAGTCTTGGGAAAAAATCACAGCATTAAACAGGACACCGAGGTTGATGTGAAGAGGAATATGCCTCGTAAATGGATACAACAGTTTGGAAATTTACTCAGCCATCAAGTTTTCCATTCTGATCATGGCAAAAGCAGTTGTGTTAAATGCAGTCAGTGTGAATACACGTTTCTTATCTGCATAAATCCAGCATTCTCTGGGTGCAAACACCAACTGCCCACGCAGAGGCAGCCCCAGGGCTGAGCCTGCTCTGCCAGAAAGGGCACGGCCTCGTCCCACCCCAGCTGGGCCTGGGCCCAAACACAGGAAAATAATGCAAGGTCACACCCACCCACTATGTAACAGCACTACTCTGAGAGGCTACAGAGCTTTTTATTCTCCTGGTTAAGAGGATAATCCATTACTGGGAGCAAGACAGAATATCCCAGCGCCAATTTGAACTCTGATGTCCCACGTGCAACACAGCACCTATTCCCCACTGACCTGGGAATCACAGAATGATTTAGGTTTAAAAAGACCTCTGAGATCATCAAATCCAATACTTAGACTTCAATTTGTCCATCTTTAATAGAGCATGTGACCCCAAGCATGGAAGTACTATCAAAAGGACATATTCTTTGCAAGACAAGTCTTTTAGCTTTTTGTGGCTTTTTGTGGCTTTTTAAAAGACAGTACAGACATTTTCCATGAATCTATTTTTTAAAAGGCATGTCTTCAAACCAGTCCTTCCATAAACTCTACTACCAGATATCTGTCAACACACCAGCAGGTCTGCTGTCCTGACCTTCGAACATCAGCCTCTATTTTCCTGGCCATCACAAAACACACCCACAGAGAGCAGTAAATGAGGAGATGGCATTTTCTGTAGCAGAGCCCAGACACTTGAAAACCTCCTGAACCACAGCAGGCCCTTACTTTGTGTTTGCAACAAAGAGGTTGTTCCTGCTACCAGCCACGTGATGGTAATTACAGAGATGAGGATGAGAACTCAGGCATTCACTTCCAGGAGAGCACAGGTAACTTGGGGAAGTAACTGTCACACTCCTCAGTCACTGACAGCTGTTATTTGACCAGCAGCTTAATAAAAATCTAACCTGGTGGATCAATCAGAGATGAGAAGATTAATTACTTGGGTGCAACAAGGGGTGAGACAAAGAGGTCGGAGTCAGGGTAGGACAGGACACACCAACACGTGGAAAAATAAATATGTTAAAGGAATCAACAGAAATACAGCAACTTTGCAGCATGTCTTTGCATAATAATATGGTCATTTAAAGGGGTAAAAGTTGTCCAAAGTACTGCTGGATGGACATGGGGCTGTGCCACAGTCCAAGGCAACACCATGGTTTATACTCAGCTTTAGGAGACCAGGAGAGTGGGTGGAAGTCACTGAATTTGAGAGCTTCAAATAAATGTAAATACAAGAAAACGTAATAATTTTTTTAAAAAGCACATCCCAGCATCTCAGAAAACCAACAGACAGCTGTGAATGGATTTCTAGCTGAAAAATTGACCAAGCATTGCGTTCCCCCTTTCCCTGGCCCCTGGACAGCTGGGCACAGTCCTGCAAACTGCATCCATCGGGACAGTTCCTGCCTTTCCCACGCTCCGGAGCTGGTTCCGATTACAGCTCCCACTGATGGCAGAGTCCCACTTTTGGAATGAGGTGCCCAGGGGAAAAGAGCTCAGGGAGGGTCTGTCCATCTTTAAATTTGATTTCAGTAACAGTAGACAGAGCAAAACTGTCCTTAAAGAACATGTTCAGCACCAGCATCCTGCAGAGTATTAATTAGTGAAGACAAGGGCTTTCAGAACTGTTTACAGAGAAAGTTTTGAGGGTTCAGCGATTTTTTTAAGGAAATTATTCAGGTTTCTTCCTTGGAAGATCCTGATAAATTAGGCCGTATTTCAAGGGATAATAGTTTGATGTAGTACAGCAATTCTCAAAGTTTTTCAGTACACATTACAGTTCAAGTTACACACATACACAACTTCTAAAAAACTTCTGCAGTTCATTAGTCAAAGATATTAAAAGAAGAAAAAGTGAAGAATCTGACTGCCAAGATCATTGTGTATCCCAGGTCAAGCCATGCCATGCTCAGGTGAAACTTAGAGGGACTTACAGTTGGATAGAATCACGGAATCATTTAGGCTGGAAAAGCCCTCTAAGATCAAGTTCAACCCTTCCCCAGCACTACCAAGCCCATCACTAACCCATGTCCCCAGGGGCCACTCCACAGGCTTTTTGAACACTCCCAGGGATGGTGATATCACTGCTTCCCCAGGCAGCCTGTTCCAGTGCTTGACAACCCTTTTGCTCAAGAAACTTTCCCTAATATCCAACCTAAACCTCCCCTGGCACAGCTTGAGGCTGTTTCCTTTTGTCCTGTCCCTTGTTGCCTGGGAGCAGAGCCAGACACCCCTACCTGCTCCCCTCCTGTCAGGGAGCTGCAGAGCCAGAAGGTCCCCACTGAGCCTCCTTTTCTCCAGGCTGAGCACCCCCAGCTCCCTCAGCTGCTCCTGGTGCTCCAGACCCTTTCCCAGCTCTGTTCCCATCTCTGGACATGCTCCAGCCCCTCAATGTCCCTCTTGTCATGAGGGGCCCAGAACTGACCCCAGGATTCGAGGTTTCTCCTTGAAAAATGCCACATTATAACAGTACCAATTATCTCAACATCACACCTCCCCAAGTCTGTTTCTAAGAGTTTAAGTATTGCAAATAGGTCATTATTTAAATATAGCCCCCATTTCCAGCTTTTCCTTTCCTCTCCGCCTTCCCAGAAACATTTAAGTCTCTACAACTTCCTCTCCCCCCAGTTCTGCCGGGAACCAGAGCTGGAGGTGGGAGGTTTGCCTGCGAAAACCAGATTAGAATTAAGTGTTGTATCCGTGGCCTTGAAACGTGCCCTGAGCCGAGTTTTTAATTTGGGCTTTTCAAGATTGATCAGCACACGTGTAATTTAAAAGCCATTTGAAGCAGCAAGCCGGGTAGTTTGACTTAAAATTAATGAGCTTTTGACATCTGCAAACAAAATGATAACGTGAACCCATTTAAACTCATCCCTATATTTAACGGGGGAAGCATCTATCATTTTAACTTGCTTACACAAAGGCTTTTCTCCTGCAATATGAAAGCCCTTTCACCATAATCCTGCACTCAGCAGCAATTTGCAAACTTTGCCCAATTGTATCAGATTTGTGGAAAGATAAACTGAAAGATAAATTAATACTGTCAAGTAATTAAACAGTAATTAAAAATTAGACATTGTGCAGCATGATTGAATACATTCATAAAATACATTCATGAAATACATTCAAGAAACTCAAAGCTAAGTTAATGTCTCAGTGCCTGAGACATCTAAACCCACAGAACATGGGACAAACATTATTTATGGCTTGTTTAAATCAATAGCTCACGATAATACTCATGAAAATACTACATACTCCTGAAAAGCACAGCCCTGTAGCTCAAGCAATGCCCAGCATATTCCAACAGAAACTAAGGCTAGGAATGCAAAGGAAAATAATCATCTAAGGACAAACAGCAAAGATGACAAGATTAAAGGGCAAAAGACGATAAAATGGAATTTACTGAAAGAAAGAGGCGAGGTGAAGGAAGGGTTAGTAGTGAAAACTGCTCTGAAGCTGGAGAATGACAGCTCTTGGTAAGGAAATATTTACAGAACCTTTATCAAATGCACTGAAAATAGGAGGGTCTTTAACCACCAATTCTCATCACTGGCTCAAGTGGTGATTACGTGGGTTTCCCTCAACACAGGCTTGTCTTTTGTCTGGAGAAAAAATTCCATTAAAAGAACCAAGTGAGATAACAAATTATGGGAGTGAATGCCAAGGTAAAAGAAGAGCACAGGGAGCACAGTCCCACCCTTGGGAATCACACAGACAGGACACCAGGAGATCTTGGGACACCACATCCTTTGGGTTTCGGGATCACAAGCCAGGAAGAACCAGCTCTATACAACCAACCAAACTATGCAATCCACATTACACCACGTCCATGGGAAAGGGATATTTAAAAGCATCCTGTTCCCACAGTTCATCCCAGTCTGGTTGTGCTGGATGATAATTAAAATTACTCTGCTGCTCTTCAATCAGTCCCTTACAAGGGGCACCTTGTGATGAACCACAGCAATGCCCCATTTTAGTCAAGCTTCCTTCAGAAGTTATTTCATATCAAAGAGATTGATTTCAGTGAAGAGGAAGAAAACTCAAAACCCACAACAGTTAAAGGAACATCCAACCTTCAGTGAACCTGAAATGCATTGGTCTCGAAAGGGTAAGGTCTTGTCATGAATCAAGCACTGGACAATTCATTCTGAATTATTTTCTAGTACCTCCAGAGCAACAAAACCTGGAAGGAGGAGGTTTCTCCTCCAGCTTATGTAATTATTTTGTCCTGATCTTTTTAAAGTGACAAGCAACACGCTTTTCACTTGCTTCCCTTGTAAATCTGCTATTTGCTCTCTCTTTAAAATTCATAGTACTATTGACCCAAAGCCCTTCCAAGCCTTCATTCTTCCTGGTGATTCCTGTTGCTGCATCCCTGTGTGTGTGTGTGTTATCTTCAGAGAGCAGCTGTTATTGGTACAGCTCCTTCCAGCTGCTGGGGCATCCTCACTCTCCTGGTGAAAGAGCTGCCTCTTCTCAACAGCAATAACCCAAAAATGGTCTCTTCCATCCCTCATATATTTTTTTAATTTATATCTCATGTCACCTCCATCACCTGATTTAGTTCCGTTTTTTGCTTTTACCTACTCAGATCTCTCATTCCTACCAAAAATTATTATTTCATATTAGAAAGTAAATCTTGGATAAGTCAAGTTTTCAGGACTGAGCCCTTTTTCCTTTTTACAGAGAGGATAAAAGTGATAGAAAAATCCACAACTGAGTTGTGCTACATTTCCAGTGACAGTCAGCTTTCACTGCAAGCAACAAACTACCCCAGCAAAGTTCTTTCCAGTTTTATTTCTTCCTTTAGCCAGGAAACACCTTTGAACACAGACAGATCTCTGTGACCAGCTTCTTACTTTGCCAGTTCAGCACTGAATCACTGCCAGGAGCCAAAGGGAAAAGGGCATTTTTAGAGCACTGCTGCTTGACAGGAGACGTGGTGGGTGAGGCATCCTCTGCTGACAACACACAGGATTTGGGCAGCCAAAGGGATGTCACTGGTGGAATTATTATACCTGCAGTATTAAAAGGCACAACACTGCACACACGCCTTAAAAATACATTCCATAATTTGAATAACTCAAAAATAAATCCTGTACAAATACTTCAACAAAATGCTGCTGCTGAGCTCCTCCTAATCTCTGTCTCATCAATATCTCATTTCAGCTCTGGCTTACACAGGTTTTAAATATATTTGTACAAGAAACCAGAAAAGATATCTACATTTCAGCAGGGAGTTTGGAATAAATACAGCCACTTTTTTGTGTTTTCCCTTAAATATCAACCCTTACAGGATTTGGAATCCCATTTGGGCTTATACAATACATATTAGTCAGGATAAAAACAATACTAGGATGAAACCTGGTGCAGAAGGGCACAGGCAATGAGAAAAAATGGTAAGATCACAGTTAAAAGGCTGCACTGAGCAGCCTGGTGGCTACAGCCAGTCCTCATTCAGCCTGAATTCTGCTGCACCACATCACAAATCAGTTAAAGCAATATCCCAGTCATTCCCTAGGACAGCTCCCAGCCCATAAAACCAGCCCCACCTCCAGGGAAGCCGTAAAAGATGCTCTGCTGAGAGCCTGTAATTCAGGACTCTTTAATAATGTACCAATCCAATTTACAACACTTTCAGTGCCGGGGCACCAGGTTATATTTTTGGGTTACAGAGGGATTCTGCTTTCATTAATATTGTATCAAGAGATCAATAATGAAATGCCTGTGAAGAAAGAGTCCTGCTCGCTGCAGGCACCCCAAGGGCAGCCCTGGGTTTGGCTGCTCTGCTGCCTCTTCCCACACCACAGGGATGCAGGAAGGATGCACGAGGATGCAGCTGGAATGCTGCAGCATCCCACTGGGTGCTGGATGCAGGGCAAGGAACTGAGCTGGAGTCTGCACAGATGATTCACCAGAGCCATCACACTGAGCTGTTCTTACCACACTTTTTTACTCATGATACAATCAGCCACCAGCACTCTGCTGGTCCATTCCTGCCTGACACTGATGAAAACAGCCCTTTCTAGCAAAAACATCTCTTTTCAATCTCTTCCCTTCAGACATTTTCAGGGTATGTCCAGGCACAGAGTAATTCACTGTAACTTGCTACCTAAAGGCAGGTTTTTTCCACTAAAACATCATCATTCATTACTGACGGCCTTCAAGTGCTCTGATCCTACCTTCAGACACAGGATCTCCACGTGCTGTTAAGCCCTGCCATAAATCCATGCTGAAGAGTATTTTGGAGATAGAGACTGAAATACAGTATCACATTTACACAGTGACAGCATCACTCCAAGGAGTGACCCACATAATCCTCAGGTTCTCTGTATAACTGAGCCATTTCTCCTGCAGAAGCTCCCACTCCCCCAGCGAGGAGGGATGGACTGTGCTCCCATCAGCACGACAAACATTCACTGTTCCTTGTGATCTTCCTGGTTTTCATCCTACACAGCATTCAACACTTGCCTTGGCTCTTTTTGATTCTTCACTGCCGTACAACTGACCTGCTCCAAAACCTTGAACAAATTTACATGACATCATCAAGCATGAAGAAGTATATAAACACTCTACTGATAACAGGAGAGCTGGAGAGGGGCTTTTGACAAGGGCCCGGAGTGACAGGACAAGGGGGAATGGCTTTAAGCTGAAGGGGGATAAATTTAGGTTAGATATTAGGAAGAAATTCATCCCTGTGAGGGTGGTGAGGCCCTGGCACAGGTTACCCAGAGAAGCTGTGGCTGGAAGTGTCCAAGGCCAGGTTGGATGGGGCTTGGAGCAACCTGGGCTAGTGGAAGGTCTCCCTGCCCATGACAAGGGGTGGGACTGGATGGCCTTTAAGGTGCCTTCCAACCCAAATCATTTCATGTTTCCATGATAACACACGAACCTGACTTCTAGAAAGCACCAAGGACATCTGTGACAAGGCAGAATTGCACCACTGCTTTCCTCCTGCTCTATTTCACTCGGCAGCTTGTCAACCCAAGCCCACCCATTTTCCTTCACAGAGCCTCTTAAATGACAGAGAAAAAGGTCACCAGGTACACTGGTCAAAGCAATCCTGTAACACTCTAAAACTAGTTCAGTTAATAACAGAGCTCTGCAGCTTTGGCCCCTAAACCAACGGCTCCAGAAAACCAACAAACTTCAATATCCCCACAAGTCACTGCTGTCACCTTCCAGCTGGGAAGGTGGAAGAGCCCACTCTGTGCACACAGGGACCACAGCTCCGTCCTCTGATCCAGCTTGACGGGAACCTCTGTGGGAGAGGGAGGTCTGACACGGACCTTGAACCAGCAGAGTCCCCAAACAATCATTTTCCAGGTTCCCATAATTTCAGCCCACACGGTGCATTTCTGCCATCACCCAGGTTGTATAAACCAGGAGCTGGGAATGCAACAGAGGGTGAGGGAAGAAAAAGAAGAGCAAGGGAATCCAAGGATTCAAGACAATTCTCCTGTCAAAGGTCAGCCCTTAACTCAGAGGTGAAAAACCTCGACTGAGCTTGATAACAGACAGATAAACATAAACATGTGAGGTGGAAAAGAGGAGAGAAAGCACCATACAAAAGTTAACTAGGACCTAAATGTGCTAAAATTATCCACTTTGCACCTGCACTTCACAGGCTGAGGATGAACTGCTGCAGCCCAAACAGCATCAGCACAATGCTTTGAAGCACATAAAGATGTCTGGGCTTATTAAAGGTGTCAGGGGCACAGGAAGCTTTTAAACTAAGAACTCAGATTTTATCTTTGACTTGGAAGAACATACTCAGTGCATTTCAGGAATACAGAGTGTGCCAGTCACAGCAGAGCAAGGCTGGCTGGTGTGACACAGCTCCTGTACAAGTCCTTAATTTGCAAGCACAGGCAGAGCCAATTAAAGGAATCAAACACTACGCCCACACCATTTTGTTTCCTTCATTATTTTCCTTCACTTCTTCTCACACATTTCTAAAAGAACTGAATGATTCTGTCAGTTGAGAAAACAAACATTTTTACCTTAACTCTCTTCACTCCCCTCATGCAGAGCACCCATGATGTTTGTGTCCACACCAGCACAGCCCCACTCATCTTAGAGACCTCCCCGTGACGGTCTCCACTTGTCCCACCTCCATCCCACCCCCTCTTCTCTCACAAGTGCCCCCACCCCAAGCACAAAGCAGAAGGCAGGTTGTCCCACAAGGTCACCCCACCCTGTCATCAACAATAATTAGAAGATTGTTACCCCATTAGGGCGATCCCATCAGAGCAAGAACAAGACGGAGTTGGTGCCCTCAAACCACCCTGCATATTCCCACACCAAGGCTTAAATGGTTTCATTTATCCCCCAGCAAAACTAAATGGGAACTGAAAGTGCCTCCTGGCACTTTATATCTACATATAAATCTCTTGTAAATCACACCCACTTTCCAGCTGAATGTCATTAATTTTCATTAGAATTCACTTTTTTTTTTTTTTTTCAAATTTACAAGCCCCAAACAGAGAAATAAAGATTGTCACACACATAACAAATATTTTTTTTCCAGTTCTCAACCTCTTGATTTCTAGTTTCCAAGGCTTATTATTTAGGAAAACAAGCTCGATAAGAGATGTCATTTCTTTCAACTCAGCAGTCTCTACCCCATCCAAATCAGACCCAGACAGCTCCACAGCTGAATACACAGCAAAGCACTCCATGGAAATAAGCCACATGGAGAGGAACCTCACTGAAAAATTAGAAAAAAATAGGAGACAGCCTTTCCCAAATAAAAAACACTGCAAATATCCATTAACCCTTTCTACAATCTACGATTAAAGTGCAAAATAAAATCCAGTGACGGGAGACAGCTAAAAGTCTGGTGAAAGCAAACTAATAAACGGTACAAATGGAAACACAGGAGGTGTAAACAACACCAGTCTTGGCCAAGAGAGACTAGAAGAGTTTGTACACAGGCACATCACCCCTCAGCTCACCTGAGCACCGCGTGTGCCCCCAGCCCCGCTCCCCTCAGCTAGGGATGGATAGAAGATAAACGGCTTTAAAGGCGAAGTTCCCGCGGCAGCGCCATCCCGGGAGCCGGGGAGAGCCCGAAACACGCACCCCTGTCTCCCGGAACGAGGGGGATGCCGAGGGATGCGCCCTTGGCCCGGGGATGCTGCGGGCGCGTCCCGCATCGCCCGAACCCGCCCGGCGCGACTGACGCGGCGAGGAGGCACCGGCCGGGGGTGTCACCACCGGGCTGTCACTACGGGGACGTCGCCCCGAGGCTGTCCCCGCGGGGATGTGGCGGCGGGGATGTGGCAGCGCTGTCGCCAGGGCGGGCCGCGGGCAGCCCCGCTCTCACCGCTCCGTGCCGGGATCGGCAGCGCCGGGACCAGCCCGGGGGCTCCCCCCGCCCGGCGGGATCGCGGCTCTCCCGGCACCTGCGGGAGCGGCATCCCGGGTGTTCCCCCGCCCTTTCGCATCCCATCCCATCCCGTCCCATCCTATCCCGTCGCTCCCTCTCTCACCTCCGCGGCGGCGGCGGCTCCGCGGGGCCGCTGTGGCCGCTGGGGCCGCGGCCGGGCCGCCCGGGCAGGCGCTCTGGGCCGGGGCGGCGGCTCCCGGCAGGAAATTTCCTTTCGCCGCCACCGCCTCCTCCTCCTCCTCCTCCCGCTCCGGATCCCGATCCCGCTCCCGATCCCGATCCTGCTGCCGGCGCGGCGCGCGCGGCGCCGTCTGGCGGACACGGCCGGCATTGCAGCGGGAGCGGCGCCGGGAAGGGGGTGCGGGTTTGGGGTTCCGCTCCTCGTCACCGGCACCGCCGCGACATCCCCGCGCACCCCCCGCGCCACACCCGCCCTCTGGGAATGCTGGAATCTCCCCTCGCTCCATCCCGCGCTCCGGGGGCTTCAGAGAGTCCGGCTCCCCGCGGGCAGCGGGAGCGATGCTGGACCGCCCCGTGTCAGGCATCCCCGTGTCGTTTTGGGGTCCAGGCGTTCGCTGTGGGGACCAAACACCCATATTATCCTTTCCCTAATTGCTCACCCCCTCCCCCGTTAATGTGGCGCTTCCCTGGGGGGAAAAGGGCACACCTGAGGATTTGGGTACCCACCGTCCCCTCCGACGGGACCTCCGGGAGCTGGGGCTGCACCGGGACCGTGAACCGGGACACGGAGACCCAGAATAGAAACGTCAGGTGGAAAAGTAGGACAGGGAGGAGGGGATTACTGAGGGATAGGCGAGAATCAGGGCGGCTGAAGGCACATCTTGCTGCCTCTTGCCTCCAGTCCCTACAATGTGCCTCTCCCAGAGTGAGTAGAGTCTCCCAGCAGAAGAAATCCCTCCTCCAGGAGGGATCCAAGTGATCTGAAAAGCCTTTTCCAACCTTAATGATTCTATGCATTAATTCCAGAACCCCCACACCCATGCACACCATAACACCACTTAACACCATAGTTAAGTTTTCCAAAGGGTATCCCAGAATAAGAAGAGTCTCCCAGCAGAAGAAATCCCTCCTCCAGGAGGGATCCGAGTGATCTGAAAAGCCTTTTCCAACCTTAACGATTCCACGCGTGACTTCCAGAGCCCCCATATCCGTGCAAAGCACGTTTATTTTAAGTGTTCCAAAGGATGTCAGAGAATTAAGGGTTGTACAGAAAGACCCACTGGGACAGAAATATCAGAACATCTGTGAATATTTGTGTCTTCTGCAGGAAACTTAATCAGAGCCTAATTATGTCCCTTTGGCATCATGTTGGCTAGGAAACTGCAATTTAGGAGGAGGCTAAAATCCTATCAGCAGCCATGGCACTGCAAGTGGGCACAGCACCGGGGAGGTGTTGGGTTTTAATGAACATTTTTGTAGCTCAAATGACTGCAAGTCAGCAATTTTCTCCCTAGTAAGCATTTGCAAGGAATTGCATATTAATTTAAATCACTGCTTATATCCCAGCAATAAAGTAAATGGAATTATTATACATATTAGAAAAAATTACCACGTTTTCTATTAGCACAGAAAATTAGAAGTACCATTATAATGTGGTTCCAGAATTAATTAGTCACGAGAAAGAAATGTGAAACCAAGTTGTACAATAAAGCACCAAAGAACATGAACATTATAATTATTAATAGACTATTTGAGGGCAAGAGATTTGCTATAGAGAAGGGGAATATCTAAAAAATATTGTACAACTGTGAAATAAAGTTGTAAAAGGAATTTCATCCGAGCTTTGCTGCCCCAGCACCTCACGCTCAAGTCCTAAATTGATAATTATATTGATAATTTAGCCTTGTTAGCCCACACCTGTGTTTCTAGTCCATCTTCGTTCCATCACATCCAGGAGTCTCTAGGCCTGGGTTTATGCCACTTCTGTTTTTCAGGATACACCAATGAGCTGGAGCCAACAGCCTGAGCCTGGTTTTATCTTCAGTTGCTGGCTGGAGAAAAACAACATAGTAGGATCTTCTCATACAGTGTTTTATCCAGAAAAGCAGATTAAAAGTCTAGGAGCTGGGAACCTGAGGAATAAAGTACCTTGAACCTGATTTTCAGTGGTCTGGAGAGAATTTATGGTGGTGAAAAAGGGGAGGGGATGAAAAACAAAGCTGCTGTGGGATTTGGAGCAATTTAGTAGCAATTTAACTACCTTAACAGAAGGTAGAAGCTAACTGAGAAAATAAATTTAAGAAACTGATAGACACTGAAATTCTGTGGCAAAAATAAGATAATTCCCAAATTTAGCCCAATGCAGCTCCAACAGCAGCTTCTATCCACCTCACAGTCCACTAGTCATCTGTCTGTTTATCTCTTTCCATCACCAATCAAACACGTTCTCAGAAATGTCAGCTCTTTGGCAGCCGTTTCACCCTCGTTTCCAATTTGCCAGAGATGCTGCAGGGCCTCCAACAGCTTCTGGCTGGACCCAGCACCTGCATCCCTTCTTTTGCAGTGTGGAAGTAACATTGTTCCAGCAGAAGTGCTGGAAATTTGGCCCGGAGCAGTCACAGTTACTTTGCTACTCTCTGTTACAAAGAGGTGCCTCCTCTGCCTCGAGCTCAGGAAATAAACGATAGGAAAGAGGCAATATTTGAAAAGCAAAGTTTAATTTGGCTATTCCAACATAGTAGCAACGTGGTGAGTCTGTCTTTTTATTGATATACTGGAACACAAATTGGAAATGTGCTGAAAAAGTTGGAAAATCAGAGGCAGGACAGCGAATAACAGACACAGATGTGATTTCTGTAATTGCAAATATATCTTGGTCTAAAAATACAAGAAAAAACTCTTTAAAGTGTGGATAATTGGGCAAAAGCACGAGGCTGTGTAACATCCCAGCAGTAGCTAATTTAGTGACTTCAAAGGGCTATTTGTCTAAGGTTTTTACATTTGGAATCTAACATTATGAGTACAGAGGAATAGATTTAAGTATTCAAAACTACATATCCTTATAATTGTTACAGAAATTGCAATAAATGAAAGCCTGCCCTGCCTGCTCTTCTCTCCATCTCCACCTCAAGGGTTTGTTTTAAATACCACAAATCTTGAAGCAGCTTCAAAGCCACATTTTATTAAAGTAAAAATACTGCAAAGGCCATAATTTCTGATTCTTACAATGCCAGGAGGATTTTTTTTTCCCCCACTGTTCAACAAACTGCACTTGACCACTCAACCTGTACTTAGTCATAAAGGAAAGCAGCATTTCAACACCTAAACACTTTATTTTATAGTTGTGCAATCATCTTTTGGAATGAGGAAAATCATACCTGAGACGTCTTAGAGGCTTTAGTGGAGATCAGCTCCAGCCTGGCCTTGGACACTTCGAAGGATCCAGGGGCAGCCACAGCTTCTCTGGGCAACCTGTGCCAGGGCCTCCCCACCCTCACAGCCAAGAATTCCTTCCCAATATCCCATCTAACCCTGCCCTCTGGCAGTGGGAAGCCATTCCCCCTTGTCCTGCCTCTCCAGGCCCTTGTCCAAGGAACCCAGAGCATTCCCAGCAGGCTCTCCCAGGCTGTGAACTGAGGGATGTCCTTGCAGCATCATTTGCAAACAGGATTCTGCTCGCTGTCTTTGCCTCGATCCTGGTGTGGTGTCTTGGGGACCTTTTTCTGTCAATAAGGAAACCAGCAGTGCCTGTTCCTGCTGACTGCAGGTGTGAAAGGACCCTGCTCCAAGGTGGCAGCACAATATTCCAGCTGTCCCTCCCACACCAACCAATGCTGCAGCCTCAGAGCTCAGGGATCAATAAGATCTCGTGATGGAGTTCTCAGCTGAGACATCCGAGTCGTTTTCTGGGAAGAAATCCAAACAACACTTCCAACGTGTTTGCTTTGTCTTTCAAAAGTGCTGTAAAAAAAAAAGGTCAGAGCAAGAGAAGAAGGAAATCAAAAGATGGAGTTGTACAAACCCACCTCAGAGCAGCTCTGGGCAGGGATCCACGAAAATCATGATCACAACCCTCTCAGTTTTCCAAAGAGTTGTTAAAATAAATTTGCAGGTCAGTTGAGCTTCAAATTTTTCAACTCCAGCTACAATAAAATTCAGGATGCTTTACCCCATTTCCCTCAACCGGCCCAAAAAGCATAAACAAATCCCAATTTCCAGCAGCTCCCAGAATTCTGGCTGCAAACTACCACAGAAAGAAATCAATCTCACTCTTAGTATTCAGTAGTTTGGTTATCCTGGAATACATAAACGCAATCCATAGGCTGATCCTGGAATACAGACATGCAATCCATGGGCTGATCCTGGAGTACATAAATGCAATCCATGGGCTGATCCTGCACATCATCTGCCTTGCATGGAGCTTCACACACTCTTTTGGGGACCAAGAGCAGCTGAAGGATGAAGCAGCTGAGCTCCTCTGCAACTAAACATGGCAAATGGAAAATAAAAAGGATGTAAAGGCTTTTGTGGGTACACGAGGTTGTGCCACAAGGGTCATGCCCAAGGAAAATAAACAAACATCAGCAAAACCTCCTGCCAACCACGCTGCCAAGTCATCCTGCCACCTGCCAATTGTTTTTAAATTAAGCATTTAAACTGAACATGGAAAATTTAAACCACCAGCAACCGTCACAAACGTTGTGGTTGCAGCAGAACAGAAGCTGATTTGCAGTGGCTTCACCTTGAATTTCCCTGGCTGCTGCTGAGAGCAATTACCTGTGAGCCAGCACTCACATCCTGCTGTCAGAGTCAGCATCCCTTGGGAGAGTGCATCCTGGAATCCAGGAATGGTTTGGGTTGGAAGGGACCTTACAGATCATCCAGTTCCACCCCCTGCCATAGGAAAGGACACCTTCCCCTTGACCAGTTCCAACCTGGCCTTGGACACTTCCAGGGATGGGGCAGCCACAGCTTCTCTGGGCAACCTGTGCCAGGGCCTCCCCACCCTCACAGGGAAGGATTTCTCCCCCTCTAATCCCTCAGGAGCTGTGGGCAAAGCCACAAACCACCTTCTGATTTATTTTTTTTGTTTTTTAAATGTAAGAATGTGTCTGCCACATTAAAAAAATAGATGGATAGGAAATGTTTGCATTTAAAGGCTTTCATGTTATATTTATAGTGCTTAAATGCAAACTGACTTGTACATAAACAGAAGGGAAACAGATATTTTACCTTTCAAAATACAGGGCAAGGAGTAATTTTATGACAATAGCAAAGGATTCCAACTCTCTGTGGTGCCCATCTGATTCATAACCAATTAATCTGATTTTTCTGTCTGACTCCTGTGCAGGGCTGAGTCAGTTCGGCGGGGGCAGAGTCTGGAAGGAGCTGATCAGGAAATATTTTCTCTGAGTCAGAGGAACCCAGTCTCTCCTTTCTCTCAAGCGATGAGGTTGTCGTGTCAAACATCAATTTTCATTCCAAGTTATGTGATGTTTCTTCAGGTAACTGTGAAGGGAAAAAAAAAAAAGACACAAGGAATTTTAGCTTCAGCAGAGAACAGATAAACTTCAAGGTGACAGGCAAGAAAAAGGCAAAATATGGTCTCATTTACAGAGCAATTCTCTGAGCCACAGGAGAGTTTCAATGATTTGAGCCATAACAATTTGAGCTGAGTCACCAAAAACTAAATATAATTTAGTCAGATTGCTCAGAAAGGATCTACAGGCTCTTCACTGCTGTTAGTCTCTGTTATTTGGTATTTTTAAAGGTGTGGATACTCAGCTGAAATTGAAAAGGAAAACCCCCAAGCAGGAGCTGAAAAGTAATTCCCTTGAAGTTGTTACCAAGATAAATATCAGTTCTTAACTATATATTTTTTGACATATATTTCATAGGGGGCAGGTTTTACCTCAGTTTACTAAAAAAATATCCTTGGACTATAAATTCTCGGACTGTGGTCTTTGTATGCAAATAAAGAACCGATAGAAGTGTCAGATTAATGAATGTGTAGAGGTGGATCAGCCTAACAAAGCTTTCCCATATTGTGATGGTTAATGTTTAACTGGAATACTGGTCAGAAATGGAGGCAGGCCTCTTGTTTCTTATTTCTTAAGGCAGGTTTAGAAACCTCCCTTTATATTCCTCAGAACTTAAACCAAATACTAATTGATTTCTGCTACATAGATATAGATTATGTCGGAATAAAATTCCTAAATATATAGATTATATAGATTTTTAGGAATATAAATTATAGATTATTTAGGAATATAGATGATTTAGAATAACATTTATATATTCTTTAAAATGTATGTGTATATATGCTTTAAAGCAATTGCCTCAAAAGTATTATTAAATCCTGTATAATTTGAAAAAAGTAATCACAAGACCATATTATATAAAGAGCAGAGATAAAATACATTGATTTCAAATCTAATTGGTGCTTTAAAGTTTTGGCTCAAGAAATCATAAAACCAGAAGAATCACAGTACAATAACACTGCACTGCAGAACAGGGCTTTTCTCCTCCCAAGAAATTCTTTGCCATTTCAAATTCATAAAAAATTCAAAAATTTCTCCGTGTCATTAAAGTGCAAACCAGAGAAGCTTCAGGACAAGAACTCCACAGGTTTATTTAGTTTCCCCCTAAAGGTTAATTAAAAAACTCTGGATCATCCAGGAGCTCGGGTTCAGTGTAATGTGGAATAATGACATTATAGATAATAGAAATAAAAGCTAATGGATTCTCTGGTACTTCAGCCTGACAATAGATTATTAATTTATATTTCATGTTTTATCCTAAAAAAACAGGGACCCTGGTGCTGAGTTCACCTCAAATTCTAGAAATTTGGCTTCAGTCTTTTAATTAAGCAAGGAAGGTTCTGTTCGATATAATTTTCTTACTGTCTTTGTCTGGTCAGCTTGGGCTGAAGAAATTAATATATTCTCTTGCTTTATAGTCCAGAACAGATTTTCTTGTTCCTTTTGCATATCCACTGTTTCATTGAAATGAATCCCTGTTCAAGGTATTTGTTGCCTCCATGACAAAAATAAAAAAGAAAAAAAAAAAGGTAAGGGGTTATTGTGAGAAAATATGTACAATTTAATTAGGAAAAAGGCTCTTTCTTAGAAAATAATCTATTGACAAGAGATAGAATGTCATTACCCCACCAAGACCCAAGACCAACCCAGTATTTTCACAAATTTCAAGAATTCAGGAGGTCTCACAAAGGGGAGAGTTGGTCCGATCACAGCAAACTGGGAATTTGGACAGAGAAGGAACATTTTATAACTTTTTACCATAACAGATCAGATACAGACTTAGAAAAACATCTTTTCAACCTGTTTATCAGGATTTTAGGAGAAAAACCTCAGAACTCTCCCAGAGAAGGTGAGGTGAGCTGGGAACACGCCAAGGCTCTGGATGAGCCCAGAGCCACGATCTGGGAAGTCCTGGTTTGTCAAGGATCATAAATCATCTGCCAATGATCCCTACCAGCCTTTGCCAGGCTGGTGGTGGTGTAACTATGGCAACACCTTTTCCCCAGACCAAAGTTCAATTATTTTACACTTTTATTACCACTGCTGTTCACTTAAAGTTTACCAGGGTAACTCTCTGTGAGCGCAGAGCCCGGACAGCAAGGAGGAGGAAACAACCCCATGGTAGCCGGACTAAAGGGAACAAAATATCCTGAACTGGTGGAAAAATTTCCGCCAAGATGCCTTCCAGGAAGAAAACAACCATGTTTGCATCTTCTTTTTGTACCTGTGTTGCCTCCTTCGTGCTGATTTGCGTGGTGCTGGCGACACAGCAGTGGGTGAGCAGCGAGGTTCGCTTCTCTCGCACCAACAGCAGCGTCACCATCAGCCTCGACTACGGACTCTTCAGGGGCACCTGTGAACAGTTTGTTGAACCAGGACTTCAGGTGTCAAAGCAGACCTTCCAAGGTGAGTGGAGTTACACCTGGAAATGGATCTGACAGTCGCAAAACGGTTGGATTGGAAGGGAGAGTAAAGATCATCCAGTCCCACCCCTGCCATGGGCAGGGACACCTTCCACTAGCCCAGGTTGCTCCAAGCTCCTTCCAACCTGGTCTTGGACATGTCCAGGGATCCAAGGGCAGCCACAGCTTCTCTGGGCAACCTGTGCCAGGGCCTCCCCACCCTCACAGGGAAGGATTTCTTCCCAATATCTAATGTAAACCTAAAATCTTCTTGCTCGTGCCAGTGACAGACGTAGGACCTGCAGCTCATTCTAATGTTCATCTATAACTATAATACTTCAAGTGAGACCAAGAACAACTGTAGAACAGTCTGGGGATTTAAGTGGTATCAAATAAGACCCTCAAAAAGCACAGAAATTCTGCAGCATTCTTGACAATAACAACTTATTTTATAATAATAATAATAATAATAATAATAATGGCCAGTCTTCGCGAGCGAAGATCCGGGGAAGGTCTTTCCTTTAATCCTAAGGTTCACCTGCCCTTAAAGGCAACCCATCTACGTCCTAAGGACCTCGCTGCCACCGTCCAAGCTCGCTTGGCCCCAGCAGATGAACCTTAGGATTAAAGGGTGGGCTCAGTTCCGCGCACACTGTGTCTCACCTAAAAAATCCAATGCGCAGGCTGGAAGGTGGAAAGACCTTCCCCGGATCTTCGCTCGCGAAGACTGGCCATTATATATATATACAACTTATTTTAATCACCTGTATAATTACCTCCTTCCCTTTGGAATGAGGGAAAAGTAAAAAATGGGAACTTTATGTAAAACTGACTTTCATTTTCAGAAGTTTTCAGTGAGCAACACCTACCACTTCATTAAGGGATTTACAAACCTAATTCATCTTCCAGGATTTCCTTTAATTTCATGATGCTACATTTATTGTTTGATTTAAAACATTTTCCACCTACTACCAAATTAGCATCATTTTACAGAAAAAGGTTTTAAGACTGCTGAAGGAAAAAGAACAAAACATGTAAAACAACACCCAAAGGTAGGATAAGCCTGAAAGCTGATGCAAGGATCAAGGGTTTGCACTCATTTTATCTGTCTTGCTGTCGCACCACATTCAAAGCAATAATGCTGATGACACATGGGAAGGGGGAAAAAGCCAGTCAAAAGAAATCCAACAAAAATTGGAAGAGTAGGTCAAACAGTTTTAAAACATGAGATACAGAATTAAAATGGGTAAAAGGAAGAAATTTTTTTTCAATTATTATGGTAAAGGAATAATGTTTTTAACAGTTATAGTGGTAAAACACTGGCACAGGTTGGCCAGAGAAGCTGTGGTTGCCCCATTCCTGGGAGTGTCCAAGACCAGGTTGGACAGGGCTTGGAGCAACCTGGAATAGTGGAAGATGTCCTTGCCCATGGCAGGGGGTGGAACTGGATGATCTTTACTATCCCTTCCAATCCAAACCAGTCTGGGATTGTGTGATACTCCAATAAATATTTTCCTTTTTTTGGTAGGCTGTTGTGAGATGTCCCAGAGAAGCCACCAAGGCAGAGCACAGCAGATCTAAGCCTGCAGGTGGTTCCCATCTCCCAGATCTTTCCCAGCTTAATTTATCACAGAAACTGTCCCTGTGCAAACAGGCACCCAAATTCCCACGGTGGCAAAGCTGTGTTACACAACCCAGTTCTCATGAGAACATTCATGGAAATGAATGTCATGAAAACCTGGACACAGCAGCACTCCCAGCAAAACATGGAGTGTGGACTGAGATTGTCACATAACAATCACAGAACCACGAGGCACTTAAACCTGGTTTACTTACAGTCACAGCAGAATAATCATGGCATTTTTAGAAGAGTAAATATGCATTAATAAAAACCGTTTTCTATATGGTTCTAGCACCCTCTGGCAGTTGGCTCAAACCCCAAACCTTGTGCCATGTGGGCAGGCTCTTGCTGATGTTAATTGGGCTCCCTGTGAAACCTGGAGTTCTCCCAGGAGGAGCTGATTGCAGGGTGGGGACACAGCTTGGCTGGAATTCAGGGCATGTGTCTTCCCTTTGTCCATACAGCGCCTCACACAGCCCAGTCCTAGGGCCTGGGTGTTACCAACAGGTCCATTTTAATTAAAATTAAGGAAAAAGACTCACCCAGCACTTGTATCAGTGAAGGGTTTCAGTTCTTGCACAGTTTACATTCATCTCAGGGGTGCTGGGTTTTCCCCCTCCAGATTCAGGGCTTTGTGATTCTCATTTAGCAAATGTTGAGATAACACTCACAGAAAGTTATCTCAGTTCTCACATAGCAGTTATTTGGGGATGAACAAAACAAGTGAGTTTCAGGAGTTGCTTCCCCACAGCTGCTGAAGGAAAGTGATGCTTTAGGAACAGCCCAAAGATGGGTTTGGCCACATCCCTCCCTAGTTCTGTTGGGCACATACCCAAGGGGAGATGAACTGATTTTAAATTAGTTGTTAGGCTGCACACTAGGCATTATTGCCATGTTTTATGTTGTCATTTATGGAAGAAATTCAGGTTTCCCAGAGAAGCTGTGGCTGCCCCATCCCTGGAAGCGTCCAAGGCCAGGTTGGACAGGGCTTGGAGCAACCTGGGCTGGTGGAAGGTGTCCCTGCCCATGGCAGGGGGTGGAATGAGATGATCTTCACTGCCCCTTTCAATCCAAACCATTCTATTCTATCATCCTATTCCATACATACTTGAAATAGGAAAGGCACTTCACAGAATTGCATACATAATATTTTCACTTCATATAGACAGGTCCTCCTAAGACAGTACACATCTTTTCTTTGCTGATTCTTAAGCAAATTGATTTCCTGTTTTATGGAGAACTAAAGTGATGTGCCTTCTCCACTCTAATGTTTCAGACACCACTAAGAGGAGTTAAAACCAGCCTTTTAACTCACAGTGTGATCCATCACTCAGCAGCTGTGGCCTTGCTGGGGGGCCCTGCTGTTGCACCCCGTGTGTGTTTCTCAAATGGCACTGTCATAACTGGGTGTGAGAAAAGGAGGATGGAAATGATAGAAGGGCAAATCAAAGGTGATAGCTCGGGGATATGAAATATTCCTTAGCAATGGCCCAGGTTGGTTTTTGTTAATGGCCATTCAAAAGGTCATCAACAGCCTTTACAAAAAAAACTTATCCTTGTAGAAACCAGAGCATTAAAAGAAATTTCTGAGTGTAAAGATGAAAAGACGAGCACGGTTTCTGCACTGTGCTGTGCATGACCTGCCCAGTCAGGGTGGCTCTTTAACAGACTGCCAGGAACAGCCTTAATAGAGCAATAAATCAAAACAGCCACTTCCCAGGCTCTGGGGATGAATGATCTGGCAAAATGTAGAAGTTGTTTAATAACCAAAGTCCTTACAGGCCTCACGAGCTGTTTTCATGATTTCTCTTAGCAAGGAACCACCTATGAATGTACCAGTCCGTGAAAGCTTGTTTACAGCTCTGCTTGTGTCCATGTAGAAACTGAGCAAGGCCCAGGAAGAGGCACACCCAGAGAGTCCTGGAATGTCAGGATTTATCCAAATGTTTGCAGCCAGCAAGGCCAACAACACATGAGGAAGCCTTTGAAACTTATTGTAAGCAGAGAGGAATCAATTCACTTTCTAACTTTTAAATGACAAGACAAATGCCTGAAAATCAGTTTCCTGATGTGCTATGGGGTCTCCTGAAAACTGGGAAGCTCAGTTGAACTCTACTTGAGGTTTTTTTGTTTGTTTGTTTGGCTTTTTCTTCTTAATGAAAAATTCATTATGTGTCATAAGTGATCAGAGAGCCCACAAAAGCTGCCAGATCAGCACTGCTTGGAAGGCTGACTCAGGTCAGTACAAGTTTGGGAAATTCTATCCAAATATATAAGAATTAAGGAGGTGGGGGGGATTAAAAAAAAAAAAATACAGGAAAATAAGGAGAGACCTGGGCAGGGCAAAGCCCTCTGTTTCCATTGCAGAATGAAGTTATTTTACACAGATGCTGCAGGTTACTATTGACCTCACTCAAACAGATCAGCTCCTTCAGTTAGCACAGACTGCTTTATTTAGGGGGGAAAAAAATCTGCTGCCATGAAAACAACATTTTCTTTAAACCCTTTAGCCTTGTGCTGTTACAACAGCTGAAGTCTGATAAAATGACACCCCCTAAACTGCTGATCGCTGTCAGAGATAAACAAGATCAATTAGGGGCTGCAATAGGTGTAGCCAGTCAATCCTGGAGATGTTCTGAGTGATAAAATTAAGCGAGGCTGCCAGAGGGAAATTACACAAGCCTGGCTGATTTGGCTCCAGACTCATATCTTGTGCAAGAAATACATCAGAGGTGATGCCCAGGCTGCTTCAGCCTGACTGCAGGCACAACCAGCAGCGTGCTCACTTCCATTTAACTGAGTGATAGCCCCTGGATGCCCTTCTTTCCTGTTCTTCTAGGAAAATTGCTTACATTTACAACTGATTTCCATAACACATCCTTACCTCAAAAAGACATTAACTTCTACCTGCCACTATTACGTAAAATGAAAGAGAACTTCTCCTTTTCATTTCTTCCCAATAGCTCTTCTTTTTATTATGTTTATTTCTCTTTATGGGGTTTTTAGTACTTTTTTCCCTGCTATGATTTCTCCCATTTAGGCACTACCCGAACACTTTGCAGTAATGGCTTTGTGTTAAAAGCAGAATAGAGGGGGAATTTTCCTACACACGTCTGTCTATCACAACACCCATTTGAATGGAGCTGGAAAACACTGTCATTGTATTTGTTACAACATCAGGCAGCCACAGTTGCCTTTTCAATCTTTAAATTGAAAAGGGGGAAATAATAAATCTCAACACAGCTATACTGCAATTACACTTGGAGGATATTGTGTCTCTTATTATCAGCAACCTATGGAATGACTGGAAGGATTGAGGCAAAAAAAAAAAAATCAATGAAATCGATGGCAGTCCTGGAGGGGCTGAAAATGTGCCATGAACATATGGCCAGACACTCCTGCAGCTCCAGAAACTACAGAGGGCAATGGCCTGTGTGTATCAGCTGTAACGAGCTGGAGCCAAAAGGAGAGGGGCCAGGGTCTGATCTCAAGGTGGAGACCCTGTGACCACACAGCTCAGCCCTGTGGGAGCCACAAGCACCCCATATACCCAGGCACGGAATCCCTGAGGTTGGAAAAGCCCTCCCAGCCCATCGAGTCCACCCTGTGCCCCATCCCCACCTTGTCACCCAGCCCAGGGCACTGAGTGCCACATCCAGTCGTTCCCAGGGCACCAGGCACGAGCCCCACACAAGCAGCAGGATCAGTGGCCAGCAAATGCACTCCCTGTTCTTCATTTCAAACAAGCCTGGCTGCTGCAGTTGTTATTTTAAGCCGGTGTAGGCTCAGAGATACAATGAACACGGGGTGTTTGAGCTCACATTGAAACCTTCATCACATCAACATAATGAAAAAATAGCCCAGATTTGCATTTCCCTCATCTTCCCTCCCTTACAGGAACAGTGCCTGTGAGCAGGGCTCTTAATTTAAAAGCCCAAGCCAAGCAGAATTCGAGGAGTTGTGTTTTAAGAGTTACTCACCCTGAGGAGTTAAGAACTGCTCAGCTCAGGGTGGGAGCAGCAGGGAGGGATTTTCACCCCTGAACACGTTGCCCCAGCTCGTCCCAAAAACTACATACACAAGAAATTAGTCTCAAAATTCAGTGGATTTAGGGGTGAAAGAGAATGGAAAGTGGGAAGAGGAACATCCCCACACTGAAGCTGCAGTAAGGGATGGATGGTGCAGCAGATCTGATGATGAGCTGCAGATGTCCAATAACATCTCCAAAGAAGGAGTTGCTCCCTTCTTTTAAAAGAAGGGAACAAATACTGCCTCCACCAATTTTTTTTTTTCTGTAGGAAATGGAGACAGATCCAGTCAGGATATGAGCTCAGCCCTCCTCACCTGTCCATGTATGACCATGCTTAGCTACATTATTCCTGCAAATCTACCTGGCCCTTCCTGAGAGAGTTTTATTCCCTTAGAAGCTGTTCCTCTTGTCAAATTTATTCTATGGGAGGGAAACTGATGCTATACTAAAAGAGAATAACCTACAATGGGAGCAGTTTTAAATAATAATGGAATTTACCAGACATGGGCAGAGGGACACCTGGTTTTCTGGTCCAATTAAGCAAAAATTTCTGCCTGGCCATGTGAGGAGGAAAATTTTTACAGAAATATTAAGGAAGAGAAGTTTCCTACCCAGCCAATGCCCAGGAGGTTTTTGTGCCTGCAGGAGAAGCAGACATGCCCTTTTTTCAGCCCTGTGTACCTTCACCCCATGTGGGGTTTGAGTTCATGTGCTGTGCCCAAACCTGTTCCTTTACCTCCTGATCTCTACAGATCAATCAAGTCTCTGTTTATCAGCTTTTAATTACAGCCACATCAGTGAGTCATAAACTTGTCAGAGTCCACCAGACCACGAGGGGAAGGCTGATTATCATAAAATCATTAACACCTCTGAGAACATTAAGCCCAACCTTTAACCCAGCACCACTAACCCATGCCCCCAGGTGCCACATCCACCTGTTTGAACACTTCCAGGGATGGGGACTCCACCACTGCCCTGGCGGCCTTTTCCAGTGCCTGACCACCCTTTGCAGTGAATAAATTTTTCCTAATATCCAACTTAAACCTCCCCTGGCACAAGTTGAGGCTGTGTCCTCTCCTCCTGTCCCTTCTCCGTGCTGAGCCCCTTTATTTCAGTTGCAGATTCCCTGAGCAGCACCAAGACAAAAAGCACCAACGTTGCCATTATTGTGGTTCTGGTTCTCAGTTTGCTGACTTCCCTTCTGAGCTCTGGATTTACCTGCACCAATGCTGTCAGCAATCCCTACCAGACATTTCTGGGACCCACTGGAGTCTACACCTGGAATTCCATATGTGGTGAGTAACACATCCCATCCCATGCTGCTTCCCGTCCACCTTTGGATGAATACCTTGATTCCAAGATTAACAAATAGATATCTGGAAAAGGAAACATTTGGAAAAGCATTTTGCTCAATAGGTTTAGTTTTTAACTGCATCTTCTGGGACACCTGAAAACTACCTTTTACCATCAGTAAAATTGTACTGTATAGTAGTAAAATTATATTTATATAATAGAATATATGGGGAGCAGCAGTTAGAAGAACCAAGCCATGGCAAACTTTACTTCCTTCTCTAAAAAAACACTTTCACAGATCAAAATAAGTCCTAACATTCTCTAAGCATAAAAAAAAAGGTGGAGACACTGAGTCATTAGAGCCTGAACCCTGACAAAGGGCTCCCTGAAGGTGCAACCCCAGGTTCAGCTGGTTGGCTGCTCCCAGCACCCCCTCCTGCCCTCCTGGACATGTGCTGGCATTGACTCCAGCTCTCACACTCAATTTGTCTCAAGAGGATTATGTGTTCCTCTAATAATGGGTTTGCACTTGAATAATTTCCTTTTAAGACATCTGATTACAGGGTGCTTCAACAAGAGCATTTTACCCTTCAAAAGCTCTTCAGGTCTGAAGATGGGAGGGAGGTCTGTCCCCAGCAGCACCACCATCAGAATCAGACCTTGGTGGAAAGGGAATTGTATGGATAAATTTAGTTTTAATCGTAGCAAGCACAGGTGGGGGTATGAAACTCCCCCCCTTTTTAACACATCATGTAAAGAAAAATATAAGATGCAGAAACAGCTGAGAAATGCAGTAAGAAAAGTGAACAAAGGCCCAACTCAGGCAATTACTCACTTTTGAGACAAGCAGATCATTGTCTTGTCACATGAGGAGGTTGTTCCTTTCCTGAGCACCCTGAACCTGCAAGCTCTGGACTTGAAATGAAAGGACCATGGACTCACCAAAATAAATATTGGTGAGAAAATAAAACCCTGTGCTGGCTGAGGGTTGTGGTTCCTTTTTACTGCCCTGTGAGTGCTGTGACCTGGAAGCCTATTTTGCTGTGGGTGTATTTTTCTGAACACTCACACATCAGTCTTGGAGGTTCCTAATTCTCTTACCAGATGGCCTGAAAGTCCTCCTGAAAAAAAAGAGACCTGAACCCGTTTCAGCCTAAACTTGTGGAGGATGATGTACCTGGAGGAATGGAGTGGAACTATTTCCACCAACGTTCAGAGACTGCACCTCTGTTAGCACAATGAAAGCAGGGATGTAAAAATATTATTTAGCTAAATGTCAAAGTAACTGAACTCCTTTTACACTTGGAAGGCTGTAAGAAATAGATACAGATATAAGAAGACATTGAATTTTGGCTCATCACAGAGTCATCAAATAATTTGAGTTGGAGAGAACATGAGGTCTCTGAATTTAAGCTCTTGTGCAAAGCTGGGCCAACCCTGAAGCCAGAGCAGGTTTTATCCAGCTCTGATGCTGCCCACCCCATGGATTTGGGGTCATATCAGAGAGACAATCTATGAATACAATATACTCATCAACACTAAATTCAGTGAAAAACAGTTAAATTAAATGGCCTTGTCTAAGAATACTCAGTGAGAATCCAGTACTTTTAGAAGATGACATCATTGCCTATTTCAAAACACCTGGCAGATATTACTGGGTGGGACAAAAATTCTATAAATGCCCTTACAATTCACTAATGGAAGATATTTTGTCCCAGTGCAGGTATTTAATCAGTTTAAGCAGACTCTTTACAAGCAGCTATATAAATACCACTATGGCTTCACCTCTGATGTTTGTATTTCTGTTTTCTAGGAATCCTCATCCTTATAGCCATGATCCTTTTCCCTGTGAACATAAAAGCACACAGCCTGTCTGAAGAACTGGCCCGTGGATGTTCCACCTCTCTGCAGAGTCACATCGAATCTCAGCACAGTTATGGATATTCCTACTGGATCTTGCTGCTCATCCTTTTCCTGAACATTGCTTCTCTCATCATCATATATTTCTACGACCACGCAAGATATTCCAAGAAGAAAGAGCAGGAAAGACCCATTGAAAATGCACCAAAAGATGTCATTCTGTTTTAAGGACACCACAGAAAAGAGGGTGCAGAAGGAAAATGACTATTTAATGTGGGCAAGTAATTTCCATTCAAACTGAACTGTGTGTTGCAGTTCAGTTGACAAATTGGTTTGAAGGCACAATGGTCTATTTTGGTTTGTAGCTGCCTTCTGCTTCACCCTTGGGGTCTGAACAGGAAGATCAAAGACAGTGTTTTAGTTGTGTATGTGATTTGGGATCTCAAGGGGCAGGAATATCCCTTGGGATGATGAGAAATGGTCACTAAGGGGGTTGGTGCTTACATTTTGTCCTTTCTCTACTTAAGGATCTTCTCCTGCAGGTCCCTGTGGAACTGCCCAGGTGACCACAGGGAGCTGGGGAGGCTCCTGTCCATGGGCAGGAGTGTGAGAACTTGTGGACAAAGCCCACAGAAGACAGTGGTGGATTCTCCATCCCTGGAAGGATTTAAAAGCTGTGTGGATGTGGCACTTGGGGATGTGGGTTAGTGGTGGCCTTGGCAGGGCTGGGGGAATGGTTGGAGGGCTTTTCCAACTTAAACAATTCTATAATTCTGTGACAGCACAGGAGCCTAATATCAACAAGTTATTAATTTGTAGAAACATCAGGAAAATCCTATTTCTGGCTATTTCTAGACCTTTGATTCCTGCCAAGAGCAAAGGGCAAAGCCACACCTTGGGCACACTTTGTCCCCTCACCTACACATGACCCAGGCTGTCACATTCCCTGACACAACACCCCAACAAGGGGGTTTCTTAGTGATGATTTACAGCCAGGACTATCCCCATGCCTGGTTTAATTAGTATTTAATATGCACATAAAGGCACACAAATATAGAACAGCACAGAAGTGAGGGATCTCCCTTCCTGTTCCCTCAGGGGACAGCGAGCAGACGAATGTGACCTTGGGACAGATGTCACAGTGCAAAACCATGCTTGGAGCACGTGTCCCAGGAGAAGTTCACTGTGCTAAACTGGCCAGCACCTTCTGCTCCTTTGCCCCTCGCCTCTTCAGCCAGGAGAGCTGGTTTTGTTCCTTTAAAAAGGAAAAAGAGACTCATTTTCCTTCACATTACGGTTTTCACAGCCGTGCTCAGCATCTGTCCTGTGATACCAGAGGTGCTCGTAGAAATAAAAAAGCATTCTGAAGAGAGGATGGGAAGACACAAGAGGTGACTTCTCACTATTTATCTCAAAAAATAAAGTTTCAGGATGAAATCACTCAACGTGCTCTATCCAAGGAATCAAAGCAAAGGAGGATTCTCCATCCTGCTCGTGCACTTGGCTGAAAGGGTGATGAGGGCAGAATGGGGGGGGGGGGGAAATTAGAAACAAAAGAGGGTTTCTAAGACTTGAAGGTCAACAAAGCCAGGGATGTTACCTGCTCTGCAGTGCTGACAGAGCCCTGCCTGTGAGAGCTGCAAAGATTGCAGTGAAACAGTTGGGTGCTGCAGTGGCAACAGGCCAGACATTTACCAGTTTTGCTTTGGCTGCAAAAATGCTCACACAGTTTCAGCATTCAGCTGTCACTGTTGGGCCCAGCCAGCATCCCTCTCACAGCACACTCACACTCAGAGCAGCCCTCAATAATAAATAAAGCCCTCAGAAATAAAGTCCTAACGCTGGAGAAGCAAAGAATTCCTGCTTTGGAAAGCAGTGGTGTGCCACTGCCTGGGAATTTCTGTCGCACTGAAGCGCTAATACCTACGAAAGAGCTGAAAACCAAAATAAATCCTACTTTTGTGGGCCTGTTTGAAGCACGTGGCTCTGGTAAAAAAATCAACCTGGAGGTCTCCTGTTTGCCTGGAGATATTTGCAGCTGTGAGGTGGGGGACACACACATGTGGCACTGGAAAGTCACTGGATAACAAGAACTCCCCTGCTTTGATGTGAACTACAGATCAAAGTCACTGCAATACTAAAAAAATCTAATTTAAATTGAAGTTGAAGCTGTAAGTGACTAACAAGGCTGCCTTGAGATTCTCTGTCTGAACGTTTCACTTCAAATTAAGGATGGGATTTCCCTTCTCAAGCTCAAAACGATCCTCTCAGCCCTGTGCCACCCCCTTTCTGCCTCCTGCCAAGGTGTCAGCATGGCAGATGCTGCTGATGGAGATGGAGAAGGGGCGGGGGGGAAAGGGGAATGAGGCCGAGGAAGGCGAGAGAGCTCCTCGTGGTGCCCCCAGGAGGGTCTGCACATCCCTGCACGGCTGAACTCACCCAACCTCGGCCGGGGGAGCACGAGGGGAGAAGGGAACACACAGAACCATCACCAGCTTTTCACCCTGCATTTCCCTAAGATGCCCCGACAGCCCTGCAAAGTCGCAGCAAAGCGCTGTGTGCAGCGGGGGGGTTATAATTTATAGGTCACCCAGAGAAAGCTGTGGATGCCACATCCTTGGAAGTGATCCAGGCCAGGTTGGACGGGGCTTGGAGCAACCTGGACTAGTGGAAGGTGTCCCTGCCCACGGCAGGGGGTGGAACGAGATGAGCTTTAAGGTCCCTTCCAGCCCAAACCATTCTGGGATTTTATGAAACATTTTCCTAGTAATCCTCGTTTCAGCCTCTCCTCCCTTTCACCCAGCACCCAAACCTTCCTCATGGTTGCAAGGGGATTGTTTATTTTTAATTCTCTGTAGTAGAAATCATTACTTTGTTGGCGATCCCGTGCTTGATTTAGAACATTGATTGTTAATTCTGGCAGTTCTCCTACCGGCTGAGATTTTTAAATAGCAGGAGCTGGATGACTGTTTAGCAGAATTGCTCCTGGGGGACAGGGATTGGTTTTATTGACTGAGTCTCTTTGCCTGTGGGTAACAGCAAAGATGCACTGGCTCTTTTTGCTGTAATTGTGAAGTTAAGCAGCCTCTGCTGTGCTGTCAAGTAGCTGTGCCTACATCAGAAATTATTGCATTTGCCTGCTGTGAGGTTTGCAATGTGTCTTATTAAATGTTTTCAGCTGCTGCTAAACATTAAGGTGACTGATAATTTACTGGGTATTGAGGATATTCTGTGGTTTCAAAGGAAAAGCTGCCTTTATTCTGCATTTGGTGTAACTTTTATCTGGTGTGAAACTTTTAGAGTGAATCACAAAGCTAAAGTAGATCTTGCATTAAAAGAATCCCAGAATGGTTTGGGCTGGAAGGGACCTTAAAGGCCATCTCTTTCCATTCCCCTGCCATAGGTAGGGACACCTTCTGCTAGCCTAGGTTGCTCCAAGCCCTGTCCAACCTGGCCTTGGACACTTCCAGGGATGGGGCAGCCACAGCTTCTCTGGGCAACCTGTGCCAGGGCCTGCCCACCCTCAGAGGGGAGAATTTCTTCCTGATTAACTTAAATCTCTCCTATTTAGTTTAAAAACCTCCCTCCTTGTCCTTTCCCCCTATAGAAAGCAAGGTGAGAATGTATTAAGAAGTTCATGCTATATTTGTATATTTTAAAACCTGTCATTCAATCATGATTGTAGAAACATTCAAGTGATTTATTTAGCCAGAGAAAAACGAGTCACTTATTTAGTCAGAGTAACCACTATGGATATGTCAGCATGAATTGGGAGTAAGGGACTGCCTTGGATTTTTCCTGTGGGGAGAAAAAGAAGGAAGAGAGGGGAGCAGATGGGAGGGAGCCACTGTTTGCCTTGCTGGATAATCTGCCTCTTGTTCCTCTCCACCCAAGCTCAGTTTTTGGCATTTCTGAGCCACCTTCAGACCTGGGGCCCAAGGCACGTTGGTCACACCCTGCCTTGGCCCCACTGAGCTGGGAGATGGAATCTGATGTTGGAGCAGGGATTCATCTTTCAGCCAGGATCCTTCCCTTGACCTGCTCAGGCACAGCTCCTGCTGAAAAGCAACACTCCAGCTGCTGGCAAGTGATGAATGTGTAAAATTACCCCAGGTTTAGGTAAGATGAGAGCTTGATTTTTCTTTCAGGAGCGCATCAGGCTGACAGTGCAAGCTTTTCCCTTTTCACCTGAGGGGGAACTGCCAGAATTTGTCCTCATTAGGAGGATAAGTGCACTGAACACAGCTCCATTCATTCCAAAGGCTGCCTGGTTGGCAAGAGCCAGCCCAATTCCTTTTGATATCCTAAAACCTTAATGCAAGGTTGGATTAGGTTGCATCCTTTCTTTTTTTTCTCTTTTCCTCTGATGGGAGGATGGGCAATCCCTTCTCCTGAGCTTTTCATTCAGCCAGCAGATACCTGGACTTGCCTTCCTGTTGTTCATCCCATATATTTGCCTGGCAGGGCCAGCCCTGTCCTGGATGGCTCCTGGTCCACCTCCTCTCTCCTCAGGAGATGGGTAATTCCACAGCTCTTCTATTTTGTAATTTAACTAGGAAAAGGTGCTTCCAAAGCCATGGAAGCCACTCACCTGATAAGTGACCTTTTTATGTCATCAGCACAGACCAGGTTGCTCCAAGTCCCATCCAACCCTGCCTTGGACACAAAAACTATCCTGAATCACCCAGTTCTCTCAGGGTCATGAACTCCAGGCATTTATGGGCCTCTGCTGGAGAAGCAGGTGCCAAACCACATCAAAACTTCTTGGAAGAATGAGAACTAAGGAAATAAACTCCCCCAGAACAGCATTTGCTTCAATAATTCGGGACACTGAGTTTTCCTTTCCTGTTCAGGTGAACATCTTGGTTCTGCTCCTGTGCCTAAAGGAGAATTTTTTAGGAATTTAAGTGGGATCCTGATGGGTGTTTATTCCCGTTTTCCTGAGGCTGTTTGCCTCGGGAGCCATGAGAGGGCAGCAGGCTCCTTCCTAGGATTCACTGGCAGCCTTGGCTTTGCTTTTCTGCTTTATCTTCCTGGGAATGGGACAGCGAAACAGAGAGGGAGGGACAGGGAGGGGCAGGCGGACCTGTCCTAACTCTGCCTGCAAAGAAATGTTGTATTTCCCCTCCTTCTTTTGAGACACAGGAAAAAAAAGAAAACCAAAAAGCCAAACAGATTGAAAACATTACCAAAGTTATGCATTAATTTGAAGGCTCTAATTGACACCCCAACCCTGTGGGTGCCCTGGGAATGAGCACAGGGGGTACAAGCAGAGTGCTGTGTTGATTGTACATACACTAGAAAAGTTTTTTTTAGTTTATTCCCAGTATTAAAAGAGGTAAATTTCAAAAACAGCAACAAAACAAAAGCCCAAACCAAACCAAACCAACCGAACAATCAAACAAACAAAAAAAAACCCAACCAAAAACCAGAGGCATAGGAGGCTACAAGATTTTCAAAGCCACCTAATCAGAGCTACCAAAGCTATTGGTTAACAATGGTTAGAAATACAGATTCAAAGAGAAAAATGGCATTTTATGCAATCCCAGCATGACAAATAAATATCAAAATGCTGTGTTTTGCAAAGGTAACCAAGGCAACGTTCACTTATATTTCTTGATCAGGAGGGTATCAATAAAAACATCATCTCAAGTAAGAGTAGAATGGTATCACTTGAAATTACCTTATTAACATGATTAACTATCCCCTGGACATAAGAAAGAGTGATTATATGAGTGACCATGAGAGGGGTATCCAAGACTTTGATAGAAAAAATCCTGGGAAAATACAGGGTGATTGTGGAGATTAATAACAGTAAGAAGTAGTTTCCATCTATTTCCACTTACTAAAGCCTCAGAATAAGCATCAGACACAGAGTGAGTATTAGATTATTCAGATTTAAGCTTTCAGGGCAAAGAGCAATTCTTAGAATTAGCAGCAGAGAAGAAAACGATACGTAATTAAAAGTGAACTTCACTCAACAATAAACATCAATCTGGGAAGATACAGATACACAGTGGATAAAAAAAAATCTTCTTCCCATGTTTCCAAAGTCTTTTTTCCATGTTTCCAAAGTTTCTGACCAGTGCTAGCATTCATCTGATAGATTTTCCTTATGATTATCCATGATATATATATATACACATACATATATATACCTACTTCTGATTCCATGTGGAAAATGTACTTAAAGAAACAGAAAAAAACCCCATTATTTATTAAAGGGGACTTTTCAGAAAAACTTTGTTATATTTAAGATTCTTGGCTTCTGCTGAGGGACCTTTCCCTGTGTTGGAGAACCTGCCCTGGTCACCAAAAAAATTTCAGGTTATTTTGGCTACTTTCACATGTGTTTTCACATCTTAAGGATCAGATTCATCTCCCATCTGCTAAATGGGACTATTTGAGAAGACAGGTGTCCCTCAGTGAAGAGGAACTGAGATGATGGGAAGTGATCCCAGACTTTTGGAAAACAGGGTGATGCATCAATGCCCTGACGTGCCCAAGGAAGCTGCCAGTGCCAATAAAACCAGTGGAAGATGGGTGATATCCCAAGTACAGGAACCTCAAAGAGAAATATTAATTATAATAAAACCACAGCTTGATTTCCTAAGGACTTTGGGGTCCAGCCTGGACATCACCTGCCCATGGCCCCCTTATGGATCTGAGGGTTTCATATATGAAGTGTCAGGGCAAGGAGAAGAATAACATATCAAATAAAGTGACAAATAATCACAGCTGGATAATAAAGGTAAATTCTGTTGGCCTCTGCACACCATTATTTTGTGCAAGAAATGCTTCAAGATCCTGTGCTGGAGCAAAGCAGGAAGAAAATTCCTTCTTTCTGTCACCACATGTTCAACACAAGAAAAAGACAACTTCAGATTTGTCACTAAGGCAACAAATGAACTTTTCAAAGATTCCACCATCCAACTCATCAATAAGAAAAAGAAAATTCACTCTGGCATCTGAACAAATTGGCAAAACACAGCGATGACACAGGGATGACACAGAGTAAGCACATCTCTTAATGCCCTGGTGATCCCTAACTTTGCAGTAGCTCGATTAATCACTTCCCAGAATTTTAATCTGACTTTTCAAGCCTCTTCCCAAGCTTTTCTGTGATTTTTGACTCTTTCCAGCAGAAGCATGTCCAACACAGTGGCTGAAAACTTGCTCTCCTACTGTATCTTTCTGTGTTGGGAATAACAGTTCTTCCAGTTTTATGGATAGTAAGGGGAAATAGGAGAGAGCAGGAACTTTCATTGACTGGAGTGGGATTTGGATGGAGTTGTGAACAAATTAACATGACAATAATGGGGATCTTTCATGTTTATCCTCTAAGGGGAAACAGATGGAGACCAAAATATCACCACTAATCTCAACTTCCTTTCCCCTCCTCCATTTAAAGAGAAGATAACAGGGATTAGAGAGAGCCAAGAGCAATTTTTGCTTCAACTATGAAGTTCTCCAGATACTTTTGCAGCTCTTGAGGAGAAGTAAACAAAATCAAAACAAATCCAGTGCTACCTAAATTTAACTAATATAAAAATACTGAAAATAGACACCTTTGCATTTGCATCACCTCTTATTGTTGCTGAAATACTGATACCCTGCTGAATAAAAAAACCCCACAAGTGCTTAAACACAGTAATTAATAAGTCAGTTATCATAGAATCATTAAGGTTGGAAAAGGCCTCCAAGATCATCAAGTCCAACCTGTGACCAAATCCCACCATAGCCACTAAACCACATCACAAAGTGCCACATCCACTGGTTTTTTAACACTTCCAGGGATGAGGACACCACCACTGCCCTGAGGATCTTGTTTCCATGTTTAACCACTTCTTCAGTGCATAAATTCTGTCAAATATCCAGTCTGAGCCTCCCCTGGTGCAACTTGAAGCCATTTCTCCTTATCCTAGGGAAAATAGTACCATTCTTAAGAAACACATGAGCCAAGTTATAAACCTTTCAAATGACCCACGGTCAAGATCCTCACTAATATTTATATATAAACTCACTTATTATCAGATCTAGATCACTGTTGCATTATAAATACACTGAAACTCTACAAAAAAAGGACCTATTTAATTAGAAGATCCTGGCAAGACCAAGCTCAGCAGAGATGTTATGCATGAAGATCAGTTGTGCTCATCAAGCTGCCCCAGCAAACCTTGTCTGTAAAATGTCCCAACAGCTCTGGGAAGTGAGATCAAAGTGCTGTGTACCCTGAGGGTTGTTATATTTTGTAGGTTGCCCAGAGAAGCTGTGGTGGGAAAGGAGAGATCTGAAAAGTGGCTTTAAGCTGAAGGAGGGCAGATTCAGATGGGATATCAGGAAGAAATTCCTCCCTGTGAGGGTGGGGAGGCCCTGGCACAGGTTGCCCAGAGAAGCTGTGGCTGCCCCATCCCTGGAAGTGTCCAAGGCCAGGTTGGACAGGGCTTGGAGCAACCTGTGCTAGTGGAAGGTGTCCCTTCCCATGGCAGGGGGTGGGACTGGATGGGCTTTAAGGTCCCTTCCAGCCCAAACCATTCTGGCATTCTGTGAACTGTGTGAAGCAGCAGGTCCTCACCTGTCCCTCAACACACTCCACCCACCTAACTGGGTTAGGGATTTTAATGTCACAGTCCAGGGGATGTGACACTTGCCTGGGTCAGCAGGGCTGCAGCCTTCACACAGTATCTTAAATGGATGCCTTACCACCTGAATTTAAGAAACAAGCTTTTAAGAACAAACCCATGTATTTATCAGATTTCACAGTCCATCTGCAGGGAGGAAACAACAGCAAAAGAGGATAAATGAAAAGGGTCATGGTATATACCACAAGTTATGTGTTGGCTTTGGTGTTGCTGGTAAATCCCCAAGAAAACTAAAGAGAAACAACCCTGAAGGGCCCACAAAAACAAACCTGTGGTGTCTGTAAAGCTGGAGCAACTAGGAGCAGTTAACTTATAAAGTTTCTCAAGGAGCAGTTTGACTTATAAAGTTTCTCAGCCCATAAATTGCTATTTTCCAGGCATGGCATGCTGGGTGTAATAAAGCTATAGAGGGAAGAGAACTGATAATCCATAATAATCCATCTTCATTTGTCATCCATGAATATGAGAAGGTGAGGGGGCCCCATCTCACTGATACCATCTTGGTAGTTACTCATCCCCCCTCTCTCTCCCTTGACTCTTCATCCCTCAATCCTGGCCTTATAAATTAAGACCTGCTGAAGTACCCACAGTTCCTGGAACTGGAAATAAAGGTGGTTTATTTTTCCAGCAGTTCTCTGGAAATGAAACTTCGCACAGGAGAGAAAACAACACAAAGGGTTATCATTCAAACCTACATTTCAATGGACAGGCCAGTGAAGTTTCAAATGCTACTTTAGGTCACTTCTGTTTCAACTATCCCAGTGTTCCCTGCACAGCCAAAATGTTGTGCAGTATATTAGATTTTAATAGCACCTCTGGGTTTAATATGAGATAATGAATGAAATATGCCCACAGATGGGAAAGGATCCTGCAATCAAGGGTGCATTCAAATTATTTTTCAGCAGCCAGAGGGTGAGCACTTTTAATCTGGAAATAATTTCCCACTATTGAAACCAAAGGAAGAGGTTACTGAAAAGCATCTGTGGCTTCTGGTGAATTCTGGGGTGGCTATTCAGCCATTTTTTTAAAGACATGCAAATTGAAAACGCTTTTAGGCAGTTTATTGCTGAGCAGCACAGGTGAGGCTGAGAGGACACTACAAGATACAGGAGAGTACCAAAGTCCTTAATCAAAGAGGGTGCAGAAGATAAATAGAGTCAGGTATAGAAAGGACCTGGACAGGATAGAACCTTCTGGTTTTCCTCAATAAAGGAGAGTCAGAGAACAGAACACTGACCCCTTCAGTAAATTACACTCTTCATCCCTCTTTTCTCTAAAGAAGTTGTCATCAACTTATTCCAAGTTGTCAGTTCTTATTCCAAGAAATGTTCCTTGGCAGGGGCTTGCAGGAATAAAGCCCAGAGTTTTATTTCATCATTTATATTGTTTGATTGCACGTGTCCAAAATAATTTAAAAAAGCAAATTTTTTTTTCCTCTAGGAAGCTCAGAAGTGCCAACCACAGACTGGAAAGGATGTAGGAACCCTCTTCTTCTATAGTTAAAATATTCTCTGGTAATTCTGGAAGCAAAAATAGTACAGACAAACATACTTTGTGTACATGGAGTGGTGCCTGAGATGAATTTCAAGGCAGAAATGTTAATCTGAAAGTCATAAAGCATCTTGAAGGAGGATTTCGTCTGTGAGGTTTTCCTCTCTTGGAAATCTCAAGCAGCTGTAGGTGCTTGTTAGCATTCATTAAGGCTAAGAGCACTCTCATTCTCAGCTGTGGAACAGCTTGAAGCCAAGGATGGTTTTATTTCCCCAGGTTGAAAGGAAAGAAGATCCCTCTGATGTGAAAACATTGTGGAGTTGATTTAATTATGGCTGAAAAAAAATAAACCCCTGTATTTTCAGCACTTAGTGAGCTTTCCTAGCATATCAAACCAAGAAATAAATAAATGTGGGGCATATTTATGAATGTAAAGAGGTTTATATTGGTGCTTTTCTGCACCTTTTCTGCTTTCCTCCTCCCCCAGTGGCAGGTGCTGCTCAGGGATGGGGAATTTACCTGCAGGGAGCTCCTTCCTCCAAATCCTTTTCAGAGGGAGATATTGAAGCCAGTACATTCCTTCATGGAAATGTCAGGCAGGTCTTACACTGAAAGTCTGGCAAATAAAAGGACTCAATTTGTCAGTGTCAGGAGGGGACAGGGATCTTTTTCCCTCTCAGCATCTGATGGTGCCTAACACCGAGATGTGACCAGAGTCTCTCAATCAATTAAAATGGGTTTAGGCCAAGATATGAAAAATATACTCTGAATAATGGTATAGACAGTATTAAATATTCCTAAGTTGCTTATGAACTTGTAAATGGAGTACAACTCCAACAGAACAGTTTGGATTTAATTCTGGTTTTCCCGAAATTCCAAGCTCAAGGCTTGTGGGCAAAATTGGGATTGTTCAGCCTGGGGAAGAGAAGGCTCTGGGGAGACCTTTAGACTCTGGAAAGGGGCTCTAAGGGGCTCCAAGAGAGCTGGAGAGGGACTTTGGACAAGGGATAGAGGGACAGGACAAGGGGGAATGGCTTCAGACTGCCACAGGACAGGGATAGATGGGATACTGGGATGGAATTCTTGGCCATGAGGGTGGGGAGGCCCTGGCACAGGTTGCCCAGAGAAGCTGTGGCTGCCCCATCCCTGGAAGTGTCCAAGGCCAGGTTGGATGGGTCTTGGAGCAACCTGGGCTAGTGGAAGGTGTCCCTGCCCATGGCAGGGGGTGGCACTGGATGGGCTTTAAGGTGCCTTCCAGCCCAAGCCATTCCATGGTAAACCCCCATGAATTTACCATTCTGCTGGACTAACTGACCCCTGTCCTCAGGTTTCACTGCTGAGTTGTTCCCCAGCCCACCCCAGGCGTGTTGGGTCCACGGGAGGTTCTGTATCCCCTGGGGATCTTCCTGCCTGGAGATTGGGCAGTGTTTGATCAGATCACCAACCAGGTCCCCACAACCTGACTGTTGTTTCACATCCCAGTGAACTGAAGAACACTCAGCTTCTCCTGTAAATACAGGGAACTGAACAGTTGGCTTTTACAAGCCCACTGTTGCATTTTATACCACTTTTATGGTTCCTGTGTATAGGCATGAAAAAATTAGGAGGACTCCTGCTGATTTTCCCATCCTGGATGTCATGTTAAGAGGCATCAAATCTACTTCAGCCTTATTATAAAATTGACTCAGAAGAGTTTTTCTTTAGTTCACAGATAAAATGTTACAAACAGAAACCGCACAAAATTTATCAGCTAAGCCATCAATCAGCTGAAATGAGGCACAAAGCCCAAATGGCTCTTATCAAACAAAAAAAGGATATTAAAGGTACTCAAAGACAGTGATACTGCCAGAAAAACCTCATTATACATGCGAGGCACCTTGGCCATAACTCCCAGAGGAGCTGAATGCCCCTGAAAATCATCCACACAGTTTTAAGGGGATAAATGTGTTCTCACATTGACCCCAAGAGCCACAGTGTACTTGGGAGCAGCTCTTTGGAGAGCAGACTCATTTCAGGAGCATAATGGAACAGCATCACTCATGTCAGTGCCCTTGGATGCTGAGGAGTTCAAAAACTCTGTGACTAAATTCTGTAAAAAGTCTCCAGTGTGTTTAAAAGTGTATAATAAAGAATTTACCCACCAGTAGGAGATTCGGGTAAATGGAGAGCACTCCAGAACAAGAGGGTGTGAAGTTTCAACTCTGGTGCCTGCAGGAGCCTCTGATGAACACAAGGGTGTGAAATGAAGAATAAAGAAACAGCAAAGGTCACTGAGGTCCAGGAAAGGGGTGAAAGAGCACAGGAAATTCTGGAAGGGGGTAGAAGGATGGAGGAATGCTGTAAGGTCAGGACTCGAGGATCAGCCCAGCAAGTGCTGCCCAGCAGAGCTCTGCTTCCAAAGGCTGGATTAAGCACTTTGACTTTGCACTGCCAGAGGCTGTCACAGGGATTGGAGGTTTCATTAACCCACAGGCTGTATTTTTCTCTCTGGTTTTTTTCCCTTTCTTATTTTTCTTTAGCAAACTAAGCTGTAGTAGAGTTTGCTACACTACCCAAAACTCTCCAGCCAGTGTTTGAAACAAAATCGTGGTGTGATGGGGAACCAAAGCTCCTCTGCAAGCCTTGCAAAGCTGTGTTTTATGCAGGCAGCTGCAGCCCTGGTGTTGCCTGGGTTAAGAGGAGCTTGGATGCTGCACAAACCTCTGCAACCCACCCAGGGAGGGGGAAAATGCACCTGACATTCCCATTCAGGGTTTGCTGGTCCCTAAGATCCCATGGAAAAAAAAACCCTTTGCTTTTTCCACCCCTCCAGGGTACAGCCTTTCCAAATGACAGTCAGAAAAATAAAAATAAGGAAGGGTTTCGTTGTAGCAGCAGCCTGGCTGAAAACCTCTCCTCTGTTTTTCTGAGACTGGCACTTCTGTTTTGGTGTTACTGCAGTGACAGAGGAATAACACTGAGCTGAAGGAGATACAATGGCACTTCAAACAAGCCAAGGTAAAGAGGAAAACAAGCAAGTCAAGGTTCTTAAAACAGTGCTCACTGGAGCATAAAGCCAGAACGCTTTCTGAGCTAAAACATCAGGATTTATAGACCCCCTCGACTCCAAGGTTCACCTCCCCCCCACTCCTGCCCATCTCCAAAATGTGTTTCACCCTCTGGTGCCAGGTCTGAAATTATACTGTCCTAGAGAAACTAGACTTTCAGCCCTTGTGGGAAACATTTGGACAAGTGTACTTTCTGAAAGCAAAAGAAAACATTTTAAGACCCACAAGTATTTTGCCTCAGGAAATTTCCTCTTAATCTTGGCACTGACACCTCTCTCAGGCACTTCTCAGCACTTCAAACCCTACAAAAGGCCAGCAGCATCTCTTCCCAAGGTATTTGGTTTCTCCCCACAGGTTTTTGCAGTGATTATGTGACTTCAGATCTGAACTCTTCTCTTCTCCTTGAGTGACAGGTGATTGAACAGGTGTGCAAAGGGGGCTGAACAAAGATGTTTCCTCCAGAGCTGCTCCTTCCCCCCTCCCCGCACCAAAGAAAGCAAGTGTTTCTTACCTGAAAAAGGGCTACCATTCTCAGCTAATATTCCCTTAAAATATTTCATAGCAAAGTATAATTGCAGGTTTGGATTAGACTCAATTAAGAGGTACAGCAAAGATGATTTTGGCCATCTCACGACTAAGTGTGTTAACAAACCTGAGCAACACACAGACAAATAGTGGATTTTGGGGCCACTCCAGCTGCAGGCCCTCATTTAGGGTGATAGAGGCAAGGGGAGGGGGTCTCTGCAGGAATCTGGTATCCCTGAGGAAGCTGGTATCTGCAGGAACACACACCCTGTCCCTGCTGTCCAGCCTCTCTGCCAGATCAACACTTCCAGGTGTTCTACAGGTTGCACTGGTATGTTCTGTCCTGAGACAGAAATTCACTCCTCTTCCTATCATCAACTGACAGAAATCTCTGCTTATGCAGACAGAAGAAAACCAAGTGTCTAAAAAACTTTTAAGTGAGGGACATGACAAAGCCTCCAAGATTCTTTACCAAAATATTGCACTTGTGGCATGAAATCGGTGTTGTGAACAAGGAGCTGAGCTCTGGGGATTCCTTCACTCTCCAGCATCTGTGCTTTTCAGACTCAGGTAACCTTGAGTCAGGTGTGTCCTGTCCTCTCTCCTGCAGTCCCACGATCCTTCAGCTTGGAAAACCCCTCTGGGATAACTGAGTACAAGCATTAAAGCACTACCAAGGCCCCCACTAACCCACGTCCCCAAGTGCCACATCCACAAGGCTTTTAAACCCCTCCAGGGATGAGGACTCCATTTTAAATCCCTGCTAGGACTGGACAACCCTTTCCATGATAAAATTTTCTCTAATATCCAACCTAAACCTCTCCTGGAGCAGCTTGAGGCCGTTTCCTCTTGCTCTGTCAGCTGGGCACTCTCTCACTGGATCCAGTTCCAGATGTTGGGGAAGGAGGGTGGGTTTGGCACCCCAACCCTGAGAGGTTCCCTTCCCAGACTTCCAGGGCTTCTGGATGGGCAGTGGAAAGTACAGGAGCTGGGAACAGCAGCCCAGAACTGTACCCAGTTAGCACTGGGTTATGGGAGGAGCATTATTGTACCTCCTGCACTTTCAGGAGGTGGATGATCTTTTCTACCAGAATATATTGCGATTTTTCAATCAATGTGTTTGAAACTCAGAGCTATTTAAAACCTTTTCAAGTTCTCATCCACTCTGGCTATAACTTACTCAGTATTTTGCATCAAGATTAGCTATTTTCACCGTTTTTGCAGGTGAGACACGGGAAGGACAGTGCTGTCACAGCCCACAGACATGTGCACACTCCTACTTGCTCTCAGCTTCCCACTCTGAAATAAAACATTCCGGGGACATAAAAATACGAATTCAATAAAGAGAAAATTACCCTGAGGTAGCAGCCTTATGGAAGTAACTGTAGAAATATTTCCATGGAAATAAAAAATACCCCATTTATATCCCCATCTGTAAGAGGGGACTGTTTTAAACTTGACTTTCCAGCCCTGCAAAACAGATTTTCTTCGTTACCAATATAGAAATTTTCTTCCCCTAATCTGAAACTCAATTCAGCAACTGAACTTAAAAATCAAGCAAAGGATTTTTGAGCATTGCAATATTTTTGATAGAATGAAGCAAGGTCCTGACCTCCAGATCAATGCACTGCATTCAGCAGGCAGAAAAATCAGAGAAATACTGTCATTCCTTTTCCAATCAGTAACAAAATTTCCAAATATCCTCGTTTCTAAGGAAACTGGAAAACCAGAAGGTAGAGGAATTTTCTGAGCAGAGGTAAATTAAATAGCTCTTTTATGACAGTCATTTGTCACCACTTTCCAGCTCTTTCACCTTGGCTCCAGCCACATTATCAATAGTTTTAAGCATCAAGTAATTCCTGTCTCAGACAAAAAAGAAATGAGTTCCCATACAAACTGCCTGGAGACTTCAATGTTCCAGAGCTAATCCAGCAACTTCTTTGCTAGGTTTTTTTTTCTGTCTCAGCAGTTCATGTGGCCTTAGAGGAGCTGGAGAGACTCAGAAAGTTCAAATCCAAACCGATGCTGCGCCCTGGGGAAAGCAGGTGTTCATTTTAGGGCTGTGCTACCCATCTAAGCTTCATTGAGGCCAGTTCTGTTGGCCAGATATTGCTGTCTGATGCCATCTGATCTGCCCAGGTATCAAATAACCACCCAGGATGTCATGCAGGATGTAAAGGAACCCACAGGTTTGGTACATCTGGAGGAAATCAGGGTAAGTGCCACCAGGCATCACCCAGCTGAGTGAGCTGAGCCTTAGGAGCCCACACACAGATTTACAACACACCTGGGCTGAAGTAAAGCAAAGCAAACCAAACCAAATTCTCCCTCCCAAGTGCTTCCCCTCAGCCAGAGATCTGTTTTCCATCAAGAAATCAAGAGCCCTGAAGCAGAAAAAGGAAAGTAACATTTCAGCACCGTGAGCTCCTTCGCCATTTGGGATGTCTCTGTATTTTGGTGCCTGGGCCAGAGGTGAAAAGGCAGCAAAATATTATTACATGGGATTATATTGACAGTAAACAGTCTGAAGCTGTTTCAGCTGTTACACTGGGAGGGAATACAGGAATCTTGATGGCTTTTACAACTGTGGAAAACACCCAAACAAGAATTTTATGTCTAAATGTTTACAGGAAGTGATACCTTCAGAGCACGAGGTAAAATGTGTGATTGCTTGGCAGGGACAGGCAGCACCATCCTTCTGCTATAAACAGCCAGTTGTAATAGAGGATTCAGGGCAAAACTGGCCCAAAATAAAAACATCTCCTCTAGAATAGGTGATAGATAAAGAAGTGATAAATCTTCAGTCTGAGTTACAGCAAACATGATCAGCTTGAGCACTAAGAATTATGTTGGAAGAGGAGGAGACAGAGATGAATCCCCCTTTCACCTCCCAGAGCAAACCAGCACTTGCTGCTGTGCTGTGAGAAAAGGTAAATTCAAACAGCTCTGCTTTACCCTCCTCCTCCTCACCTGAGGCAGGACAGTGTCTGGCTGTCACATTCCTGTGTCTCTCCACAGAGGCACCACAGGGCTAATTTCAGTTAATCAAGCCTAGCATCAATTTACAGAGTCAAAATATTAAAGGACAAGAGATACAGATCAATACCACTGGTACTGTGGCTTTAGACTGAAAAGAAATAGGTTTAGATGGGATACTGGAAGGAATCCTTCCCTGTGAGGGTGGGGAGGCCCTGGCACAGGTTGCCCAGAGAAGCTGTGGCTGCCCCATCCCTGGAGGTGTCCAAAGCCAGGTTGGAGGAATCTGGGCTAGTGGAAGGTGTCCCTGCCCATGGCATCATCAGAACTGGATGGTCTTTAAGGTCCCTTCCAACCCAAACCATCAGTGATTCTATGAAAAACTAGTGGTGCTAAAACAACATCACTCATACCAGCTTTGCCTTTCAGGAGTCCTTCTGAAAGGATGCAGACACCTGCAGGGCCCTTTATTTGCCTTTTTGTTGTTGTTGTTGTTTTGAGCTATAAGGAACAAGGGTGGGTATTTTGTTATGTTGTCACAAGTAAATTCCAGCGTGGCATCTGATTCTGACAAGGGGAAAGAACAAAGGACTGTTTACATGGCACTATCAATAACAGTCATGAACCAGTGCTGCAGGACATTTTTAATCAAATGCTGCTCTCCATCAGGCAAGACACATTCCAGGCTTTAAATCATTCCAGAACACCAAGCAGCAAAGCAAGCTGTCAGGATTTTGCCTGAAATTTTCCAGCTATGTGGTATTGTTAAAGGGAAGCTGGACCTCACTAGAGGCTCTGCAAGAGGTGGCACAGTCTTTCAATAAGACTTTATTTTGTTCTGTGCAATCTGTGGCAGTGTAGACCTTGACATATTGTTTTCATGGTGACAGTAAGTTGGTATTGGTTCAGTTTACAGTCTAAATGGCTGAGGGGGTGATGGAGTCTGAGATGACTCAAAAAGACCTGCTTTTAAAGCTGAAAAATGAGGTGCTCTCGACTGTCTCACTGAACAGTTTTTAAAAGCTTGTTCAGGATGAGATGAACCCCTGGGAAAGCTTCTTTAAGCTTGTTTTTCTTTGTAATTAACCTGCCCTTGCACAGGACTGGAGAAGCACCAGCAGCACTGAAGGCAAATCTCCAAAGGTGGATTTCTTTTTGGAATGCAAATCCTTTCTTTGTAGGGAGAAAGAGCAACAGCCTCTTCTCCAACCCCCTTAAAAAGGCTCCTCCACCCAATAAAAACATAAAAACCCGACATCATTCAGTGGTTTTGTGCCCAGTTGTGGTGGACCAGTGGAAAGCAATCTGGTGGAAACCACATCCAGAGCTGGAATTAGGGCCATTTCAGCCTCCTTGCACCCTCTCAAACCAGGAGAATCTGTCAGGGGATGGATTGGCTTCCCCTGCAGTCCATGTGGGTGCTCCATCATCTGTTATTTGACTATTCCATGCACACACTACTCAGAGCCCTCCTCCCAGGAAAGAAAACACAACTCTGCTTTATTCCCAGGGCACTGGAAAAACCACCCAACAGAATCACTCATGGGCAGCTGCAGTGAAATTAGAACTTTTTAGAAGCCTAGAGAGAAAATAAAGCTGCCCCTGCCCAGTGGGGCAAACTCAGAGCCAGAAATCAAGTCACACACTCATGGTGTGGTTTCAGCAGCTTCCTACAGTGTCCTGTCAGTTCCCTAAATTAACAAGTGGAAAAGAACATGTACAAGCTTCCTTCTGGAAAAGGGTTTTATGACAATAAATGAAACATTTTAAGTTAATTTTTATGGTGCTGAGCTCCCATAGCGTTGTAGGCATTTCATCAGCAGCATTAGAACCACAGAGCATAAAACAGAAAGCACAGGGAGTCAGAGGGACATGAAATATTGAACACTTTATCACCCTGTCTTGCCAAAAATGTGTTCCAAGTTTTAAAAAGATGTCTTTGCACTTGACTTCAGGCATGTTTTCATCTTGCAAGAGAGGCCAGGTACTCGTATATATTATATGTAAGAACATAATACAAAAAAATAAAGTAATAGATATAAGGTATGTAATTACACATTACATATATTGTAACATAATACATCATGTATTATGTTATACATTATATTATAGTATGCATTATATTATACATAAGAATTTATCTATCTGTCTAAACCTCTTGTGAAGCACGAACCAGATTCCAGTCTCAGTTCTCCATGAATCCCTTACAGCTTTTGAAGCAAAGCCAACAGAATTACCCACATAAACCCCAACAATACACGAGGTCTCATTTCATTCAGTGTTAGAGAGGATTCAAGAACAATTTTTCTTGATGCTCCTTCAAATTTCTACTCCTACCTTCCAAAAAAGTAGTTGGGAAATTCTAAACTTGCTGTTAAACCAAGGATCATCCTTTAAAGCCTTTTGAAATGATCACAGAAAGTGAAATTCTCCTGCTCACAGGAACAATATAAATAAAACCTCTATGAAAAGGGCTGGGTTTTCAGCTCAGGAACACAGATCAGGATGACATCAGGTGGAAAGCAGAGGGAAAACTGGGAGTCAGAGGAATAGATTGATAAACCAGCCTCTGCAGCGTTTCTAATCCAAAAGGTTTCAAACATCACGAGATTAATTCATGAACAGTGAGAGGTTTTAGTAAGAAGCTAATGACATTTTTGTCCTTGTTCCTCATAGCAACTTTTATTGAGAAACCAAAGATTTCTCCAATTCAAAAAGGAGTCAGAGAGAACTTGTGCAGTCACTGACTCCCAAAGTCAATAGTGATAATTCCCAATAAAGGAGTGTGTTAGCAAACCTGACACCACTGAGTATTTCAGCTTCTTAGTCCTGGTTGGAAGGTTGAAATAAGCACAATTCCTTGTTTGTTCTGCACCAAGAATTATACACTGAATGTTCTGAAGAGTGGAGTGATTCAATTCACTGCTGTTTTGCTCATCTCTTACCAATGAAAAGCTTTTCAAATAGAGAAAGAAGGACACTATAAATATATTAAGACATATACTTATCTTTCCTTTGCCAAGGCCTTCCAGTTGCAGCTCTTCCACCTAAAATAAGCTGGTTTCTTCATAAAACTGCTCCACAGGGAATTTGGCAGCTGAAAAAATCAAGCCTGTGCCATGGCTGGTGTTGCTCTGAGTGAGGAGCAGGAAGCACAAGCTGCCTATTTAGCACCTCCTATTGTTTGATTGAGAAAGCCAGATTTGGGGGGGGAAATGGGAATTAGGGCTGTTCTCCAGGCAGGTGATTCCAGGTTCATGTGATTTGGTCAGATGGAAACCACATGAGAACAAATCCCAGCTGGCCCTGTGGTTAGGGCTGGTTTTTACACATAACTGGGTGACTCCTGTGGGCTTGGCCAGCTGATTTTAAAAAAAAAAAGAACTTGAATCCACTTTTGATTTTCCCAAACAAACAAACATGAAGCACCAATTTCATGTCCCACAACCAGTGGATGGATGGATGGATGGATGGATGGATGGATGGATGGATGGATGGATGGATGGATGGATGGATTCACTGCAGCAGATTTCTGAGAGGATATTCCCAGCTGAAGTTTGACCTCTGAGACACTCTTTGTAGGGCATTTAAGTTTTGAATATTTACTCCAGAATTCTGACAGTGCTGGAAACCTAAAAAAAAAAAAAAAAAATCAAGAAATTATTCAGAAAAACAAGTGAGATGCACCTGTCCAGATCTGAAGAGCTTTTAATATACATTTATAACTGCAGTAGTGATCTGACAGATGCTCTTTAAACTTGTGGTATGTGGTGCTGGTGTCAAAAAGATGTGGATGTAGTTTAAATATGTGTGACTCTGGAGTTCAATTGCTTTAGGGATAAATCTTTGCCTGGGTGGATGTCACACAACAATTTGTGCAGGCTCCTGCTCTAAAAGGATTAGGAAGGACTTTTGTTTCTATAAATACTTTGCACCACTCTGCCTTCATTTGCTCAGAATTTGGCTTATTGCTGATGCCTTCCAGTTTCCACTTGATTTTTTTTTTTTTTCTTTCCCCCAAGTGCTCTCATTACCCTCTGGTTACACAGTTTTGGAACCAGATTCTGGGGGGAGGGAGGGGTGGCTTTGCTGTATTGAGAAAAGCATTTATTTATAAAAAAACCTCCCAGCTGTCAGGAAGGCAAAGCTGAAAAGGACTGTCTGGGTCTGAATCACTGCTCACTGGTACTGCTGGAGAGGAGGGAGGTGGTGATGGAGGACACTGGAGCACCATCTCCTTGTCTCACTGCTCAGGATGTGACAACTGCAGGGTCTGGAGCTGATATTAAAAAACTTGATTAAAGAAATATTTTGTTGTTGAAGTGCTTTACACAGTTTATGGTCAGAGGGCAAAGGAATTAATGAGCAAGGGAGAACTAGTGAGGTGGGAGGTGGGATTGTCCCTCATGACAAGAGGGACATTGAGGGGCTGGAGCGTGTCCAGGGAAGGGAACAGAGATGGGGAAGGGTCTGGAGCAGCAGGAGCAGCTGAGGGAGCTGGGGGGGCTCAGCCTGGAGAAAAGGAGGCTCAGGGGGGACCTTCTGGCTCTGCAACTCCCTGACAGGAGGGGGGAGCCAGGGATGGGTCAGATTCTGCTCCCAGGGAACAAGGGACAGGATGAGAGGAAACAGCCTCAAGCTGTACCAGGTTGGATATAGGAAAAATTCCTTCCTGGAAAGGGTTTTCCAGCCCTTGCAGCAATGGTGGAGTCCCCATCCCTGGAGGGATTTAAAAGCCTTGTGGATGTGGCCCTTGGGGACATGGGTTTGTGATGGGCTTGGCTGGGGGATGGCTGAACTCGATGATCTTTGAGGGCTTTTCCACCTTTAACACTTCTATGATTCTGTGCTCTTACTAATAGAAAATTTTACTTCAAGCTATGTATTTTTAACCTCTGATCTGTAAAATACACTCTTCCCTACTTTATTTTTTTTATTTATCTATTTCCCTCGGCTGTGACTTGTCTTTCTTTCTTCAAGGGATGACAGGAGCTTCTTCACCCCTCTCATAGAGTCATATAATCATGGAATGGTTTGGATTGGAGGGAATATTGAAGACAATCTCATTCCACTCCCTACCATGGGCAGTGACACCTTCCACCAGCCCAGGTTGCTCCAAGCCCTGTCCAACCTGGCTTTGGACACTTCCAGGGATGGGGCAGCCACAGCTTCTCTGGGCAACCTGTGCGAGGGCCTCCCCACCCTCACAGCCAACAATTCCTTCCCAATATCCCATGTAAATCTCCCCTCTTTAAGGTTGAATCCTTTCCCCCCAAGCAGACAGACAGTAATGGCACATGCACAGCACAGGCTATCAGGGAAGCATCATCTATGCAAGGTTGGTGTTGGGTCTAATTAACAAAGCTAATTTTGCCCCAAGTCTGGTCATTAGAAGGCTTTGATGTCTGTAATTTATCCCCAGCAATTGCTACCATGGGCTTGTGGAGGTGATAACTCAATGTAGCATCATTTTATCCGTGGCGGTGGGCTGCTTTCAAGCACAATATTTGCTTTAAAATGAGAAGCTGCCACCTTGGTGGAAAATAACGATCCTGAAAGGCAAGAAGCAGCAAGTGGTCTCTGGAAATAAGGTGAAAACGTGGTTGTCCCTTGGAAGGCCACGTGAAATTGTCCTTTAGCAGGTTGATATCCTCAGTCAGGTACCAGGGAAGTGTAAAATTTCAGCCTCCCTGGCACTGCCCATCCTGAAGATACAATAAACTGCAGTAATAAGACATTTAGAGGGTAGAGGTGACCCCAAGCATCTTGTCTCAGCCTCAACAACGAGCCTAATTCAGTTTTTGAGATGAATCCTATCCAAAATATGGACAAAGCAAGACTGTTTCCAAAACACCCATGTCAAATATGTCATTTCTTCTGGTGTGCTGAAGAAAAAAGCAAAAAAAACCCCAACAAAACAAAATGTATTTCCAAAAAAGAAAAGGAAATGGGCTCAGCCTTGGGCACCCATCTCACAAAGTGTTCCCAAAAGCTTGTTCCTCAAACAAGACTATAACATCATTTAAAGAAACCCAAAGTACTACAGCCAAGGAAAAGAAAAAGGTAAACACTCTGGGGGATATAAGTCTGTTGTGTTATGAGACTTTTGTTTTGAATCACTGCAGAACAGCACAAGCTCCTTTCTACTCCCAGAAATTCCCTTACAGCCTACTCTTGCCCACATTGCTGCAGAGAAATCCTAGGTCTCTCCCTCACCTCCCACTTGTGACTTTTAACTCAGGAAAAAGAGAATTAAACCTAATTTTCTAGGTAAGTCTAAAAACAACTGGGCACGGAGACCCTCTGGGGAAAGAGAAAGTTAATTAACAGTGAATTATCTTGAGAGAGTCTCTCTGAAGCCCTGGAGGTACCAGCCAAAGCCATTAATGCCTCATTTAAGCTGACAGTGCTCTCGATTCCACTGTCACCTTTTCATTTCCAGGGCAGGAGTCAGCTCCTCATTACATATTTGTATTCCTACAGACCTTCTTCACTCTGCTGGTTTTTTTTCATTAAGGGCACTTAATGAAATATTGAATTAGGAATTCCAGCCTTGCTGCTGGATAATTTTTCTTCCACAAAAATACATCAAGATCAAAACAACACCATACCTCTAATGGGATCACCCTGGTACTACAATTACTAACCAGCCTTTCCTGGCTCGATTTTGGTTTCACAGGCAGATGCTTTGGGGTGATTTTTTTTTCCATACCACCTCTCTACTCCCAGTGGTCTACTTTTCTTTTTCTTTTTAATTTCAAGAGACTCATTTTACTATCTTGCTTCAAGGTTGCTGGGTTTTGGTTTCACTGATACCTGCTGGAAATCTCTTCTAGGTCAGACAGAATCATTCAAGGTCTCTCAAAGGTTGTGCCTTGACATGGAGCGCCCATCCCTGGAGGTGTCTCAGGAAGGACTGGACGTGGCACTCAGTGCTCTGGGCTGGGTGACAAGGTGGGGATCAGGCACAGGGTGGACTTGGTGATCTCAGAGGACTTTTATAACCCAAATGATTCTGTGAGAAGAACTATTTTGCCTCAAGGGATGTGACACAGAAGACCAAAATCTCAGTGGTTGTGGCATTAGCAACAACAGAAATTCCTTTAAGCAACTTTGTGTCAGTAAAACATAAATGCAGTGAAAAGAATCTTGGATTTCAAGAGTCATTCCAGTCTCCTGCATCACATCATTGCTCTCTGAGCAGAAGGAGCGAGTATAATTTTACCTGTATTTTCTTTACAAGATGAATTAATGAGTTTGTGCTGTCATTTGCAGTGAGAAACGTGGAGAGTGTGGATCATTTTCAGGATCTCCAGGAGTGTGAGAAAATTTCAGAGGGATGAAATATCTCACCCCCTTTGTTGGGTTATTTTATAGACAGCAGGAGAAAGCTGTTGGAAGTGAAAATTGATGGCTACTGGTAAAAGATATTGCCGTGATTCGGGTCACTTGGAATTATAAAAGTCATCACTGTACTCATTGCTATGAACTGTTTCCAGAATCCAGCATGATAAATGTCAGACCTGAACGATAAGTGGTGCATTTAGGGAACCCCTGACCCCAAAAATATCTGTCTGTAAGATTTATACCCCGGTGAATGAGAAGTGCAGACACCCCGTGGGGTGTCCTGGACAGACGTGTCACCAGAAGGAGGGACACTGTGACACTCCTGACACCCACTGCAGGGACCAGGTTGAGGCTCTGCAGTCTTCCAACCCACTTCTGAGTCTCCAAAATCATTTTAAACCTTCCAAAACATACAGGTGGGAAAGCTTGGAGAGACAAATTATTTTTTAGATGCTCAGGAAAAAAAAAAAAAAAAAAAAGGAAACTGAAAATACAGAATTTGTGTCGAGCTCAAAGGAGTGAAAAAATTCATACTCATGAAAATCTCTTCCCTTTGTTGCCCAGAGAAGCTGTGGCTGCCCCATCCCTGGAAGTGTCCAAGGGCAGGTTGGGACAGGGCTTGGAGCAACCTGGGATAGTGGAAGGTGGGGTTGGGACAGGGGGTGGGACTGGATGAGCTTTAAGGTCCCTTCCAACCCAAACAGGACAAGGGATTGCTGAGTCTATTAATGCCCTTAAGTCCTTGGCGAATTCCCAGAATGGAAATAACCTTTAATAACTGGAAATAACTGGAAATGACTGCTGTCTTAAGGCATTTTGCCCCTCCTCAGGTGGACCACAGCACCTGAGATGGGGCATCCACAGCTTCTCTGGGCAACCTGTGCCAGAGCCACCCTCAAAGAGAATTTCTTCCTAATATCTCACCCAACTCTACCTTCTTTCAGTTTGAAAAAGCAGCTCCACTTGGCCCCCTAAAAAATGAGAGTTGCTGTCCCCTGAGGCTGGTGAAATTATGCCAGGGATAGCATTTCTGGTGGTAGAGAACCATTAGTCTCAGATATCAGGTGATGCATTTCATCCTTTTTAGCTTTTTGGGAACATCCATCCCGTTTTCCTCACCACAGCAGTGAAGCTTTGCCCTCACACCCACAGTTTATGCAACAAAAAGGGGCTTTCACTAAGCACTCCTCAGCCTTTGGCTTTTTCCTTGTGGTTCCCAGACAAATTTTAAGTTAGTTTTTAAGTCTAAATAATCCTCCCAGTGACAAAGCTAAGGGTTGTTCCTCTGCAAACCCCTTTCAAGGGCTGAAGGGAAAAAGCACAAATATTTTTTCAGTATTTTTCTTGTCCTCACAGTATGTGGCTGCAAGACGGGAGGAGAAGGAATTAACTACACAGGAAGTTAATTACAGTAATTAGTTGTTGAAGAAGAGAGTAGTGTATTAAAGTATCAAAATTTGTCACTTATGTATCATTATGAAACAAAGCATTATATCCTACAAACAGAAACTTGAAGTGTTAATGAGTCACAGAGATAGAAAATGCCAGTTTATTCTGTATCCTTAATATCCCTGGGTTTGAGTGCTAAAATGAAGTGTTAACATCACTTTGTCACTAAATCCCTGTTAGAGCTTTCCATTTAAATTTAGAGGGATAAAACCCACAAGTGATGCCGTTTTTAAAGATATGTAATTGTTTAAAGTGAGGTTCAGTATTACAATGGATTTATATCTTTAAAACAAAGATTGATACTCAAAATTTCCTGTTTTTAAAGCTGCACTTTGTGTCCCAGCAGTCCAACCACCTTTCCCCTGTGCCCATGGCTCTGACTCAGTGTTTCGAGGAAACCCTTTGCACAGCTAAGAACAAAGAAATATTTAATGTAATATGTGCCAAATGTGCGATTTTCTGACTATTTGGGATTAGCAGGTTGGTCTTTCAGTGCACTGTAGAGGGTAGATTTACAAACTGCAAACACAAGAAATCTCTGCTTGAGCACAGACATGGATCCAGACTCCAGGTTTCATTTTCCCCAGCAAAAATATGAGCTGGTGTGTGTTGGCTTTCTTTTATTTTTCTTGTTTACTTTTCTTCCTTTAGAGTGATTCAAGATTCTTCTGGTCTGTACCTTTGCAGATTAAAAAAATCTACTGGGAATTTATGCCCATTGTGCCCCAATTTGCAGGGACAGGAAAAGCCTGAGCTGTATCAATTTATCCCTGACTCCAAGTACTGACACTCAGCCAAACTCCAATATCATTATCAAATGGTTTGGCTTGGAAGGGACCTTAAAGCCCATCTTGTTCTGCCATGGGCAGGGACACCTTCCACTATCCCAGGTTGCTCCAAGCCCTGTCCCATCCTGGCCTTGGACACTTCCAGGGATGGGGCAGCCACAGCTTCTCTGGGCAACCTGTGCCAGGGCCTGCCCACCCTCATAGCCAAGAATTCCTTCCAAATATCTGTCTAGCCCTGCCCTCTGGCAGTGGGAAGCCATTCCCCTTGTCCTGTCCCTCCATCCCTTGTCCCAAGTCCCTCTCCAGCTCTTTTGGAGCCCCTTTAGGTACTGGAAGGGGTTCTCAGGAGCCTTCTCTTCTCCAGGTGAACCCCCTCAGCTCTCCTAGCCTGGCTCCATGGCAGAGGAGCTCCAGCTCTTGGAGCATCTCCATGTCCTCCTCTGGACTCTACAACTCATTCATCAATGGGACATTGAGGACATTGACGTGTGAGAGGGACCTGAGATCTGGGGCCAGCTGGATGATGTCTGTGGCCCAGGAGGAAAGGAAATCTCCAATCCATTTGCATATCCAATGGACATCATAGTATTGACAGCCCTCCTCATCTGGGATGTCCTTTACGGTTCAGGTCTGGAGAACCTGGGCTGGACCACAAGCAGAGGAACAGCTGAGGGTCAACAGAGGACTCAAAGGCTTTAACCTTCCCAAAAAACAATTCCTGCTCCCTTGCATGTGCCTTTCCACTAATAAATTTTGACACAAGGAGGTCAAGTGTTCTTTACTGTGGTACAGCTTAAGAGGACTCGGGCAAGCAGCTTCCTAAAGCCCACACTCACACTGGCCCTTTCCTGCCAGCAGCCTTGACTTCTGCATGTACAGATTTGTCTTTAAAAGGGGGGATTGCCTGAGAATTTCATCCTCCTTTGCCACAGTCCTGCCAATGGATGGTACTTGATGGGCTGAAGGAAAAAGGGAATACTCATTGAATAACAGCCATTACTTAAAATAAAAGCCCTGAGTACTCTTAAAGGGCAGCAGCAACGGAGCTGAAGGGTTCTGGGGCAGTGTCTTGTTCACCTCCTTGCACTGGAGCAGTTTTAAAGCTTCTTTCCCCTGAGGATTTTCACAGGTTCCAATTTTTGTGATGAATCCAACGCACCTACTCAGGGTATAATTTCATTCAGGGAAATTGCTTTAAGCAGCTCTTCGACTTTAAATATTGCATACTCTTCCAGGGGAAGGTGTCCCTGCCCGTGGCAGGGGGTTGGAATGAGATGATCTTTAAGGCAACTTCCACCCCAAACCGTCCTGTGATTCTGTGAAATCTCACAGCTCCAGTGGGAATTAATTTAAGACACACGTTATTCTTAACAGGTGTGATTTTCCCAACAATATCCTCCCCTAAAAAAGGCCAAAATCTCTCCTGTAAGCCCACATGTAACAAACAGGTAGTAGGAAACTGTGATTACCTGGTTTCCCATCCTGAATCAGCGGCTTTAAAACCCTCTTTCATGTCTTGCAGCTTAACAAACCATGAGAAGCTTATCTCATTACAGAAACTAAAAGGAAGAATTTAAGGGAATGCTGTGAGCCCTGGCAAGTTTACAAGAGGAACCTGAAGGGATGGGATGTGTAACTTAAAAAAAAAAAAAAAACACAAAAAAACCCCCACAAAGCCTGTCATTTTAAATGGCTCATATGAATCTGAAACCTTCAATTATGGTATTAAAACCCTCTTCTTCCTTCTTAAAGCTGTTTCTTTTTCCATGGGCAGCCCCAAGGCCTGTCAGGGAGGAGCTTCCCAGGTAGCAGAGCATGGAAAGGGTTGGGAATGGGGGGTTAATGGGTGCCTTGGGCAGCCCCAGCCACCGGAGCAGGGATCAGGCAGGAGTCAAACACTGAGATAAATGGCTTTGGACAAAAAACTGAGTGCAAACCAAAACCTGGAGGGGCTACAAAATAAAGATAAGCACAGGATGATTGAAGAATCAATTTATCTCCTTGTCAGCAATGTCTGTGCATCTCAGTGTGGATATAACACGTATTTTTGTACCAAAACAGCTTTTATACTGCCCGGAGACACACTTATAGGAAAGGGCATTTTTTCCCCAAACAACTTCCTTGTGTGATTTTTTTTTGTTTGTTTGTTTGACAGTGCTTTTCTTTCAGACACTACACAGGGTGTAGTTGAAGGGGCTGCAGCTGAGCTGTGAGTCCTTCTTGCTCCTGTTTTATGTGTTACAAGGTCTGAGCAAATCCTTCTTTACAGAAATCTCACCTATACACGTGGGCACCGTAAAGAGCTTTTAAATAGCCATTAATTACATTCAAACTGTAGGAAAATTGTCTTAATACAAAGGAGAAGCTCCAGGGTAGAGTTCAAAGACATTTCATAAAATGCCTGATAAAATATATTGATCTTTCACCACACGCTTCAAGGCAAAAAAATCCCAGCTAGAAATGAACAGCAGAAAACTAAGTTTATTTTAAAAACAGTCTATGCTGATCATCTGCTGTGAAGAGACCAGAAAGCCTCACTAGTTGATTAACTGCCTTCACATGGAATGGTTTTGCATTGGCTTTTCTTAGTCTGAAGAAAAACTCATAACTTCATCTTAACAAGCCTTGAGTGTCTTAGGGCTCAGCATGAGCAGCAACACTTTGCAAGCTTAGCCCAGAATGAGAATAAAATAAAATAAAATAAAATAAAATAAAATAAGAGTTCTGTCAAAACCTCACAGTTGCAAATGAACCATCTCTGTTAACAGAGATAATAGTATGAAATCCTTCAAGCCAAGGAGAAATCACCATGAAAAAAAAAAAAAAATCTTCCTTTTTTCCATGTGGTTATACAGGTGATAAGTATTTTCCTTAAAAGAAGGAAAAATATTCCTGATTTGTGTTGCCATTTTGAAAGAAAAATCAGTGAAAAAACCCCATGTTAATCCTTTTTAGTAGACAGGAGTTGGGCTTTTAAATGCTATTGTTGCAGGCAGGATTAGAGTGGTTTTTGTGCCTATTGCTTCCATATGATCTTGGAGCCAATACCAGAGAGTGTTTTAATTATAATTCAATTTTCCCCCTACTTCATGATACCATTTCTCCTCTACCACCCCTAGTTTTGCAGTATTTCATTCAGCACTCACTGAAACCTGTCCCCACCACGAGTTCCCTGCTCTTGGAGGCAGCTCAGAACATTATTCAGAGCAGCTCAGCACCTCCAAGGGCCCCTGAGCAGAGTGGGAAGGACACCTGGGCTTGGCAATTTTGGGTACCTGCATCCCAGACTGGACTGGGTTGGAAAGGACCTTAAAGATCATCCAGTTCCACACCTTCCACTAGCCCAGGTTGCTCCAAGCCCCATCCAATCCAGCCTTGGACACTTCCAGGGATGGGGCAGCCTCAGCTTCTCTGGACAACCTGTGCCAGGGCCTGCCCCACCCTCCCAGGGAAGAAATCCCAGAGCTGAATGTCTGGAGCAGGAGAAACACCCCAAATTCACAATGGGGGTGGTTTTCTTGTGCCATTTAAGCAGCATTTCTTGCCCTCCCAAAAGCAACAGATCCAGGACCATCATCAGGGAGATTCAGGGCCTGGATGTCACCAGGGAGCACATGGAGAGGGGCTGGTGCTGACCAGAAGCAGCATTTGGTCCCTGGGTGCTGCCAGGGCACTGAAGGAATCAGGATACAATCCCAAGGAAGCAGATACATCAGACCAAGACGATTTGCTACAATTTACAAAGGCTAGAATTGCCACCTCCTGCAGAATGGAATTCTAGACAACTGAAAACCATGAGTTTCCTGTTATTTTTTTATGTAACAAATACAGACACCTTGCTTTCCCTTCAGCCCTTGCCCTGCTGACTCCAAGGCAGTGACTGGAATGTGGAAACCTTATTATGTATTGATTTTCCCCACACAGTACAGCTGTAGAAAATGTAATAGTCCCTGTTCTGTCTTGCCAACAAAAAAAAAATCCTGGGAAGCAACGTTGTCATCCAGCAAAGCACAGGAAAGTTGTGGTGCTTAACAAGGATGAATCACATGCAAGTATTGGAGTGGATGGAAAATTGAATCAAAAGTAGAAATAAATTTGATTTATCACATCCTGTTTGCATTTATTATGGTCTCCTCCTAAGTGATAATCACTCTAAAAATAGAGATTTATTGCTTTTGCAACTAGATTTGAATATAACTGAGACTAAAATACAAGGAATTAAACCCAGCAAAATAATTCACAGACTAATTGCTTAAGAAATGAAACCTCCATCTCTCCTTTCCAGCCACTGTCTGCCTTTCCCTGCCCAGCCAGTGAGCACTGCAACGACAGACCCCATGTGTTTTTTTGGGAATGTGCCATCAGACTTCTTTTCCACTCCTCCAGGTTAATCCAGCGGACACCCCACAGGCACCGTTTGCACGCAACGAAAATCCCCTTCACCCCTCTGGGCCAGAGGTCATTCTGCACTGCCAAGCTTTGTCCAGCCCTTTTCGGGAGGAAAACCTGCCAGGGATGGTGAGAGATGAGTGGCTGTTCTTTGTGAAGACAGTTATTGTGTGCTAAGAGTAGAGGTGAACCCTTGGAGTTGCTTGGCTTCAGACCTGAAGCTGGGCTCAAACCACGGCCCAAGAATTAAATGCTCAGCTCATCACCTGCCAACCACCAGCCATGGATTAACCTTGCACCCCAAAATGTGATTTGTGAGTGTTTGCCAGCCCCTTCTCTTTCTTATATAGGCCAAAGTGTTGCTCTAGAGTAAAGAAATCATCAAAATTATTATGTTGGATAAAGGAACAGCCTAAACCCTCACTTCCATGGGTTCATCCTTGACTATTGAACCAAGGCTGTTGTTTTCTTGCCAGTGCTGCAGCTGCCCCTGTGACAAGCACAGCATAGGGTGGAGCTTCCATAACTACGTTATTTCCTGAGCTTTTCCAAAATGCATTAATATAAGTCCAATTCTCCAGTGAAATGAACCATGAACACAATATATTGGTCTCTTGGGGTACTCCCTCAACTAGTGAAGCCTTTTCAACCCTGCTTACAGTTTATTGCAGGGGAAAAGGGTGAAAAGATGCTGTTTCCTTGATGCCACCCCCATCCCTGCAGAGCTGACACCACAGGAGGCACCAGTTTGCTCTAAACTCCAGCAGGAGTTACAGAATTGAATCACAGAATATGCTGAGATGGAAGGGACCCATCAGGATCACCGAGCCCAGCTCTTGGCCCTGCACAGCACACCCCAAGGATCCCTCCATTGGATTTCTAATGTATCTGAGATCAGGAGACATCCAAAATTACATCTGACTGCAAGAGCATCCTGTGCTCTTACTCATGTTTGACTTCTTGAGCTCACACAGACATGGCATAGCAGTGACAAGTCATCCAGGGTGTGGGTGGCAGCAGGGTGTGTGTCACAGGCTGCTGGAGCATTACACACTTAGGGACGCTTCATTTTTGACATCTGATTGAACTCCCCACGTGAAAAGGCCCAGCTCCTCAGCCCTTCTGCATTTCCAGTGTGGACAGATTTCCTTGGAGCCCCAGCTGAGCTCCTGAGTTGGCTCCCTGTTCTCAGACACCCTCCTGAGGGACCCAGCCCAGTAAGGCTATTTCTGGGCTTCCATGGGAACCTGGTTCTAAGCAAGGCTGGACCACAGATCCCACCCATTCCAGCACCCCATCACCCTTTTCCACTAAAGCCTTCACTGCCCAATTAGCCCAGAGCCTCGTTACCTGATGCAGTTCTTCCCTCAAGCCCTGTTTTTGCTTACAGGGATTACAACTTCCCTACTCCATTTGATTGATTTATTTTAAAAAAAAAAAAAAATCATCTCCTTCTCTTTCCAACACACAAAAATAGAATTAGAGAACAGCAGAAGCACAAAGAAATACAAATTATGGCCTCCATGTGCACATTGAATCATCACCTTAAACAGTCCCTGAAGAAAGGTTCTGGCAGTGGAGTGGGATCCTTTCACTGAGCTGTCCATGGATTTCCCAAAGCAGGACCCAGGTGAGCTAATAAAGGCTATTCTGGGAAAACTTGAAGCACCTGCAGCCTCCTGGGGTTCTCATTCTTGTGTTTTCTTGCATTTCCAGGGTCCTGCAATGGGATTATTGTCCCAGGAGAAGCAGTCTCAAGGTGAAAATACAGAGCTCAGCCCGTAAAGCTGGATCTGGAACTTTGTATCCTGAAGCAGAAGAAAACTGGGTTCAGTGAAATAACTTCTTGCCCAGCTCTGAGGTTCAGTGTCTTCACTGTGTTTTGGAAAGTCTCTCTGGCTCTTCCAGGGGTTTCTCCATCCTTCCTATGTAAAAATGTGTGCCCAGGCCTTGGAGAATGAATATCACAGTCCAAAGGCAGCCCTCTGATAGGATCCTACTCACTTTAAAAAGGAAAGAAGAGTTATAATTTAAATGTCTTCTTACTTGATACCCCTGGAAAATCATAACATGAACAAAGAGATTCTGTCTGAAATATTTTAAAGGCTGTTTCAGAACAGTGATTTCTCTCATGTAAAAGTGATTTTTTTCTTGTATGAAGCTTTTCTTTCGAATAGCGAAGTAATAAACAATAAATATATCTACATAAACCTGCACAGGATATTGACTGATAAGTTCAGTTTGCTCTTTCCTTCACTCTAGATCTTATAAAGTTGGATATTTGTAAACCAGATGCTTTGTAAAACACTTTATTGCATTTGGGGTCAAGAAGAACTTGGCTTGTACAGCTGAATCTTCACTTCCATCAGGAGCTATGCATCTCTGAAATGCTTTAGGTTCTTAGTTTATGTGGCTTTTTTGTCACATTGACCACTTGTTTCATGGTCCCATTATAATGCATAAATATATTGAATAATATATTTGAATATTTGAATTATACAGGTTTCTATTTGGGGTTATTTTCCTGTAAGAAACGACAATAATATTTTTAGCTTTTTGTTTAAGAAAGATGTATTTTGGTCATAAACGAGGAAGAGCCAGGAAGAGACGAAGAGCCAGGAAGGAAAGGCAAGAATTTATATTTGTTTTCTTCAAAAAACAAGAGGAAAACAAAAGCAGGGAGCAGGCACCAGGTATTAATAAGCAAAGGGGATGTTGACCAAAATCCTCACATTTGAAGTACTAAATAAAAAGCTCAAACCTCACCACCGTGGCTGCAGCCCGTTGGTGCCACATTGCATTTTCCCAAAGCTTCGTAAAAAATGCTTTTATGAGATGCTGTGGATAAATCCGAGGTGTTTTAAGTGGCAGCCTCAAGCAGAGGTGCCTTGGGAAGCCCTAGGGTGTGCGAGGGGCTGTGCTGGGGGCAGAGCCCGGGGGGCACAGGAACACCCACACCACAGGCCACCAGCTCCCCACAGGAGATGGGCAAAGGTATGAGCAGGAAAACCAGCAATTAAGGAGCTCCTCAGCAGGGACCTGGCTTAATTTGAGATGCTTGATTAAATCTGGAATTCTTTGTACAAGTTCTGTCAGCTCCACGGGCTGACACAAAGATGAGCTTGTGTTTTGGGGGGGAAAGGGTTTTATTTAGGAACACTGCAGGGGATGGAGGGCTGGGTGAGCTGTATGGCAGCATGGTATTCCCTGGGAGCAGTTTCCAATATCCCGTCTAACCCTGTCCTCTGGCAGTGGGAAGCCATTCCCCCTTGCCTGTCCCTCCAGGCCTTTGTCCAAAGTCCCTCTCCAGCTCTCTTGGCACCACTTTATGCACTGGAAGGGACTCTAAGTTCTCCCTGGATCCTTCTCTTCTCCAAGCTGAACAATCCCAGCCCTCTCAGCCTGTCTCTTTGGAGCATCTCCTGGCATATCTGGGACATCCAGACTTGAAACCCATCACTTACCTTCCTGAACCGAGCCAGGAGGGCTGTGACTGGCAGGGAACTCTGCTTTACTCCTGGCCATGGACAGGTGAGAAAACCACACTGGACACCTGCATGGCAGGAGGTTAAAGCCTTTCCAAGGTGGTGGGAAGAGACAGTGAAAAAAGGAGGGAAAGCAGCACCCACACCCATCCCGTCCTCCCGCACCTCTCTGTAATCATCGATTTTATATAAAAACTTACATTTACACCTTACAAAAATACTCCTCTCTCGTGCCTCAGCGCACCTGGGTGTGCCCGGGGGGCTCCAGTCAGGGCTGGCCCCCGGCGCGGCCGTACAGGGTGGCATCGGGGCCAGGGGGACACGCCACCCCCGCGCCCCCGCCGCTGCCCCCGGCCGCCTCCGCCGCTCCGGCCCCCTCCGCCCGCCGCCGCCTCCTCCTCCTGAAATTCCCGTTATCGAACATCTTCTCGCAGTTGGGGTCGAGGGTCCAGTAGTTTCCTTTGCCTGCGGAGAGAGGAGGGTCCGTCGGGGCTCCATCCGCCTGGGGAGCGGGGGTCCCGCCGTGTGCCCACCCCGGTGCCCTTCACAGAATCACAGAATCCACGAGGCTGGAAAATACCTCTGGGATCATCGAGCCCAACCTCTGACCCGACACCACCTTCTCCGCTAAACCACGGCACTGAGCGCCGCATCCAGTCTCGCTCCAAGATCGTCGAGTCCACTCTGTGCCCGATCCCCACCTTGTCACCCAGCCCAGAGCCCTGAGTGCCACGTCCAGTCGCTCCTCGGACACCTCCAGGGACGGTCACTCCACCACCTCCCTGGGCAGCCCCTTCCAGTGCCCTAAACGCTCTCCTTGCAAAGAATTCCTTCCTGACGTCCAACCCAAACCTCCTCTGGCGCAGCCTAAGCCTGAGCCTTCTTGCCCTGAGTCTGTGCCCTCTCCTGCTTACCGGGGTCGTCCTGGTCCCGCGGCACCTTCCTGAAGCAGTCGTTGAGGGAGAGGTTGTGTCGGATGGAGTTCTGCCAGCCGGCCCTGCCGCGCCGGTAGAAGGGGAAATTCTCCGCCACGAACTGGTAGATCTGGCTGAGGGTGCGGCGGCGGCCGGGCGCGCTGTGCAGGGCCATGGCGATCAGCGCCGAGTACGAGTAGGGCGGCCGTGCCGGGGACAGCGGGGACAGCGGGGACATCACCGGCCACCCCCGGCCCGCGGGGCCCGGCGGCAGCACCGCCCCGGCGGGCGGGCACGGGGAGCAGGGGCCGCCCGGCCACGGGGACGGGCTGGCGGCGGGATGCGGGGCGGGACGGGGAGCCGGGAAGGGAGCGGAGCATCCCGCGGCCTCCAGCAGCTCCCGGGCGAGCGGCGGCGCGGGGGGCGGCCCGAAGGGGTGCATGGTGCGGGGGCAGCGCCGAGCCCGACCGGCACCCCGCTTAAGTACCGCTTAAGGACCGCCTAAGGACCGCTGAGGGACCGCCCGAGGGACCCCCTCCCGCCCCTCGGCCCCAGCACGGCCCGCCCCGCACAGCCGGGCAGGTGCGGGGGCAGCGGGATCGGAGCACACGGAGGGGATGGGGAGATGGGGGGAGGGTTTCCTGGGGAAGCGGCGAGGATTTGGGAGTAACAGGCGGGTGGGAGCTGAGCACAGGAAGGACGTGCACCTGTTGGAGCAAGTTCAGACGAGGCACCAAGGTGATCGGGGGGATGGAGCAGCTCTGCTGTGAGAGACAACTGGTATTGTTGAGCCTGGAACAGAGAAGGCTTTGGGGTGACCCAATTGAGGCCCTCCAGGACCTGAAAAGAGCCCACAAGAAAGATGGGGAGAAACTATTTACCAGTGCTTGGAGTGACAGGACAAGGGGGAATGGCTTCACGCTGACAGAGAGTAGGTTTATATAGGGTATTGTGAAGAAATTCTTCCCTGGGAGGGTGGTGAGGCCCTGGCACAGATTGCCCAGAGAAGCTGTGGTTGCCCCATCCCTGGAAGTATCCAAGTATCCAAGCCTCATCCAAGGATGAGGCTTGGAGTGACCTGGGCTACTGGAAGGTATCACTTCCTATGGCAAGGGCTGGAACACCATGATCTTAAGATCCCTTCCAACCCAAACTATTCTAGGATTCTATGAATTTGGGAAAACCAGACCGGGCTGATCCCACTTTCTGTATTCTTCCGATCAAGTGAACAAAATCTCATAGCCCCAAGAGCCTCTTCCTGTACCAAGGAGATTACCAGCAAGCCAGGAAAAGGGATAAAGGTGAGCAAACACATATGCACACTGCAAGATCAAAAAGAGCCTTCATACCATTGGCAGGGTATGCATCTGAGTATCAGTTAATTCAGGCTTATTTATAGAAGATCTCCCTTCAAATCTCAAAAGTGTGAGGGGAGATATTCCTTCCCTATATTCTGTAATGAAAATAATTGAGGAAACAACCTGACCCCTAACATTAAAGCTATTTAGTTTCCCTGCTGTCAGTGATTACCTGGAGACATCCAGCAGCAAAGTGACCTCCAGGTATCACCAGCCTGGCTGCCTGTGGATGCTGCTGTTTCGTTTTCCATGGCATTGCTTGTCTGTGTGTCAGGGAAAGGTGTAACTTGTGTTTGTATCCGTCAGGTTGAAGCAGAGCAGCAAAGCAGTATTATTTGTGTTAGTCTAGTGCCTCGTGGCAAACTTCATGTGAGTTGGCTGCATTTTTGTGTAAGTTGTAGACATCTACCATGCAAACAAGAGGATTTGTTTCATATATTTTGCAAACATACCAATTTACAGGCCCACAGAGAGCTCATTAAATTGTCCCCTTCTCAGCTGAGCTGACACCCGAGGACACAAAACCACATATTTGTTAATGCTGACTTTTTTTTTGCTTTGCAGAAACCCTTTTACTAGGAAGCAGCAATCCCTGGTAAACACCCAAACATATTTTAACTCCTTGATGATATTCTAACCCAAAGGAAAAATACTTCTTGTTGCAGAATGTGGAGCCTTTTACAACCTTTTTTCCATTTCTTTAGCATTTCACCTGGATTCACAAGGTGAGGAATGTGTCAAGGTGGCATGAGGGGAGACCTCATTGCAGTTACAGCTTCCTGAGGAGGGGCAGAGGAGGAGCAGGGCTGAGCTCTGCTCTGTTTGACCAGGGACAGTACCCAAGGAATGGCTGGAGCTGTGTCAGGGCAGGCTCAGGGTGGATCTCAGGGAAAGGTTCTTCCCCCAGAGGCTGTCTGGGCACTGAACAGGCTCCCCAGGGCAGTGGGCACAGCCCCAAGGCTGCCAGAGCTCCAGGAGTGTTTGGATGATGCTCTCAGGCACATGGTGTGACTCTTGGGGATGGTCCTGTGCAGGGCTGAGGGTTGAACTGGATGATCCTTGTGGGTCCCTTCCAACTCGGGATATTCTGCGATTCTGGGCACAAGCTCTGCTGCGGCTTTGGACAGTCTCTGATACACTTTTTAAACGCTGCAGTCGCTTAACGGGACCTTTTCCAGCATCTTTTCCATCCTGGCGTCCTTCATCTCCCGGGAGATGCGCTCGTTCCCAGCGGCTCCCTGCAAACAGCGCGAGTCGTCCGAGGAGCAGGATTTGGAGCTCAGGGAGCGCCGCTGAGTTATCCCGGCGTCATTCCCAGGGAAAAGCAGATGTTTTTAGTCAATCGTGGGCCGGCGATGCCATCTAGTGGCACCGGGACCGGTTCCGGGAGCTGCGGGGTGTCCGCTCCCCCCTCCTCCTGCTGCGGGCACCGATCCCGCCCTTCTGTGCCATAAAGCCCAAAAACTGGGGTGCATTAGCGAGCCAGCAGGACAGACAGATGGATTTCTGACCAATACTGGGTTTAAAGGACTTCAAAGCCCATCCAGTCCCACTCCCTGCCATGGACAGGGACACCTTCCACTAGCCCAGGTTGCTCCAAGCCACATCCAACCTGGCCTTGGACACTTCCAGGGATGGGACAGCCACAGCTTCTCTGGGCAACCTGTGCCAGGGCCTCCCCACCCTCACAGGGAAGGATTTCTTCCCGATATCCCACCTGCCTGTCAGTTCCAAGCCATTCCCACTCGTCCTGTCCCTACGTGTCCTTGTCAAAAGTCTCTCCAGCTTTCAATTATTTATCTCCAGCCTCAATTATTTATCACTACAAGTCTATCTGAGACCCTACATTTTATGAAAATGTCCTGGCAAAGGAAAGGAATTGCAGGCAGCACAGTTCCTCCTCATAGTACTATCCCTCATGGATTAGCTCCTCTGCATCAAGTGGGAATAAATTCCCTGTTCCTTCCTCTACTCAAAATAATTACAGTAAACCTGAAAAAGTGGAGTTTACAGAGGCTGTTTGGGAGATTAAAACACAATAATTCACCTCAACAAAGCATTCAATATCAATCCTGATGAAGCTGATTGAAATGTGGGTGTTTTGCACCAAAAGCATCAGTTTGATTTCTCTGGAAACACCAGATGTTGGAACAAACCCCCCTCATTTCAAATAAGAAGTGGGAGAGAGTGAAATACAAACACATGGTGAGAAAGAACAACCAAGGCATCTAAAATGAAGAGTTTATCAAAACAGAAAGAAATACAGAAAATACCATGAATAGAAATCCAGATGCTATTTTGACTTCAATACAACCATGCTTACTTGGTATAACAATTCTTAGCGAATAAATAAATATTAGCGACAGTTTTCAGGTCAATAATGACAGTAATTAGGAAACAAATGGACATTTTCCAGGTCAGTCTGTGGCAAATAATCAAATTAGTTATAAAATTAGAATTCAAATAATGTCAGCAAAGATGGTTTAATCCTGAAATACTTCTCTTCAAAAGGAGCCATAAAAACAGACAAATCCACTAGTTTGCCATAGTTAAATTTCACACTGTATTCTCATTTATTTTGATATCTAACTCCTGACAGGTGAACCTGTGTTAAGGAAGGCTTCAAGAAGAGAAATGTTACATATGTATTTCAGCCTTTTGTGTCTCAAAATAATAGAATTTGCATAGACCAAAGGTTTTGGCATTGAATTCAAGTCTTTAGGTGTTGTGTTCTGATAATTTGAATTTATATTCTTTACATGGCTAAACTGTTTCATTTATAGGCTCTTCTGATTGTTCATGAGCATTTGTGGCTTGGATTTCATCCTTTTTTTTTTTTATCTTTATCAAAGTTTGCCTTTCGACATTTCACTCAATCAGTTCACTTTCTTCCTGCCCATCTATCAATAAAAGCTGCAATTGTTATTTAATGAAAAGGTCTGAAACTCTGGAATGTTCTTTTAGAAACTTCTATAAAGTTAAATCCTTCCAGGGATGGTGATCAGCAGATGTCAAATTATAAAACTCACTAGAACAGCTCAGATATTTAACACATATAAGTGATTTAACCTTCTAATTCCACCCCCCTGCCATGGGCAGGGCCACCTTCCACTACACCAGGTTGCTCACAAATAGTCTTTAGGGAATTTCTCATATTTCAGTTCATATTTAATGCCTAAAACCCCTGTCTATTTTTCACCAGCAGGTGCAGAAATTAGTTTTGAAAACAGCAAAGGAGCTGCAACTACAGAAAATTAACTTTTGGGCGTGTGATGAACACAGAAGGGAGAAGACATGGCCTGTAGCAACAAAGACTGCATATAACAACCATCTATCTCCTTAAATGAGTGTGTTTAATTCCTCAGTAAGCAGCTCCTTCTTTTCTCAGCTGAGAAAGGATTAATCTCTGCTTAAGAAAACCAGGATTTCATTTAAGAAAAAAAAAAATTAAAGAAATGAGGAGCCACCAGCAATATTTTGTTTTAACATTTCTGAAGTTTACCAAAGACATAGACAAATTGTCCCTTATAAATTTATAAGCTGCACATAGAAATTGATGCTTTTGTATAAAAAGCAGAGCTTGGTTTTGCTCCTTTCTGAGTAAAATATTCCAGCTTGACAAGCAGAAGCACAAAATAGTATTAATATCCTCACACCATGACAAGATCATACATTTCTTCATTAAGTTTTCCTTCAGTCTGCTCAGACTTTGGTCATTTATTTTTTTTCTTTCTCATTAAAATGATCAGAGATCAAGACCTGGAATTCAGAAGGAGCTGTATTGAAAAAATAAATTCCCTGCAGCCTCATTAAGGAGCAAAGGTGATCCCAATCACTCACCAGCAATTTGAAGAGGAGCAATATTCCAGGAGGCAGCTCCAGCCAAGCTCTCCTTGCCTTCCCCAATGTCTGGAGTATAAAGAGCCAGCCAGGGAAATCTATATTTAAAAAAAGAACTGGAAAATGCATTGATTTATTTGCCTTCTTTTGACTATTAAATACTTTTTTCTTCCATTCCAGAGAGTTGAGTTGTTCAGCAAAATCTGTGATTTTATGCTCTGCATGTGCAGTATATTTTTCAGACCAGAGTGTTTAATATGTTACTAGCAGTGTTTCACCCATTTCCACCTAAACCTCCAGCCAGCTTTAATACTGTGACCTCAAAGAACACCCCCAAATTATGGTTATCACCTTTCAGAAATGCCCAAAACCACTTAAAATAACTTTTTCAGACAGAACAGGATTCCATCTGCTTTTATTGAGGAAAAAGATAGAGAAATAATATTAGTTTTATGGAAATTAATTAATTCAATATATGAAAATAAGGCTCTTGTTTATGACTTTGTGGCCCAAATAGTAGCACAAACCTTTCAGAAGTCAGTACCTAAATGAAAATCACAACTCAGGGGTAGGTTTTTTGTGACTGTAGGACAGGACACTTCATGTGTGTGTGAGTAAAAGAACAAAGGAGATGAAGGATTCCTTCTTCATCTTTAGTGACAATATCACATTCATCACAAAATTCCCAACCACCGCCTCTGGGTCCCTGTCTTGGTGGTTTTCCCAGAGGGAAAACTGCAGAGAGAGAGGGAAGCGTTCAAGGAGCATCACCCGATGCTGCGACAGATCCCAAAGCAACCCCATCACTGATTGATTCTGGAGGGCTGGTGTTTTCCAGTTGTTATTAAGTAGGTTATTCATTACTGCAAAATGCCTGTTTAATGGAAAGACAGAGCAGGGAATGTCTCCTCAAGGACCTGCTTTGGTTCTGAGAGGGTTTGTGAGCGTTCACATCACACTCAGTGATTTATTCTCGGATTGGCTGAGTCTTGCTGTGCTGGACCAGGGACAAACCCATTTGTTTCTCCAGCCAGGAAGCCCATCCATCAAAGAGTGGAAGAGGGATTCGTGTTGCCAGCTGGGAACTGGGCAGAGTGGAGAGCTGGATATCTGCTCAGCCAGGAATGCCAGCTCGTCCACATTCCTGATTTCCACCCAAATTCCACCGAAATAATGGAAAAAATCCTTTTGGTGGTGTTATATGCACAGTCCGACCTCATTCCTGCAGATGGTGCTTGGGAAGTGTCTGGAGGTAAAGGGTAGGGTTAGCAAACCCCACCAGAGGCTGGAGCATCCTTGGCTCTTCATCCTTTTCCTGCTGCTGTTCTCACCTCTGCAGGCAGGATCTGTCCAGAAGTTTGCACAATCTGCTGAAGGACAACAGAGGGGAAACTACAGCAGAGATGAGTCTGCACCAGCATTCCCAGGGCTGCTGCCACCACATGGAAGCACCTCTCTGGTCACTTGGAGGGAGAAGAGTTCACAGAATGTTGGAGGCTCTTGGCTTTCTTTTGGGAGCTACAAAATGGGAGAGAGTTTCATTTTCTGCTGGTTTCTCCACTTTCATTACTGCCACGCAGCTGTGTTTGAATTTGCCACCTCTGGCAGTTGTCTCAAGCCCAAACTAATCCATTTTCCCAGGACTGGATTAAATTTCATGAGAATTTTACTGATCACCTGAGCTCTTAGAAAAACAATTCTGCTTGACATTGTTGGTACTTTCAGCCACTCACCTTCAACTCTTTGTTCAACTCTTCGTGGCAATTGGAACAAGATGATCATTAAGGTCCCTCCCAATCCAAACCATTCTATGATTCTGTGATTTCTCAAGTGGTATAAAAACAAATCAACAGTTGCAATAAATCCAACCTCGTTTCATTGGCACAGAATATTGCTAATATTGTTCAGCTCATGATCTTTTTCTGGTGGCTGCCTTGCATTTGATACAGGATAAGAGAGATTTGCTTCCTTGCAAAACTGTCTTTGGTGCTCTGCAAAGGTATTTGACCCTAAACAAAGCCTCAGTGACATTTTGACATAACATTTTGCACTTGTTTTGCACATTTTAAAGAGCTACTGCTGCCTAATCAGAGAATCTGGAAGTAGAAAAGCTGTAACAGGCAACTGATATAACTGATAAACACTTATACAGAAATCTTGTATTTATATCATGAATGTAAATGAAAATGTATTTATATCATTACAGAAAATTTCTGTATCAGAGACAGGAAAATTATCCAGAAAAGAGAAGGTTTGCAGCCAAAATTGGAGTTTTCTGTTCTGCTGATGTGTTCCTCACATATTATCATCATAAATCATGCTCAGGTTCAGCACTTTGAGCACAAGGACCAAACCACAGTATTTTAACTGTACATCACAGAATATCCTCTCCCTGAATTTGCTGATAATCCCCAAAAAGTCTTTTCTCTTTACAGCCTTCTTTTTAAAAAGACACATTTTGCACCGCAGTTCAAAAATACAAATAAAACCAGCAAAGCAAATAACAAATAATGTTGATTCAAGGCATGTTGTAACACGAATACAGTAATTCCTGCAAATAATCCAGTGATACAAAATCAACTTGAAATCCTATCCATGGTTCGGCAGGTCTGTGATTTCACTCTGAGGAGAACTCGTGCTTTCTGGCACAACAGATTTATTTCTTTTAGATCATGTTTTGCTGTACCCAGAGTAACTGGTGGCAAACTACAAAATGGGTTGTTCAGCGAAACATTTTTCACAGAAAAGGAGTAAAGGACGTTACCACCAAGAAAAGTATTTGTGCATCAGGTGCAGTAAATTCCTGATGCTACATAAAGCCCAAGTTCTCACTCCTAAACTCCCCAAGGAGTTTATTTTTTTCCCTTCAAATCACCACCTTCTCTTCCCCAGAGTGACAAATTCACACTCTTCCCACCCACCTTTGAGCAAGACATTCGTTGTGCTGCCTCAGATCCCGGCACAAAGGTGGGATGGAGGGATGGAGCCACTGGAGGGGGGGAGTCACAGGGTGTGGAGCTGAGTGATCCATGTCCTGCTGGGCAGCTCCTGCCCCATCATCTCGTGCCAGTCCCTAAAACACAGTTGGGAATCACAGATCCCACCCCCCCTTTGTTTAATGGGTTTGGTTCAGCCAGTCAGGCCCCCTTTCCCTTGGATCTCTGCATAAAGGATGGCACTTACAGTTCCAGCCTCATGGGATTAATTGCCTGGAAAGTCACGGCCAGACCTTGGACAGAAGCACCAGTGATATTAATTATTGTCATAGATATTATAACATTAAACGTCATTTCATGCATTTCTTTGGAAAAAAACTTTCAGAATGAAAGGAACTAAACCCACCCCCAGGTTGTTTGATTATTTTATTGCCCTTTAATGTCCAGGTGATGCCTCAGCTCTATTTTTCTCCTCACACTGCAGAATTCCAGCCTCTCTAAGCCACGTCAGAAACGGGATTCATTGACTCACACAAGTCAGAGAGTTAAAAAGAACTATTGTTCACTGGCTAATTTCTATTTCTAATTTTTCTACGACCCACAGTTTTTCTTTATGGAAGTGTTTTAAATTTGTCCTCATGAGATGCAATTAATTTGCGGCTGCAAAAAGGCGGGATGGGCTGGGATTCACAAAGCTGGGATTTAACAGGGCAAATTGTGCTGTGCAGAAGTGTAGTGCTCATTAAAAATATGAAATATTATTTTCTTCCTGTAATGAGAACACTTCCAACCAATGAAAAAATGAGAGAGCAAAACTATTTTCATTTTTACTGACTCACTGCACCAGGCAGGTACTGAAGTTCCACAGAACAGCCTGGAAGTGAAATAACTGGGGGCTGTTTCTGAGGATGGGTTACAAGTAATATTTATCATTATAAATATTTATTTTTATAACATAGAATAATTATTATATTTATTGTTGCAGGGCAGATTAGAAAACTGAGGAAGAACACGCATAAAATAGCAGAAACGTAAATATGGCCCTAAAAAATAAATCACTCTAAGGAGCCAATGGCAGTCCCTAGAGGCACTGATACCTAGATTTTTCCACCAAATGACCTGATTAAAAATGGGCCAGGAGTGAACAATCACTAAACTAACAAAAACCCCCTTTCAATACCAACATTTCCAAGCCAGGCTCAGCAAGCAGCTCCCATTATCCAGTGGGAACATTGGCTGACTTTCTTACTGGTAAAAGTCAGCCAGCAGGCTGTAATTATACTGAATATCTTCCTGGAACCTTCCACCCATAAATGGTGCCATCTTTTGAGTAATAGATCACTGGGCTGCCTTGCTCACATTATTACACTAATATATCATTAGGGCACCAGCTTGGAGTGCTGATGGATTGGTGTGATGGGCTGTGAGAGCTCCAGCATGCTCAGGAATGCCTGGGCCCTTGTGCTGATGGATGGGAGGGGGCCTCATGGAGAGGGGATCCATCCCCACAGAGGCAGGGCAGCCTGCAGTGAACGACCCTGGGGTGATGCTCTGAGAGCTTGTGGGCTGCTTTACATTCCCAGGGAGGGAGGATGGGGGTCCTGGACTGATTCGGGGTCCCCTAAGGCACCCTGTGAGGGAGGGGAGGCCCTGGAACAGGATGCTCACCAAAGCTGTGGCTGCCCCATCCCTGCAAGTGTCCAAAGCCACCTTGGACAGGACTTGGAAAAGCCTGGGACAGTGGAAGGTGTCCCTGCCCATGGCAGGGGGTGGGACTGGATGATCTTTAATGTCCCTCCCAACCCAAACCAACCTGTGATTCCATGACCTTCAGACCAAGAAACTCAGAGACAGTGTCTGTGCACACACATCACCTGTGCAAATACATCAGATCACTGCCCATAGCTAAAACAACCAAAATAATCTCTCCTTTTATGGGAGATACAGAAGGAAAGCCAAATCTTCAGGTATTTATTTCCCAGTCTCTTACTGCACATGTGCTGGGTGCTCAAACCACGGTGCAAACCCACTCGCTCCAAGGATTAGTCAAACATCTTACTGAATATTATCACAGTGTAAGACTTCTACATTACCTATCATTAACTGTTTTACCTTTCTTTGTTAGAAGCTCCATGGTGTTATTCACCTTTCTTTTCATTTTCTTAGCTGTGCCAGAACACCTCAGGGTGAGAAATGTAGCAGCTAAATTTTGAACTGGGAAAGATCTTAGATCTTTACATCTAAAAGACTAAGAATGTCTTAATTGGTGTTTTTTTCCCCAAAAAGTTTACAAAACAACAACTGAAGTCCAAAAAAACCCCCACCAGAGATCCTCTAAAACCTTCCTTTTCGCACACACAAACCCAAACCATCACCACACGTAACAAAAACATAATTCAGATTTCTGGCAAAACCTAAACCCAGAGTAGCTCAAGCCCCAAAAGGAAAATATTTGCAGTGCAAAGGATTTACCTTTTCCCAGTTTTTATTGTTCTGCTTGTCCCCAGTTAAACACTGAAATGCTGCAAGGGCACACAGAGGTTATGGTTGTCTTGTAAATTTTAAATCTTCAACAATCCCCTCAAAAGTTATTCTTTCTTTTAAAACAAGGTGGTAAAACCTGTAATAAAGCAATCAGTGTCCTCTGTAATTTTATTTTTCAGATATTCACCCGACCTCTGGCAGGATGGTGCTGTATTCCAGCCATGATATGCATGGAAATTAAATTAAGTAGCAGGTGGAAAAGTGAATTAGCTTCACTAAGTTAAACAATGCATGGAAATTGAACTCCACACTTTCTGCATAACCCCTCCTGTGCTGATCTACCCAGATGCTCTCAGTGCATGTCAGGGCAGCAGCACTATTGACATGACAAGCATCTGCCACCTACTTTTCTTTTATAAACTGAATAACATGATCATTTTATGGTCTTTGCTGACCCCCTTTAGTTATCCTCACATCCAGGTTGATTTGTCAGCCAGTCCCTTCCCTACCAGCACACAGGAGCATTACCCAGCACAGGCAAGCTCTGCTAACAAGGGAATGATTGTTCCAGCTAAAGCTTTGCAGATTTGACACAAAATCATGCTGTGTGTCCTCCCCTCTGCCTCCAGTGAAGGTGCTCACGGGCTTTGGCCCCAAACCTGATGGTTCCAGCTCTGCCTCCCTGCACAGGTTGGCAATGGGACTGCCTGCCCTGTGGGATTTGGATCCTCTGCCATCTCCTCCTCCTGCAGCCAAGCTGGAAGCAGGAAAGATGGACCTGCTGCCTGCCTGCCTCCCACTGCCCTGGTGCTGGGAGAGGCCACAGGGAAATCACACCCAGCCCCACAGCTGGGCCAGAGCATATTTCTCCAGCCCCAGCTGGTCACTCCTTATCCCCTTCACCTGCACTATTTTGTGCCAGGGGCAAAAAAGAGCCCCAAATTCCTTGAGATAAGATGGGAAAGAGGAGAGGAGCTGCTGCCCATGGGTGCCAAAGGCAGAGGAGATGTCACAGCTGTGCCTTCCCTACCATTCCTGTCCCAGCCAGGCACACCTGCAGTGGGGAGGAGATGTTTGCTGCATCCAACACCTGAGCTTTAGCTTGGGGGGAAGTGAAAATGGATATTAAGAAATATAAATGCTGTGTAATAGGAGAGAAAATTGCAGGGTATTCATGGATTAATTAATAGCCTGCTGCACCCTAAGGCAATAATCAGGAGTTAATAAGCTGTAGGAAACATGAAGGAACAAAGAGAAAAAGAGAGTTGAGTAGGGTATGATCTCTCTCAGCTTTTGACTGATGTCTGCCCTGTGTTTGGATGGGGCTTGGAGCAACCTGGGTTAGTGGAAGGTCTCCCTGTCCACGTAGGGAGTTGGAATGGGAGGGTCTTTAAGGCCCCCCAACCCAAACCATTCTATAATTCCATGATATTTGAACTTTGATATTTGGAGCCTTCCATTTCCTTGACATCTGTTCCATGACAGAGTGACCTCTACTCTACAGCAATAAACCTGAAGGTGAAAACATTTTGTCTCAAGGTTGCAGTTTGTCTGATTTTGTCCCTTTCAGTTGCTCATAAGAATTTTCCTGGAGTGATTAGGTGTTTGCTTATGCAGGGTAATTACTTTGCATAAAGCTTCTTCCTATTATATAGCTAATAAAACCAGCAGCAACATATATCTTGGCCCAAAGAGGCTGGGAGTTTATTAAAGTTTTAAATTATGAATTCTGCTAATGCAGGGTAATAAGATCAAACAGCACAGTATGAGCAGTGATCATTCTCCTATTTTTGTCTACTATTGTGTAGTTATTAGACACCTTGTCCCTTATTAATCTTCTTTGACCTTCTTCCACAAATTCTCCTTCTCATAAAACTGAGTAACTGCAGCTGAGAATCATAATGTGCCTGTAGGGATGATGGGGCACCGTGTGATACAAAATGCAGGCGATAAAACAAATGCCCTGGTGAGCCCACCCCGACCCCCTCTGCTCCTCCCAGCTGGGACGTGACCTGTTGGGTCACAGCTATGGAGGAGGCCTGGAGTGATGGAGACAACCCTGTTACATCACAGTAATGCAGACACTGGGGGCTGGGGGGGCTCAGCCTGGAGAAAAGGAGCCTCAGGGGGGACCTTCTGGCTCTGCAACTCCCTGACAGGAGGGGGGAGCTGGATGGGGAGTCGGGCTCTGCTCCCAGGGAACGGGGACAGGATGGGAGGAAATGGCCTTAAGCTGAGCCAGGGGAGGGTCTGGTTGGACATCAGGAGGAGTTTCTTCATGGAAAAGGTGGCCAGGCATTGGAAGAGGCTGCCCAGGGAGGTTTGGAGTCCCCATCCCTGGAGGTGTCCCAGGAAGGACTGGATGTGGCACTCAGTGCCGGGGGACAAGGTGGGGATGGGGCACAGGGTGGACCCGATGATCTCAGAGGTCTTTTCCAACCTCAGTGATTCTGTGATCTCAGATTTACTTCAGCAGAATACCCAAATGTAATTTCTTAATGCCAGGGAAGGGGTTTGAATGGCAGTGGTTTGAATAACAACAACTTCCTGTTTTCTGAACGCGGTGGGAGAAGAACAGAAGGGCCAACCCAGGCAGGACGTGACAAAGCAAACATGAAACCTCCTCTCCAAAGTCTTCTTTGTAAATTCAGTGCAAGGTCTCCCACGCTGGAAGACAGCCAGTGTGTTCCCACAGCATTCCCTTTTGTGCCATGAAAGACCAAAGAAACGAGGATGTGGCCACCTGGCATCAAGGACGTGAGATGGAAGAGAGCTCAGCACTTTGCTCACTCCTTGTGAGCACAAACCACAGCCCCAGTCCCCGTTTCACTGGGAATCCACATGGCAGCAGCATCCAGGAATGGAAATAAATCATTCCTTTTGCTTGTAACATGACTGTGCTGTATGAAAATTTAAGTATTTTTTGAATTTATAACTTATTCATTATCAATCACAACACTGCCCCTGGAGTGAGACAGGTAGGAAGTCTCTGCTGAGAAGTTTTTCCCCAAAAAGTCTAGTTCTTGTCTCTTGATTGTTGTTTCGTTTTCCCTTCTGTACAGGATAATGAAGAAAAAAACCACTAAGTTTGGAGCTGATCATTCTATTCTGGTTGTCTGAGCAAACATTAAATAAAATCTTATAACCATGGAGGGTTCACAGGAGCAGGAATTCAGCATTCCAGCTGCACAGCCTAAACCTCCTGAGCAGTGAGGTTACTATTCCTCAAGAAAATACTGAATTTGAAACATGCTTGTTACAGCAGGTGGCTAAAGAGGAGTAAAACAGCTTTTAAGGACTATTGCAATTATTTTATGTGTAAGCAAAAACAAAATTAAAACCCCCAAAACACTAAAACCCAACCAGCAAAACCCCAAATCCACAGTTTTCATCATTTAATGGGCTCTGTGTGAAGGCAGGCACAGGAAGGAAAGGGATGCATGGAAGTTTGTGCAGCAGTGACCCACTTGCTCTCCGTGGTGTGTTCTGCAGTTCCATGGACAGCACATGGACCATCTCCCCTCGTGCCTGTTGGCTGCAGTCCAGAGCAGGAGCTTCCACTTCCCCATGCTCAGCTAAAGGGCTTATAGCTCATGTTTGCTTTTCATTTAACATCCTCTGTGAGGTTTTATTTGGTTTGGAGGTGCCCTGTGGCGCTTCTGTATTTATATTCAGAGCATTTTTGAAACCAACTGGAAGAGACCTGTCTTGTGCACTCACAACTTCAGTTTTGTGTCCTATTTCCCCTCGTTCATTGTGGGATCCATTTGTCTTTTGCTTGATTTTTGTGCATGGGGCTTTATTCCACCAAACCAAATGTTCTGCTCACTAAGGTAAGGGATTATTTAGGAAGCCCAACCAAGGTCATCTCCCTGCTCTAAAAACACTGCGTGGCCTTGGTCACCAAACTGTTGTGACAGGATAAGGGGGATTGGTTTTAAATTAAAAGAGGGTTGATTTAGGTTAGATGCAAGGAATAAATTCACTGTGAGGGTGGGGAAGCCCTGGCACAGGTTGCTCAGAGAAGCTGTGGCTGCCCCATCCCTGGAAGTGTCCAAGGCCAGGTTGGACAGGGCTTGGAGCAACCTGGGCTGGTGGAAGGTGTCCCTGCCCATGGCAGGGGGTGGGACTGGATGGGCTTTAAGGTCCCTTCCCACCCAAACCACTCCATGATAAGCTCATTTGAACACCTACACTTTCCATTTTAACACTCAGGAGACAGTGATTGGCTTTTATCACGAGCAAACAGGCCCAACACCAGCGTTGCAGGAGTTGTTTTTAATTAATTAGAGAGATGGAAAACTTCCCAAAATCGGTTCTGGCACTCCGGATCTGAGAGAGGCAGCTTGGCACTGCTGGGAAAGACAAACAGCAAGGTGACTGATGGAAGGAAGGAGCTATCTGGGGCTGGAGCTCCTCAGGTCCTGCTCCCCAGGACCTCTGCAGGAGGGTGGAGAGGACAAACCCCTGCCAGCACAGGATGCCACCCCTCTTGCTCAGATCTCAGGTGCAAAAGTGCAGAGTTGGAGGTCAGGGATGCTGAAATCAAGCAGTTCATACACATTTTTAACACACTGGGACAGATTTACTGCCCTGCTCTGTTGGCTTAGCCCACAGGACGGACACAGCTCCTCCTGGGCCATCAGTTCATCTCTCCACCAAAACAGGGAGGTTCGTGGCCAAGAAGTGAATTCTCAGGACAAGTGACACCAAGGTTTCATCAGGGTGTTTTATGTGCCCCTGACACTGCACAGAGAGAGAGGGACAAGGACATCTCTGCCTGTCTCATGCCATTGTGACACCTGGGGAAGCCTGGGCAGGTGCTCCAGCCAGGACACAGGAGAAATGAAGAGAAATGGTTGAAGAAAGCGTGTCATCAATACATGGGATGGTCTGTGCAAGAGCTTCCATCGAGGGTGGAGAATGCCTGGGAGCTGTCAGGACACAGTGGTGTGGATCAGGAGCTGTGCTTAGACCAGCTCCCTCCTGTCTCCCCTTGCATACCAAACTGCACACAGAAACTATTAAAACCTTGTCTGGGATTATCCTGTAAAGCTTATTTACTCCCATACAGCCAAATATTTATTTACTTTACTTATTAGCAGTGTTTACTCATCAGCTCTACTTTCTGAGCAACCTCAAACCTCCATTTGTTTCAGTCTTTACAGAAGCATCATCTGTCACAAGCTGCTTCCTCACTCTGCCCCTTTTCCACCCCTCAGCTGCATTTTCCACCATGCAAGGTCATCTTTAGTTGTATGAGAGGAGAATAAAATGAGCTTTCCAGTTTCTGCAGAACTCCCCCCCCCAACAGACAAAGCAGTGAGAAAAGTAGGAAATAAATTGGAAAAATATATTGGAAAAATATCCCAGCCACAGCCTTCATTCCAAGAGTACCCCTGGGGTGAACTGAAATTCTGATGTCCACCAACCAAGTGAAAATTAACCTTGGAATCTTCATCCACAATGCCAAGGTCTCTGGTTTTAAAGAGATACCAGAGGGAGAGCAAGCACAAGAGGATACGGTTCAGTCAGACCACTTCACTTCCAAAGTGCTTCTTCGGCCAACACCAATAAAATCTGAAGAAAAATATAAATAAACGAAGGGTATTTTTCACTGCAAAGTGCTTGCTAAGTGTAGAAAGAGTAAGAGAATAATCTGCTGCTTGATGCACATCACCAAGCCTGAAATTCCAAAGTTCTACCCAGCAGTGTTTTTTGGGTTAGACAGGGACACCATCCCTTCCCCAAACACCCTTCTGCTGACAGAGTGGGACGTTGTCCAGAAATGTCCTTTCATCCCTGCTAATCAATTCCTCTGCTTTATCTGCAGGGAACATTGTTTTATTTTTAAGCCCAAATATTTTTAAAGTAAGTGTCTCAAAGTGCTGCTCTCTAAACCTCTGCAGTTATTCCATAGGAGAAAGCCTAAGGACAACAGCTATGAATGGCAACATAAAGATTTTCCTTTAATGTAGCACTAGCTTATGGAAAGCTTTCAATTAATGCAAGCTAATTAGAAATAAGCAATTTCCTTTAAGTTGCTCCAATACCCATGAAGTTTCTCACGGGCTTCGATAGCGTTTTCTGCAGGACAACAGTTTATTCCTAATCCTGGCTCATTAAAGGGCTTTAAAGATGTTCTTATCATAATTTTCCATGTGTTGCACATGATTGCTGTGGAGTATTGTTTTCACAGTGACAATGCTCCAATCCAGAGCAGTCCCACCATGCTGGATGCTGTCCCAACACTAATCCCAGCTCCAAAGAGTTTGTGATAATCTCAGGCCAGCGAGCCCTGTGACAAAAAAAAAGGGGATGAGAAGACAATGATGGAGGGATAAGCACTTTATATCCAAGAAGGATGCTCAGAAAATATAATTCATGCTATGAAATTAATGAGATGAATACATGAAATTAATTTCCAGCACATATTTTTGATTGCAAAGTATTTTCCAGTCCATTTTACATAACTGCAAAAGTCTGTTAACACTCAGCACCAATTGGTGTCGACCTTTCCCACACTTGGGTTGGGTATTGGGAAGGAATTCTTTCCTCTGAGGGTTGGTGAGGCCCTGGCACAGGTTGCCCAGAGAAGCTGTGGCTGCCCCATCCCTGGAAGTGTCCAAGGCCAGGTAGGACAGGGCTTGGAGCACCCTGGGTTGGTGGAAGGTGTCCCTGCCCATGGCAGGGGGTGGGACTGGATGGGCTTTGAGGTCCCTTCCAGCCCAAACCCTTTTGGGATTCTCTGATCTGCTCCAGAACAGGCCCAATCCTCTGTGCTGGCACTGCCCCATCCTGTTGCAGACACACCCAAACACTCATCATTAATTTAAGACCAATTTATTCAGTTCCTAAAGAAAAGCTGTCCATGATACCAGATATGCAGTAGTGTCTTTTCATTCTAAAATTTAATATTTTAAAAAGTCATCATAGAATCCTAGAACCGACAGATAAAAATACCCTTCCCACCCTTCCCTAAATATTTTTCTCATCCATGCCCACTTTGTCACCAAAGTCACCTGGCAGATTTGTGGTGGCAGAAACCTCAGCTTTAAGTCCATTTATAAAAGGAAACTCCCAGGCATCACTGAGTTTTTAATTATATTTATGCTACAACAAAGTTCCCTTTTTCAAAGTCAACAGAAAGTTATGAGCATTATTTGGTAAGAACAAGCATAGGAGGATTCATCACTGAAGGAGATGGGTCTGGATAATTATCCAAGTCCACCAGAGGAACTCCATGATTTGAATTATACTGGTCATTACCAATTGTGACAATAAGTAGATACACATTTTGGATAGGAACTCAGGAGAGAAATTGATTCAGGGTTTTGTTAAAATGTCAGTGCATTTCAGTCCTATCTATTGATCTCAGGTTTGTGGGGCTGCTTTTTAATTTATTTTCCTTCTATTTTTCCATATTAATCAGATGGCAAATGCAAATGCATGTGCAGAGTTACAGCAGCAAATTCACCAGCCAAAAAATTCCTAAGCAAAAGTTCTTTTATTTCAGTTTCAAGAAGTAGGATGCTGTGAGTTTATAAACAATAAAAAAAAAAAAAAAAGAAGATTGAAAACTTTGTGATGTGAGACACTTTTAAATGAAAACACATTAAATTATTTACTGTGGTAAAATAAGTATTTAATGGAGAAACATTTAAAATTTAATTGACTGCTGAGATTATTGGGTGAATTATGTGAGGCACCCACACGATGTACAGATTTCTCTTGTAATTGGAAACACTCAGAAAAGCATTTTTATAAATCTATTTTGAAACAGACAAACAAACAAACAGATAATGCAAGGTTTGTTGTAAAACGTTCTACCATATTACACAAGTCACTGGAGAAAACTAAACCTGCATAATTTAGGGAGGAGGGAAAGATGAGAAGGGCAGTGTTTAAATCTGAGAGCTATGTCTGAAAGTTCTCTTCTCTTCTCTTCTCTTCTCTTCTCTTCTCTTCTCTTCTCTTCTCTTCTCTTCTCTTCTCTTCTCTTCTCTTCTCTTCTCTTCTCTTCTCTTCTCTTCTCTTCTCTTCTCTTCTCTTCTCTTCTCTTCTCTTCTCTTCTCTTCTCTTCTCTTCTCTTTTTTTTTTTTTTTTCTCTTCTCTCCTCCTTTTCATCTTATATTTACTATCTCTTCCCACATGGAGTCACCAGCCATGGCTTTCTTTGAATGGCAGAGTGGATTCCAAAGGGCACTGAACTGTCATGGAGAGATCCTGCTGGTCTCTGGTCTGGTCTCTGATAATTCCCCAGAGCAATCTCATTCCATGGGATTCAGCACATTTTTTTGTTCTTCCCCATGTGAAATGGCTCCCACCAGGTCACCACAGCAGTGCTTTACGAGTGGAAATCCTCCACCTCACAATTCCTCTGCAAAATGATGAGAAATCACATCAAGCTTTCCAAAACACGACTCTGTAGTCATGTACTGATGAAAAACCTTCTGGGAAGCACCAGCTGAGTCAGCCACTACATGATCCTTCCAGACTATTTCTAGTTTATTTATAACACTTGACCAAATATTGCTAATATTAGACATTGCCCAACAATGTCTCAAACTGCCACTCTGCTCCACCAGCCACACACATCCTTTTGCAGCCAATCACATTTGTGCATGTTTGTAAAAAACCAACAACTTCTCTGTGTTATTTTTGAATTGTTGTGAATTTATTTTGGATTTGCTGTGGAGCTGGAGTAGGGCGATAATAAATCTTTTCATCACAGCACAAATTTAATTGACGTTTCCATCTATTTAGGGATTTTTCAAAAGTGGGTTTTTTTTTAAAAAATACAGAATGTTTAATACAGTCACTTTTTTAAAAAAAGATAATTTTGGTGCACAGTTAAACTTATGATCTGTGCACAGTGTGAAAATGACACTATTCTAGAAATTCCCTTTTCTTTCTTTTATACCTCCATGGAAGACAACAAAAGGAAACCTCATTCTGAGCAATTAAAGGCTTTCAACTGCAATCACGTTGCAAATAGCCCAGCAACACGTACCACAAATGAAATTATTCCTCAGGACCCGAAGCAACAATGTGTTATTACCCTCAAAACGAGTGTATTGGAATAATTTGTAAATATGAGTGGGAATTCCAGATTTGTGGCAAAAAAAACCCCACCATGGCCCATGTCAAACACCTTCCAGAATTTCAGATATGTGATGTCCACACCCCTTCTCTTGTCCACACATGTAGAAGACCAACAACCTGGTCTGGTTGAAGATGTCCCTGCTTGTTGCAGGGGGATTGGACTGGATGGCCTTTAATGGTCCCTTCCAACCCAAACCATTCTATGATTCTATGATCTAGACTGAAATCTGCACCTCAGGATTTGAGATCTTTCCTTCAAGTCTTCTTGTCTGTCAAAAAGAAAAGATATTGCAAAATGTTGCCTCCCTTAATGTTAAAAAAAGCGCCACACTGGAGCTCTATAATCCACACTGAACTTTTCTGTTAAATTTAGTAATTAAGTTTAGTCTCAGCTGAGAATCAGTATGGCAGATTTCAGCCTGAAGTGAAAATAAATGGTTGAATTATAAATCCCTAAAAATAGAAATTCCGATTGCAATCACTGGCACAACCTTCATTTGGGCCCCTGTAGTATTATAAAAGACATTTAGTAAACAACAAGGTGGGTAATGATGCAGGGAGTGTTTTCATACAGCACTTAGAGACAACTCACTACACATAATTAGAGCATTACTGGAGTCATCAATGACTAGAACATCTGATAGAGAAATGTCACCTGCCTCAAAATATGGGAGTGATTCTGGCTGCTTTATGTGCAAAAGCTTTAAAAAGCAGAGAGAGAAGACGACAGAAACAAAGCTAATGACGGTTCGTGTCTTGTTGTTTTGAAGCAGCACAGAATCCCAGAACCACAGGATGTGCTGAGCTGGAAGGGACCCACAAGGATCATCCAGTCCAACCCTCAGCCCTGCACAGGACCATCCCCAAGAGTCACACCCTGTGCCTCAGAGGATCATCCAAACACTCCTTGAGCTCTGTCAGCCTTGGTGCTGTGACCTGGGGAGCCTGTGTGTCCAATCACCCTCTGGGGGAAGAACCTTTCCCTGACATCCAACCTAACCCTGCCCTGGCACAACTCCAGGCCATTCCCTGGGGTCCTGCCCCTGGTCCCCACAGAGCAGAGCTCAGGGCCTGCCCCTCCTCTGCCCCTGCCCAGGCAGCTGGAACTGCAGTGAGGTCTCCCCTCAGTCTCCTCTTCTCCAGCTGAACACACCAAGTGCCCTCAGTGTCCTCACACGGCTTCAAATCAAGGCCCTTCACCACCTTTGTTGTCCTCCCTTGGACTCTCATTTGGAAGTGAAATTGTTTATCCTCCAGTGTCATTTGCTGAGCTTTGTAACAAGCTCCTGTGGGGGTTAATAAACCAACCAAAGTGTTGTGTCCATCCATAAGGAAATGTCTTGGATTATATAAAGTCCGGGCTGCCTGGGATTGAAAGGTGAGCAATGGAAGTTGGACTCATTTCACCCCAGGCTGACCATCCACACAGTGACCATGTTTGTGCTGCTTGTGCATGAGCTGGAAAGCCTGGAGCTTCTACCACCAATCAATTCCAATACAGTTGGAAAAGCCTGTGTCAGCCTCTTGTCTTGGGCTGCTCTGGAGCTGCTCACCCAAAATGTGCTATTTATGGAGTTCCCTACACAGACAGCTGTGTCTGAGTGCTGAGATCAGCACAGCACCATTTCCATGGGTTTTCAATCATTCATGAAGGCAACAGGAACTCGGCAAGCAGAGGAGCATTGGTGATGTGGAACTACAACCCTCAGATAAATAACTCATTGAGTGAGTAGTGAATAGCTCCAGCTCTACAGGATCTTTGGCAGTAATGGCAGGACTCCAATTATTTGGGGTTTTGTTGGGGAAAAATGGCATTTTCTACCCTCAAAAAATAACTTACCAGTGGGGTTGGACTAGAGTATCTCCAGAGATCCCTTCCAACCCTAACTATGCTGTGGTTCTTCTTTTACACTTGGGAATATTCAGTGTGCACCCACAGGAATTTCTTCTTGCCCTAATTCTCTTCGGTATTTTCATTTATGACTTGGATGTAAAAATTTTAATGTCACAAAATATAAAAGAACTCAAACAAACAGAATGAAGATTACTGCAGGGAAGGGAGAAAAAAAAACATTCAGAAAGGTGAAATCCAGGTGGGCAGTAGCTTTCCATGCAGTGACACTTCAAGACTTACTGGAAGAGGGAGGATATGAAATATGAGCCAGGATTGTGAGTGCCACAAAAGAGATGTTTAAGAGATAATTTAAGAGATAATTAAGAAAGGTCAGGGATGAGCTGTAGGGGTTGGAGTACAGCATGGACACCTAACAGACCTCCAAAAAAACATGCCTTTTGTGAAAAAAGTTGAAAGATTTGATTTTGTTTAATATAAGAGATGACTGAGGGAGGCTGTTTCAGGGGCATAAACCACCAACCAGTTCTTGTCTGTTGACAATGAGGCAAAATGAGACCAACTCAATGGTAACAAGAGACATGTTAAGAATTCCCAATTGATCTTCCAGGATCTGTCTAGACAGACCAGACCTCCTCATTTCCAGTCCTGAGCACTGCCTTTGGCTGCTGCCACAGCAGGATGGTTGCCTAACTCGGTATTCAGAAGAATGTGTTTTTGCTTGGAGGCAACACAAGACCTGGGGCTGAACCATCTCTGGAGTCTCTTCCAGCTTTTCTTTTGGAGGATTTTATTTTTCTGACTCAGAGCATCAACCCCCCCATATTGTTCATTTATTGCTGTTGTGTGTCAGGCAGGAGTCACTTGGGAGAAGCAGCAGAAACCTCTTCTGAAGCACGACGTGTGTGATGACACATGGAAGTTCTGCAGCCTCTCCTGGCCTGGATTAGAAAGACACAATGGAAATACACCCTCTCTGTTTAGTCACTGGGAAACAAGTGGTTTCACAAGCCTGTGTTTTCCATTCTTCTTGTTATTTTCCCCCCTCAGGGTAGTTCTTTCCCTCTTCTAAAGGCTCATGTTACCATGGGAAACAGGACAGAAGCCAGTGGGGGCTGTTAGCCTGGGAGATCTGGAATGATGTCTGAAGGGAAAACATTTTCATTCCTAAGGTATCATTTTAAGGTGCTGCTCCAAAGCCCAATGTAGTCTATTCATTAGAGAAATGTGTAAGAGTTTGCTGATTACTCCTGTATTAACAAACTCCTGCAATGAGAACACAAAGGACACACCGAAGAACACAGAAATAGCTCCTTTGAAGACTGAAAGAGCTGAGTTTATTAACAGTGGAGAAAACCTTTGACTGAGTCAACACACAGCATTTTTCAAAGTGTTTGGTTCATGCAATTCAGAAGTCGATTCACTGTGAGAATATTTGTTCTGGACCTGTCAGGAATTTTTTGTAGGAGTAACAGCTCTCTTTGGAGAAGCCTCTGCTAAACACTACTGTCATTTCTGCTGCTTGTCAGGTGGGCTTTTAGCCCATCATTTTTTCTAAATGTGGAGATATATTCTTGTTCTGCCTTTAAAATTGACCAGGTATCCATAAGGAGGACTTGGGACTCACTCATAACCTGATGCTCAGCTGGTAATCTGCTAAACTACAACACAAACCATCAGTGAACACTGCTTTGTTTTCAATTTTGTATGAACAACCTTCAGAAAGCTTCACAACTGTGTAATGTATGCAAACATCTTTTAAGAGAGGCTGTTTCATCTTTTATTCTATTAATTCCTTTATCAAAGGGGAATAGGAGCCTATGGGTTTATTTACATTTTATCAGCAAGCAAAACATTGCAATCTGAAATAATCCCGAGCAGAAATCTGCCAATAACATTGGGAAAGCAGCTTTTCTTGCAGGTGTTAATGTGCTGAATCAGAAGTCAAGCCTCAGAAACAACTGAGAGAAAATAAAGATATTTGTAATGCCTGACACACCACAATTTTCATTTTTCCAAGAGGAACACTCTAAATCTTCCCTTAAAGTGTCTGTTTGAATTTGACTGAAGGTCAACATCTTCTCTGTGTAAAATGAAAAGTATCCAATTACCCTGTCCATCAGGGAGTTAACGTGAGGACAGTTAATGAGATCTGCAGAGAAACATGAATATTAAACAGTCCATATTGCACCACTCGTGTTGCTGCCCCGGGGATCTGATCCAAAGTCTGCTGGGATCAATTGGAGGATCAACACACTCAACCCAAAAGGGGGTTCAGCCCCATATACAGGGATGCTTTCTGGGCAGACTGAGAGTGAAGTGAAGGGTTGGAGGTGGCTGCACCAGCCCCGAGCACCATTCCCAGCCCAGACGAGCAGCTCCAGCCAGGATGTGTCCTCCTGGGCCACACCAGCTTTTCTGTAACACAAAACCAGTCCCCACCCATTTCTGTGTCTGCTGAATAATTGCAATCCATGCCTGTTTCTTCTGCCAGACTTCAAGGCAATTATAAGTGCAATTAGTATTACTGTGTAATAAACTATGGTAGAACACAGAGTTCTCCAATGTGCTGGGAATCTGTAGTTTAGAAAATATATATACCCAGCCTGACAGGGACAGCAGCATCAATTTAAAAGTGTAATTACCCTGAGACACCTCACGAGTTACCAGGTAATTCAAACCAGCAAAATGCACTTATCTGCCTCATATATACGTGCACATTTTCAGTTTAGATTTGGCCATTTCATATCCTGAATTAGACTTCATCTGTTTAACTGACTTCAAATATTCAATTACTTTTTGTTGATAAGAAACTCTCTAATTGAGTGGTAACATTAGAATGATCTAGGCAGGTGTCTAAATATCTCCCTGGAATGAGTTTTACACTGAAAAGATGAGGTTTTTGGTTGACTGTGGAATAATTTAAATTTCAGACTGAGATCGGGATCTTTATTTGCTGCAGGCAAAATATTTTGACTTATGTATCAGATTCCAAAATCATGGGATTCCTGAGGTTGGAAAAGACCTCCCAGACCATGGAGTTCCACCCTGTGCCCGATCCCCACCTTGTCACCCAGCCCAGAGCACTGAGTGCCATGGCCAGACTTTCCTTGGACACCTCCAGGGATGGGGACTCCAAACCTCCCTGGGCAGCCCCTTCCAATGCCTGACAGCCCTTCCCAGGAAGAAATTCCTTCTGATGTCCAACCTGAACTTCTCCTGGCTCAGCTTGAGGCCATTTCCATTCATCCTGTCCCTTGTTCCCTGGGAGCAGAGTCTGACCCACTCAGCTCCCCACTCCTGTCAGGGAGTTGCAGAGTGAGAAGATCCCCCCTGAGCCTCCTTAAAATAAACCCCAGCAATAGGAAAAAAAAGAAATCAAAGGGTGAAATCAGTAAAACAAAGAGGTTTTCAGTGAAACTGCCATTCCTCCTCCCCCAGGTGTCTGTGTTTGCACCTGCAGCTCCATCCTCCCTCTGGTTACCAACAGTGCAGGGAAAGCAGCCAGCCGAGATCCCACCTCTCCTGTGGCCATCCCAAGAGCAATGCCCTTGGGGATCAGAAAGTTTAAGGACCATCCCCCAAAGCCATGTTTCTGAGACTCACAGGTGGAGTCAATGCAGGCAGGCTGGGGAGGATGGAATAAACCCACGGGTGCCTTCCAAATTACAGTAAATCTCTGGGTGAACTCTGTCACTGGGGAATGGAGTGACCTTGGTTCACTGTAGCTTAATCCTCCTCTAATCCTCCCCTCTAAGGCAGGATTACAGTACAGTGAAGAGAGGAATTTCTCCTCCCAGAGGAGATTTTCCATACGGGAGTTTAACGGGGTTTAACTCTTGTGCTCACCCTGCAAGGGTGAAGTTGTGTCAGGGCAGGGTTAGGTTGGATATTGAGAAAAGGTTCCTCCCCAGAGGGTGGTTGGCACTGAACAGGCTCCCCAGGGCAGTGGGCACAGCACCAAGGCTGACAGAGCTCAAGGAGTGTTTGGATGATGCTCTCAGGCACAGGGTGTGACTCTTGGGGATGATCCTGTGCAGGGCTAAGGGTTGGACTCGATGATCCTTGTGGGTCCCTTCCAACTCATCACATCCTATGATTCTGTGAAGCTGTGGGAATGACTCCCCTCTTCTCCCCACTGGCACTGTCTTATTTTTCAAGAGGTCTATTGAAATTAATTGGACTACTGGTAGAACATGACATAACCTGCACCGCTGCTGTAAAATGTTTTATGTCCTGAATTCCATCCCAGAGTTAACTTTTTGCAGCTGATGGACTTGAATCTGTTTGTTGTTATTGCTGAAGAGTGATATCCCACTCAGGCTTTTCAGTGGATATGAAGAATGGGACAGACTCAGAGTGTGGAAGGTGCACAGAAAAATCATTTCAATTTTCTGATGGCTTAAGGCACCAGACCTACAGTCAGCTCACAACAAATCAGATGCCCCTCCTTAGGAAAGCCACTCTTTAGCAACACCAGTAATTTAGTGCTACCTAATGAGATATTGGATCATTAGAGAAATGTTTGTTTTGAAGGAACAACAGGAGCAATTAATTTGGTCTCACATCACGGAAGGTTGCAGCACATGCTCTTTTTGGGGAGAATAATGCATCACAAGGAGCTCCCAGGTCTCCTATGGTTGGAAACCACAGGGCTCGTGGAAGACTTGGAGTCATTTAAAGTTTTATATCACCCTTAAAAGCAATAACATAAATTGATTTAGGCCTTGACAGTATTCATGTAACAGTAAAACTTGGCAGAAACCTGTAGCCTATGTAGGAAAAAAATGCAGTATGTTGATTTCCCCACAATGATCTAATAAGCTTTAAAAGTTCTCAGTTTTAAATTGCTTTATTGTCTTGGTTCTTACCTTTACTACCAGAAGATTTTAGCTAAAGAATACATAAAGATCCCTGTATAAGAGTACAAGAAGTAAATATTTTTGATGCAAAGTTGGAATTGCTTTCAAGTAAAGAAAAAAACCTGCAAAGAGTTCAGTGGAGGGACTTACATGGATGAAGACCTGACCCAGTCCTCAGCCAATTCATCTTTCTGCTGAGGGCAAGGGGGATTAATTTAGGCCTAATGAGCTCTCAAGACAATTATGCCCATCTCATATGTTAAGAACAAACCTCAACCCTGACAGAAACCAAGATCTGTAATTGCCAACTTGGCTTTTGGTGTCACAGTCAGAGATCTGCTCTGCTCCTCATTAAGACTTTGCCCTTGTGGGGTAACAAGTAATCACAATTTAATTATTAATAAAAGGACTCTGAGAGATTTTAAGATCAGCATATCATAGAGTCATCACATGGTTTGGGTAGGAAAGTATCTTAAAGCTCATCTTATTCCACCCCTGCCATGGGCAGGGACACTTTCCACTGTCCCAGGTTGTTCCAAGCCCCATCCAACCTCGCCTTGGACTCTTCCAGGGATGGGGCAGCCACAGCTTCTCTGGGCAACCTGTGCCAGGGCCTCCCCACCCTCACAGGGTAGGATTTCTTCCCAATATCCCATCTAAGCCTTTAAAGTATTACCCCAGGCGTTCTGGATCTTTGACTTCGAATGTTAGACAGATTTCATCGACAGGTGAACTTTCATCCATGGATGGAAAGTTTTAATTCATCTCCAGGAGCACCTGCAGGTTTGCATCACCCCTCTGTTCTGAGTACACACTGCTGAAAGTTCTATTTCAAAACAGGAGCTCTGAGGGTTTCTCTTCCATTTTCCTATGCTTGTATGCATGTTAAAAGAAAAGAAAAGGTTGTTTCTCTTGCAGTGTTTCTACTGTGATATTGACATTCTGGAGAAATCAATAAAAGCTCTTCCACTGGTTGGCTGCACCAAAGCAATGGATGCTGATCTTTCCAGTAATTGAATTTTTGTTTCATTTGTGAAGGTAACAGAGCAGCTTCAAGAGGCTCCCCACAGTGTGAGAGGAACATGCTGATATGAGTGGGGAAAGGGAGTTCAACAAGCAGGAATTCCTGGGTGCCCTCCAACATGGGTATCCTACAACACAGCAAGCAACAAGCCCAGAACAACACCTTGAGCAAAACAGTAAATATTTCTTTGGATATTTTAAAAGAAAACCCATCTGTTCCTTTAAATATTCCCTGTGCTAAAGCTGGCAGCAGAATCCACTTTTTAAATGTGGGATGTGAGGACTTCAGGCTGGCTTCAGTGGGAATATGAATTCAGCCTTAATTGTGGATAAGGTGATGCTGTGTGATGGTGCTAAACACACAGGAGGAAATTAAAGGGTGCTTTTAATTTAAGGTGGAAAAATCAGCTTTTAAATAGGAGTGATGCAAGCACTCGTACGTCCCACGGGCCTGCTGCTATTTTCCCCACTGTATATTTCGGGGTCCTGAAAGAAGTAGGAAAAATTCCATTAAAGTGGAGAGTTTTCCCTCAGTGGCAGGAGCTTTGTGCCTGGAACAGCCTCTCTGCAGGAGGCTGTGCTGGATGGGCAATCCTCCTTCTTGGCTAAAGAATCTGGGAGGAGAAATATTGTGTAACCTGCAGATCCCATCCACTCCATACAGCTTCCAGTAGTGCTTCTGTTGCACATCAGAGAGGTTTATGTGACTATCTTATTACATTATTGTTATATTATTGTTTTATGGCTCAGTTCAAATGCTGCCATGTACAGCAAGTGCTATTTTTCTTCTTAATTTTAAAATGAAAAATGTATGGCTTCTGTTACAAATTAAAAAAAAATCATTGGGATTTAGTGCTAATAAAGTGAAAAGTGGAAGAAATGTAAGAAAACTGACTGGAAGCAGCTGGGAATTTGGAACTTTGGGGCCTCTGCTCCCAGGGAATAAGGGACAGGATGAGAGGAAACTGCTGCAAGTTGTGCCAGGGGAGCTTCAAGTTGGACACCAGAAGGAATTTCTTCCTGGAAAGTGTGGTCAGGCATTGGAAGGGGCTGCCCAGGGAGGTTTGGAGTCCCCATCCCTGGAGGTGTCCCAGGAAGGACAGGACGTGGCACTCAGTGCTCTGGGCTGGGAGACAAGGTGGGGATCAGGCACAGAGTGGACTTGATGATCCTGTAGGTCTTTTCCAGCCTAAATGATTCAGTGATAACTCAGGTTTGGTGGGTTACAAATATTCTCCTCAGGTCAAAGTTTGGGGCCCTGAAATTCCTCATGGCCTTAACTCATGACTGAAAGAGATTTAAAAAAAAAAAAAAATCCCATAAAACCTAAACAAAACAAACCACAAACCCAAAAAGCAGTAAGAAACCACATGAATCTGAAAAGGCAAATTCATTTTAAGGGATTTCAGTGCCTCAATTCAAATGATTTCACTAATAGCTTAAAAATAATCTGTTATGAAGCCTGGAGGTGTCTGAGCTGGGGTGGAGTCTGAGATGCTCACACCGGTTCATGAAGGTGGAAAATGTTAAATGTGCCTCATGTAGTGGCCACTTCTGTTGACCAAGACAATTAAGGTAAAAAGCATTAATTGCTTTATTATCATGCACTTCTATTTGACTAATGGAGCATATAGGTAATTAATTACTTTCTATTCTGAAAACATATTGACCTAAAATATCACATCTAGTTTAAAAACCTCAATATAATTCTTTCTGTGTAAAGCTCCAGTCAAAACCATTTATTAACCAGCTGGTGGCAGTGTTTTCATTAGGAAAAGATAAAAGTTATCCCACTGGTTTTCCAGAGAATCTACTCGTTCAGCTATTAAAGTGGAAGAATCTTCCTTGTTATTTGGTTTCCTTCATTAAAATTCGAAGAAAATCCGTACAAGACATAAAACCCCTCAGTCTCTGCTGCTTTTAACAGGTTATGGAATGTCAGGAGAGCGCAGAGATGTTTTATTGCCTTTTGTTGTTTCTGCTGTGTTAGAGGGCTCCTTGCTTTTCTCTGCAAGTTGGTTTAGATTTCAAACAGAGACGTTAGAAAGAAATAAAAACATGACAGATTCAATATTGGTTTCTGCCCACTAGTGGGTTTTGTGCTTGGAAAGAGAGGTTAGAAATTGCTTCTGGAAGGCAGGAGCACGGCAGTATTTCCTTGCTCTCCCCACGCTCCCAGTAATGGCATGTTCCCATCACTCTCCTGAATCTTAATTTAAACCAGCCTATAGCTGTGTGGAGGAGAGCTGCATCTCTCCTTATGGGATTTATTAAAAAGAGATAACAACTAATCAGCATTTATCAGGAATAACTTCAGAGAACACAGGCTGCCTTAGCTGGAAACACCTCTCACAATCCCACCCCTCTCCAGCTTCCAGCAGCGAGCCGTGACGTGTGATATTTACGGAGTTTTCCAGCCTGGAATAACAGGTACCAAGAATCCTGAGTGATAAGTGAAAGCTCCTCTGACCCCTCTGACTGAGAATAACATCACACTCCTACTCCAAGGACTCAAACACTCCTCCCCATATGTGACAGCTGGGCCATCTGCACCAGCTCCATCTGCTAACGGGCATCTTAAGCCTACACATATGTACCCAAAACTGATGCCAAGACGTGTTGGAACACCTCCTCTACGTCTGGGAAACACACCATGCTATAGCTAAAATGAAAGAAAAAAAAATAAAAAAAGAAAGAAAATGCTTATTATACTCCAGAAACACCTCCGGCATCTTGGGTGCAGAGCCAGCAGGGCCATTAACTGCAGATCCCAACTGTTGTATCCCCCCCCTCCCACCGCCCCTAAATTAGTGCAGGTGCAGGAGCTGCAGGGCTAATCCCTCCATGGCGGATATAATGAGCTTTAGGAAAGCCTCCTGACCCACCCTAAGTACCTGCACTGCAGTTTGGGGATGGCCAAGCCGTGTGGCAGCTCTCCAAGGCTGGCACTTCTCTCTCTTTTTAGCACCAGGAGGGCTCAGCTTGCTTTGGATTATCTGAGAACCACTGAAAAACAAGGAATAAACACCTATTAACTTCAAGAAATGTGCTGGTCTTTTAGAGCCAGACTGGTCTTTTAGAGTCCAAAGCCTTTGTGAATCCAGGAGATCTTTCCTCTAGGTTGTGCCACCGTTTTCATCGTGGATTTTCCTCTCCTTTCTTGCACAGAAACCCCAGTGCAAGGATTCCTGACATTAAAAATGCACATTCATAAATGGGAAAACCCAAACAAACCTGCACATGTCACTTCAAAAGTGGGAATGTGTCATTCAGCTTCACAGAAAGGTCGCAGTGACACTTAATTGCAATGGCTCTGAAGGTCCTGGTGGCTTCCAGGGTTGGGGAGACACAGGACATGGGATGTGGCAGCATCACTCATCTGACACCTAAAAGAGAGAGGAGCGGGGAGTCTGACAGCTGGCAGGAAATCTTCCTGGCTGTGACTTGTCAGGATTGATTGATTTCCACAGATCGCTTCATTTTTTATGACCTGGCATTTTCCGATGGAAAACTGTTTGGACGGTATTTCTGGCCAGACCATTTTCAAGCCCCTTTGGGGATTTTGTTTCATTCCCGGCCTTTTTCAATACTTGATGAGCAAACAATTCCTGCATAAATTGCAAATGTTTGGACTAAAATTTGCCCATGAAACCCCCTAGGATGCATGTTTCATTATTCCTTTGTCAAGTTAAAAAAACCCACGGTAAATATTTCTCAGCGAGTAAGTGATTGATGTTTCAATCATGTTTGAATTTGCATCCACCTTGGTGTTCTTCCCCTGTGTATATTCCTATGAGCTGGCTGAATGATCATAAAATTAAGCATTGCACTCTGGAGGGTTTGTGGAAACACGTTTCATGTTTATTCCCCAAACCCTTCTCTCCGTGGATAAGTAGAAGTGGGTGGGAAACCAGTGTGTGAAATCAGAAATGTCATAAACAACCCAGAAATCTGCTCCTGGTCAGCAATGGAAAACCAGCTCCAAAAAAATATGGTGGTGTAGAAATCACAGGAGGGCAGGAAAGATGTGTGTGTGTAAATAGAGCAGGACCTCACACCCAACTCATGCCCTGTGTTCAATAATCTTTGATTCATAATACAACTGTTGATCTTTCCTTTCTTTGGGGCATCCTTAGCATTTTTATAGTACATTTGTTGCAATAAAAAGTGGGAACAGATCCACTACATGTTTATTTTATAACCTCTGTGTTTTGACAACCAGTATATCATGAAGTATTTTATATTTAGAGTCTGCCTTTCCACGGAGAACAGAAACGGGTAAGGTTGGAAGGCATCACAGTGGATCATCAGGTCCAACCTCTCTGCTCAGCTTTTCTGACAACCACAAATTAACACTTGAAGTTGTTCCTGCTGATGATTCTATTTTTTTTTTTTTTTTCCTCCTGAAGTATCTTCTGCGAGAACAGAGGCAGCTGGAGGAGCTGACAGCAATGGGATGGTGCAACTTCACTGCTGTAAACATCAGAGTCACAGAACCACAGACTGGTTTGGGTTGGAAGGGACTTTAAAGACCATCTGGTTCCAAACCCTTGCCATGGACAGGGACACCTTCCACTAGAAGATTGCTCAGAGCCCCATCCAACCTGGTCTTGAAGAAACCTTCTGCTGGGCCCTGGTTAGTCTGAGTGACAACCCCTGCCCCCTAAATGACAACTCCTGTCCCACAGATGTGAGGTTATGCTGTTGCTGAGATGTTTTCACTGCCACAGTCCTCAAGGATCTGCTTCATCTCATGGCTTTCCTTGTGTGTTCAACACCAGAAACACCATGAGCCCTCTTTTCTTCTCTGCTCACTGCCCCACCGATGCTGCAGAGCAGCTCCAGGTTGTTCTGTGCCATCCAGTGCCTGCTGATTTTGCTGCTAAAATAAACCCATTTGTCCACGAGCCCTCACAGACTCACTCACACCAAACCTGCATCCTGTGAAAGGCAGCGAGGAAATGGCTGGAGCCTCATCTGGGGAGGATTTGCAAAACAAACAGCATTTGAGGCTCTGATTTTGCTTCTTCTGGGTCCTGCCATCTCAGCTGCACTTGATGCCTTTGAAATCCCCGAATTTTCAAACGTTCCTCTGCTTTTCTACTCAAAATGCTGTTTATCCAGAGCAGTTACAGCCAATCCTAACCACCCCCCGCTCCTTGCCTTGCCTTTCCAGTCCCCTCTCCTTGGTTTTGTTGACGTTAGAGGGCAGTCTTCCATTTTCCTGCCTTTTTTTTTTTTTCCCCAGCGTATTTTAACCAGCTCATCGCAACGTGCAGAACCACCGGCGCTTCGGGAGGCTGGGGGTGAGAGCAGAAACACGTTCCAAATGAAACAATACTATTTTCACTTCGGAAACTACTACAGTTCTGTGAATATCTTCTCTCAAACACGACATCTGCATGATTTTTGTACAGGTAGGAAGGCAGATTTAAAAAAAAAAAAGCAAAAAACAAAACCAAAACTAACACACACATTAACTATTTCACATTGCAACTGCTCCGTGATTTCTGAGCTGGAATTTGTGGGAATTAATGCAATGCAGCCCTTCCTTGACACTGCAGGGTATTAAACTAGAGAGGGTTAAAAGTGACTACTCGTTTTGTGATGAACATCTCTAAAATCCTACCATTTAAAATTCACTTTGAAATCAAAGATGAGCCAAAAAAAAAAATTAAAAAAAAAAAAAAAAGAAGTCAAAGACCAAAAGTTGCTTTAAAATGTGTAGGAAATGTGTTTCTGAATCAGAGACTAAGAAATGTCTCATAGTCATAAAACCATAAAGCATTCCAACATTCAAAGTGGTAATATTCATATATCAAAGCTGAGGTGCTGTTAGCTTCCAACTTTTTTAGGATGGGATTCATCTTTATGACAAAAATAATTATGGAATGCTAACCTCCAGCGATTTCAAGGGAAAAAAAGTACCACATCTCCCATCCCTAGCCCCACCAAATGAAAAAAGCTCAGCTCATGATCATGGCAATGAAGAAAAATCAAAATACAGAGATGCCATGGACTTTTATCTCTCTGGTAACTTTTTCTTGGGCAAGATGCAGTATAAAATACACCTCCAGAATATGGAAATTACTCAGAGATCCAGTTTTAGCCCCTCCTTTCTCCTCTGTAAATCTCCTCCATTGTGCCATCACATCATTCCCACAATTAGTTATTGTTTGCACTACTGTAGTGCTGACACACCACTTATTTGCTCTCAATTAATTTGCTCTTCCTGGATGCCACACAAATTCCAAGTGGGATGTGTCTACCAGCCCTGGGGGAGCAGAAAATCCCATCAATGGAACAAAGGAAGGGGAAAAAGGACAAGCTCAGAATTTTTGCATTCAAGACCCAAGTGCAGAAGTACTCAGTGACCTGCCCAAGGTGACACAGGAGGGGTGGGGAAGTTTCCTACCAAAAAAAAAAAAAAAAGGAGAAATGGGCCCATTTTTTAAATTGATTTTTTTTTCTTGCCAGGCTCCATGTCAGGTGTATGTGCTTTAATGGTATGAAACACATGGGAACCCTTCCAACCCAAGCCATTCTACAGTTCCATGATAACGAGGAAGAATTGATTTCTTTCAGGGTTTGCACAAAATAAAACTGCTCCATTTGCTGGAAACCCATTAAAAAAAAAAACATTGCCATAGATAAAAGGTACTGGTAACAGCTGAAAAGGAAGGTTCTGGTGCTGCCACAGACATAGGGGCATCAGGGGGGTTCATGTGGAAAAGGATGTGCCTTTGGGAATTCTTATGAAGTGAAATGCTGCCCTACAAGTGCCAGGACCTTCTCCCTGCCCCTGTCTGTGCTGCAGGGGAGGAGCTTTAATGAGCTACTGCAAATGGGGTGGTGATATCACAGAATGCCAGAATGGCTTGGGTTGGAAGGGACATAAAGAATTATCTCATTCCACCTCCCTGCCCTGAGCAGGGACACCTTCCACCAGCCCAGGATGATCCAAACCCCATCCAACCTGACCTTGGGCACTTCCAGGGATGGGGCAGCCACAGCTTCTCTGGGCAACCTGTGCCAGGGCCTGCCCACCCTCATAATGGATTGTTCCCCATTAAGGAACAACCATATCATATATTCCACCACTAATCCTGCAACCACTGAAACAAGCACTTTTCAACTAACTTCCCAAATGGAACTGCCTTCAGGCATGAGATCTTTAAAAATTCTGTTGCTTTTTTTAATGCTATATATGACTATATTAATCTAAAATACAAGGGATTTCACATAAACAAAAAGCTAAATAATTCAATAGGGCTTAGCAAAACATCACCCTAAGCCAGTGACCCAAACATCCAGTTTTTTAAGCCCACAGTATCTATGGGATCATTAATTAAGCAGCTACAGGTTCAGAGGTAGAGCCTGGGTGACAGGCAAACAGCACGAGGCAGGGATGAGAGCTTGCACTGTGCCAAAACACCTGCCTTCATCCTGAGAACACCGTGAAGAGAAATGTTAACTCACTTCCTCAACACAAGCACGTAAATGACACCTTATTTGTTGCTCATAAGGAGTGATCTGCAAAGTTCAAGTGCCCAAATATGCAAATTGGCACCACGCTTGACATGAGAGCAAAGCAGCACAGAGCTGAGCTGGCCCTGCTGCAGAGCTCATCCCCACACACCTCCCTCACGCTGGGAAAACGGGAAGTTCCAGCAGCGCATCACAAAGCACCTGGGCACCAGGAGCAATAGTTTGGTGGCAAAAGCTTGGAAAAAGGCCAGCTTGATACAAAAATAGAGAACCTGGTCGGCCTGTTCAAAGCTTCAGTGGCTTTAGTGGCTTTGAGTTGCATCTGTGTGATGGGGAGATTGTGCTCGGACACAGGAGCTTGCCCAGCTGCTGCAGGACAGGAACATCCATGAGGACGCTTCTTTCAGGAGCTGGACCCTTCCAGTGAATCCCTTCCAGCTCAGAATATTCTATGAGAAAGCCAGTGACATTATTGCAGGTCTTTGGAGAAAAGCAAATAAAGCATAAACCCAACCCACTTTTGCAAGTGGGAAAAGGAATTTGTTTTTTCATCTTTTTATAGCCCGTTCTACCCACATGGGTCATTTGTCTTCTTTCTTTTAAGGCTGTGTAAAGTAATCAACAGGATTTCTATGCATCAGTTAGCATAATTTATGAAGTCCAGCAATCAGAATGTGGCCTTAAATCACTCCATGAGCTCCTCCAGCCAATTTTCCTACATTGCCTCAAGTGGCTGTAATTATTAAATTTTATTGATTATTAAATTGACATGAGGGTGGGGAGGCCCTGGCACAGGTTGCCCAGAGAAGCTGTGGTTGCTCCATCCCTGGAAGTGTCCAAGGCCAGGTTGGATGGGGCTTGGAGCAACCTGGGCTAGTGGAAGGTGTCCCTGCCCATGGCTTCCTCCCATTGTGGCCACTCCATCCAGCACCAATTGCTGCCTAGCTGGGTGGATGACTTTACCATCCTTCCTGGCATGCCATGGTGTCTCATGCAACAATTATTTCTGCCATATTTTGCACATGAAAATGACTTTAAAACCAAGAAACATGAAGGCAAGTGGCGTTTCACGGGGTGCACTTGGCATGGCATCACCGAGAAGCACAAAATCTGCTCGTGACTGGGCTGCTCCCATCATCCAGGAACATAATGAGATCCACTTTCTCAACAGGAAGGAATAATTTGAAGACCTGACTAAAACTACAAAGCAGAACGACCAGCAGAGTCAAACACATCCCTTTGTCACAAGATGGGAACCCAAAGGTGGGCCTGTCCAAGAAGCCAGGTTCTTTAATCCAAAATATGTGGAAGTGTAGCAGAAGCCCTTATGCCTTCAAACCAGGAACATGTGAAATCTCTGACAATTCCTCAGAGTGGGGAAGGTCATCCCAGCTACCATTCAGTTGCTTTAAGAAAATCATCAATATAATCAGCGTGACAGTTCAAAATTAAGAGAACTAAAGTTATGACCTGAAAGGAGGTGCTTCCTGCCAAAGGAGGTGGCTCCCACCAAAATGTATCATGACCCTGTGTCTTCATTTACTAAAAAAGTATTCTAAAACAGTACTGTGGAGGATTACCAATGAAATAGTCAGTGAGAAAGAGCAATGGCAATGATTTTTTTTCCCCCAGGGGTCATTTTTATTTATATATAATCCCCCTTTCCCTTATGACTTGAGATCCATTTATTCTTTTAATTTAATTTATGATTTTTACTTGAAAATAAAAGGGAAAAAAGGCAACATCTGCAAATGTATAATCATCATCCTCTTGCTATTGTAGTTTTTAGAAAAAAGAAACAGCAAAGCAGAGGTGGGGGGAACTGGAATGACTCTGGAATGCTGACTCCTGTATTTACATCTCAGTGTTTAACGATAGATTTCCACAGTTCCTTCGGTTCATCCAAGTGTCACGCTGCTAATTAAGATGCTAATGAAGACACAGAGCTGACCACAGTGGCCTGGGCTCCTCGTGGAGCTCCAGCTCCACATTTGGCTGCGGTTTGGAAGCGCCAGTGGAGCTCCGGTGCCTGAACTGAGGCCTGGTGGGTTAGAGCAGACAGTGGGCACAAACCACAGGGATCAAGGGGGGTGTTTTGTGGGCAGAGGGATCTGTTGGAGCACAAAGATGCCGTGAGGGGCTCAAGGGTTGCCATAGAGATGCTCTGGGCTGGTTGGACAGGCCGAGAGTAGCGAACACAAAACGCTCCCCGTCGAAGGTCTGAGCCAAAACCACTGAGGGGCTCAGCCTCTCCTGGTTGCCTTCAGTGAGTTGTGGATGATACCTCGAGAGCAGCACTCAATAGCTTATTTCTTGTCACCCTTTTATGTCCCCCTGAAAGGAAGGATTGCAGGAGATGGGTCTCAGCTGATCAAGCTGCTAAGATATGCTCCATTTCCAGCATAATCAACCCGGTGACTTCAAATCCAGGAGGGCATTAGGAGGAAAAGTCCTTCTATCACCACAAAGGCAACAAAATTTCCCCTGGCTCTGGAGTGATGGCTGATGTACAGCTGTGTCATTTTTCCAGGGAAGAAAAGCTCCATCCACACTTTGGTTGTGCTCACCAACCATTTCGCACTGGGGTAGAACAATGAGCTCGGCTTGTTTTCTCAAAGAAAAATGTAAGTCCATAGTGTTTCGCTCTTAAAAATAAATTTAAATACACTGAAGCTCTCTGTCAGACTAATAAAAAGCGTATCTTTGACATTTTTTCAATCTTTTCCCAAACCCTTTAAACATTTAAGCAGACAGCTCATCAGTGACATATTGCATAAATGCTTCACTGTTAGAAGTAATTTTTCACGATGAATCTTTAAAGTGCCAGACTATCTGATAAGTTAAATTTTGATTTTCTTTCTATGACAAATGGTTAATAGTTGTCTCAGAGTCTTTCTGCACTATGATTTTTATCTCTATTTTATTAGGGTAATAATAACATCTAATATACTCTCTCATATCTGTCTTGTTCTTTCTTAAGGTCAAAATTATATCCAGAGCTAAAAGTAGCAAGACACTTCTTCCTTTCTCCCTCTCAGTATTTTAAGGTAATAAATTACCATTTACAGGCAAATAATAGCAAATTAGGAAATCTCAGTGTGATATATATACACTTTAATATGTGCTTGGTAATCAGAAAACCAAGTATTGGTATGTCATTACAACAAGGAATTTTCAGCCTTGCAAGTTAATTAGATGCTATTACATCAGGCTATTTAATTGCCTTTCTTGCCAATAATCTGTGAAGAAGAAAAAAAATGTTAATTCCTCTTCTTCTCTCCGGGCAGATTTTGCTCGTTCATGTTTTATTGGACTTGTTCTTCTGAGTTTCACCTACTGGGAACCTCAGCTGCCTCCTTCAGAGGCACACATCATTTTTAGGGAGCAGAGAAGCAGCGGGAAACAGGTAATAACAGATCCAGCTCTTTGCAAGGAGCCATTCCAGGTGTGGGGACGGGATGGGGATGCAGCTCCCACAGCCACGAGGCAGCTTCATCCCAACCCCAGGGCTCAGGACAGAGGGGCTGCTCAGAGCAGTGATTGCTGCAGCTCAGTGATGGCTCTCACAGCCCAAAGACAGGAACTCTTTAGTGGAAGTTTATGTCCACACCTCTCTCCCAGCCCCTCCAGCTGTGGAAACCACTCTTCTCTGCCCCAACCTCTCCAAAGCCCTTCCCAAATCCATCAGTCATGACACTGCTTACTCAAGATGGCTTGATGGAGACAGTTTCTTATTTTTCAGTAGAAGAAACTGAGTATAAATTGTTTGTCTGAGGTCACAGACTGAATTGTTATCAAAGGCCAAGACTGGCCAGGGCATTCCCAACTTCCTGATTTGCTCCTTAATCCCTAGACAAAGCATTATTCTTCCCACCCTCTAAACTCTTTTATCTTCTCTCTTTCTTTTAAGTTAACCAAGAAAAACAGTCAAGAAAGTCAACAAAATATCTTTTCACAGTGTCATGAATCCCTGTTCTCCAGAAAGGAACGTAATTCCTGGCAGCACATTAATTATGCTGTAGGTTGGCATCCCTATAGCTGGTCCTATGTCCTCTTTTTACTGAGAAAAAAAGAGACATCTTATGCCATTTTTCCCATTCCTGTCAGCATAAAAATTAATGTGCTCAGCGATGGCACCCTCAGATCCTTATTTTCTGACAGAGATCACTGAGGTTACTCTCTGTTCTTTCCAAAATAAAGCCACCTTTAAAGTTCAGGGAAGAGTTCAGCATTTCATCAGAGGCAGCCCTGAGTTTTCAGTGGGTGGTGATGGCAAGATCAGCCCAGCAGTGACAGAACCACTCCTGCAAGTCAGCTGCATAATCTACATTTCCCAGGCTCGCTCAGTGTGATTTAGGTGAGTACAAGACTTATGGCTCTTGGTGGCCTCCTCCTGCCATCTTTTTGTCTGTGCAGGTCCCTCAAGGTGGAGTGGCTTGTCAGGGAACGGCTAAATCATAAATAATGAGCTTTTTCCTGCAGCCAAGAAGCTGGTTTTTTTTTTTCCTGCAGCCCATCCTTTCAATAAAAGGGGATGAAGGTCTGTGCAAGCAGGATCCTGGCTCTGCATCCCTTCCCTGCTCCAAGGCAAATGCCAAACACTAAACGAGTTACTTTCATCCTGCACAATAAACAAAAGGGAAGAGGCTGATTTTCCAAGCTCCACACAGAGCTCTGTTGACTTCCAGACAACCTTGCTCGTCCCAAGTTACCCAGGCAGGAACAGAATTTAGTTATGTAGAAAAACGTTAACAAAAAATGGATGTGAAAGCCCAAGAAAAAGGTATATCTGAATTTGTTCCCATTTTTTTTATATCCTGAAAATTAAGCTGGAGGGGGATATGAGCTGCAAGGAGCAGGACAGAGCCATGACAAGGAGGCTGCACTGTGGCAAAACATCTCCACCCCCACGGCTGTGCACAGGTGAAGAACAGAATCATGGAATCACAGGATCCCAGAATGCTTTGAGTTGGAAGGGATCTTAAAGATCACCCAGTTCCACTCCCTGCCATGGGCAGGGACACCTTCCACTAGCCCAGGTTGCTCCAAGCCCTGTCCAACTTGACCTTGGACACTCCCAGGGATGGGGCAGCCACAGCTTCTTGGGCAGTTCTGGAGAGACCTGGGTGCTGTTGGAGTTGGAAAATTGTATTTGCAAGAGACTGCTGTGGCCAAAATCACGGCAGCCAAGAGCGAAACAGGACAAATGTCCTGCTGCAGTGGAACTTCTCGTGTCACTGCTCTTGCCCTGCTCATCTGACAGTACAGGAGACAGAGTTCATGAGAATAACAAATATCTGACATTTTCCTTATAAATGTTTAATGTTTTCTAGGAGACACTCGACAAAGAGACGCAAGAGCTAAGCAACCTAGAGACCAGCACTATCCCAGAGGAGCCCAAGTGTTTAAGCAGCTCTAAAAAAATATGAAGCATTGAACTTTTCAGCTTGGACAAACACAGACAGAAGTGTGTTTGATCTTCCTGAACCAGCCAGGAATCACCCAGAAACCTGATATCCCACCAAAAGAGCTCCACTATCGCGTCACTTTTCCCCACGGGCTCAGAGGTGCAAAACACAGGATTGGGCACCATGGAGGTGACGATGCCAGACCACCTTTTTGTAGGGTTGATAATGATCTCCTGGGTTATGATCTTTAAGAGGAAAATATTAGAAAACATCCAACTATTGATTTATTATTAGCTCTGAATGCAAAAGGAACTGCATGGACACTGCACATTTCAAGCCGGCGCCACAGCACTTGGAGGAAACAGCCACAAGGTAGAACTCACACATATGTAACTCAGCAGATGACCTTTCCTACACCCTGCATTTACCTATTTTCAGATAAAATTACCTTTTTCCTTTTTCTTTCTTTTTCTTTTTTTTTTGTAAACAGGAAATTTAAAAAAAAAAATCCCCCATTCGGCACATTTCGTCAGCTGTGTGTTGCCTACCTAAGTCAATTAACAGAGGCACAGGGAGCAGTGCCTTACAGTGATTTCCCAGGACTCCTCTGGAAATGAGCTGACACATCTCCAGAGATTATTCCCCACTAAAGTAATTTTAAATAACTATATTAAAAAGCCAGTGGAAGTTGCAAGTAGGGCCTGATTCTGCCTCTCATCGCTGGCCCTTCGTATCTTTGGAAATCTGAAACGAAATGTACTTTAAATGTGTATTAAAACTGCCAGAGCAGTTGCCTTCAGGCAAATGCGATGTGGGACAGGAAAGCACAGGAATGCCCTGTGTTTGTCTCCATGGCAGAGAGGAGGGATTTTGGGAATAATATCCTCTGTCCTCCCCACAGGCTGCGAACGCACATCTACTCACAGCACAGGATTACCTTTGTATTAATCAAAAGCAGCTTGATTAAATCTGCACCTTTACAAAGAAGGGGAATTAAACCAACTGAAAACATTCATTCCAGGACAAAACTTTATGACAGACACTGCAACTTTGGGAACAAAGCCCTTCCCGAGCAATCCCACCTGCTCCGCTCGGCTCGTGCGCTCGGGAACAAACACCCGGTTACATGCTGAGGACACGGGTTGGTCTGATCCTAGAAGAGCATCAAAATAAAACCCTTTAAGCACAAAGTTAAACACCAGATGTCAAAAGGGGCAGGGGGGGCTGTGGTCTGGGGCACTTGCTCATGACTTTGCTCTTCGGAAGGAAGTTTTTTTAATTCCCGATCCGACGCCGTTGCGGAAGGACCTTTTGTCGAGAGGCGTCTCCGGGTGAGGCTTTAAAAGAGCCAGTTCTTCATCCCTGCCCACCTTGGCTAAGCAGCTACTCAGCAGGATCAGGCAATAATCAGGTTTTCCATACAGCTGGCAATTCAAATAAAAAGGATTGTTGCTCTGGAGATTAAAAAAACAAGCGAACAAGGGAAAAAAAAAAAAAAAAGACAAGACAAGGTAAAATTATAGATTCGTGTATTTGCCAGGGCTTGTTCACTATAAAAAAGCAGAGTAGAAACACAAAAACAATTTATTGTTTATGACAAAGATGAACTGTTATTTGCTAAGGATTTCTCATACTGAAAATCAGATTTTTTTTTTTTTTCATCGTTTTCCAGAAATCTTCACTGCATTTCTGGTATAAAATACTGACACAATTATGCTCACAGTATGATATGAATTGTTTTCTGTGATGGTGACCAGTTGTGACATGTGACACAGTTTCCCTGGAATAGCATCCGTGTTTATTGCTGTAAAATGAGACTTTTTTTTCAGTGAACAATGAAATAGAATCTTGTTGTAACTTGTGTGAAGTTATGTAGCTTAAATGACAGGTAAGAGAAAACAAAAATACCTGTAAAGCAGAAATCTGGGAGAGGAAGATTTCCACTAGGTCTGAGTGGTTATGGTAGTAGCAAAGTTTAATAATGAAAATAGAGTAATAGGAATTTTAAAAATTCTGGATGAAAATCCATGTAGGTTTCTGGACACATTCCTTCCACCTGCACTTTACAGGATAAAAATGCAAACTGCCTAAAAACTTTTACAGATTTGAACTGCCCTTACATTAAACTGCACTTGGATTATCACTGAATTATAAAATCCAAACATTTCCTGGCATGCCTATAGCTGCTGTGTGCATCTTTCACCATACCCTGATTTCCCAGCTGCTTGATTATCTATCTATCTATTATCTATTCCATCTCTAAAATTTCCTTCACTGAAATAAAATTTAGATTTACTAGTTTTAATTCAGTATCCTATTGCTTTTATTTAATACTCTTTAGTACTTTATATTTTTTTTGTTTGTTTCATGATTCTTAACAAGCAAGAGCAAATCCCAGCCCCTTCTGCCCTTCTGATGAGGGGTTTCCCCAGACTGAATTTTCTCCCTAACAAGAAGAAACACTTTTTTTACAAAAAAAAAAACCCAAAACCAACAAAACCCAGGCACAGAGAAATTCCCCTTTGAATTTTTAGCTGCTACCTCCCTAGACTTCCCTTACTGAGGAAATGACTTGTTACCTTGAAATGGACTAAATAAACTCAATAAATTGCAATAACTAAACTCAATTTTACCTATGACATCACTGCCACACAGAGATCCATTAGGAAAAGTGGCTGCTCAGATCAAGCTGTGCCCAAGCTATCCACGATCAGAAATGAAAGATGATTCAGCATTTACAGAAGTAAAAGAGAGAGAGGAGCCAGGCAATGGATACTTTAAGGATAACAGGGATTTCACATCCATAAAATAACCACTAGCCAGAAATTCTGATAACAGCAGATCACCCTAATGAAAAGATAATGGGGCAAAACACACCAGAGGAAACACAGAAATATGAGCTGTGGCTCCTGGAGCTGATTTACAGCCATAAAATACAGGGATCTAAGGAAGGCTTCGTCCAAAGGAGGGAAATTGGTCATCATTAGAAATAAAATATCTCATTCCACGTTGGGAAAGTCTTAGGTAGTGTCTGGGTGGCTTGGCCAGCAATGGAAAGGATATTAATATTATTTAACTGAGCTGCTCCCTTCAGCTTTACAGGCTGTTCTACTTTCTCTCATAGTTCAGTCAAATTTCCACTCCTATGAAATAATTCTCCACAGCTTCATATAAGAATTTCAACTTTCCCTATCCACTGACAGATAAATTAATTGGTTTATAAATAAGCTGTCAATAAGTGAAATTAACACATGTATCTAATTGTACCTATTTCATGTAGGCGAGGAATTTAGAAGAAATGAAGAGATTTATGTTTTTTTTTGTCTTCCATACAATATTTCAGCTCCCCACACTCCACATTAATTATGCACTGGATTTCTCACATGATTATTTTAGAGGCTTGCATATTTTATTAATAACTAAAGCAAAAATTGGGTTATACTCCAGGGAAATTAGGTAATGATAATTAACCAATAGCTTTAATACAAGGAACTTCTTTCATTTCATAGAAGAAAACAACAACAAAGAAGCACTCAAACCAACAAAACTAATTTAAATAAAACAGCAATTTAAAATACATGAAGCATCTCATCTTGAAGTAAGCAGGGAGTGGCACTTACCATGGAAGGGCCAACTGGGTAACCCGAGCACACGAATGTCACTGAGATCCAAAGAAGGAAAACAAAGTTTAGCCTGCATAGACTTCAAAGAAAAGAGGAGATTAATTAAAATTTGAACTGAAATCAAGCAAAACTACGTGAATGCAGAGAACAACACCGAAACCCAGCATATTTTCTCCATAAACCAAGTAACCAGCAGTGTCTTTACCTGCTCATTTTTCACTCAGGAGAGTGCGTGTATGTACATGCAGTTCTGCTACCAAATTCCTCGCACATCCCTTCAGTTCTTTCTTAGATGACCATTTTATACCAGAGTTCAGGAGTGAAAATGTCATCAAAGCTGATTTTATTATGACTAATTGGCCCTTGTTTGGCCTTTTCTTCTTGTTAAATGGGAAAATGGCAAGAACACACGTTCAGCTGCCATTACAAAACCACCGAGCGATTTCATTTAAAGTGTCCCATTAAATGTCTCTCAGGAGGGTTTATTGGTACGTCTGGACCATCACAGCAAACCTGGGCAAAGGTCTAAGGATTTCAAAAATACATTTCAAGAGTTTGTTGCCACTTCCAATAGATCAGGTTAAGACCTTGGAAAGCCTGGCAGCGAGGGAGAAGCACTAAAACTGCACTTCGAGTGGAAAGTTCCTCAAAGAATCTTATTACACTCAGAGCAGCCACAATACAGAACAATATCTATCTATCTGTCTTCTTCTTCTCCCTTTTTAAAATTTACATGCTTGGTTTTTAATGCACCCCAATTTTAAAAGTGTTTTTCTTTTAACTGAAGTCCTGTGGACACTTATTTCTGTTACATGCAGACATATCTCAGCTGACATTAAGTTTATTCAATCAAATCTGCTGGAGGATTAATGTATGGCTTTAATTTCCAATGCAGCAAATGCTTGCTGCCTGAGAGCATAATTTGTTGCTGCAATAGATTTAATTGTGTGACATTTTAGGGGCTGTGTGGTTTATCTGTACAGAGTCAGCCTCCTGATGTAGATGCACCTAATTCCAGGAGGCAGATTGCTGGAAGACCTTCAGGTGAGACTGGGAGAAAGGTATGTAAGGGCCTTTAAGAGTTTTTATAGAAAAATTCATAATGGGATCCCAGATTGTGACTGACAATTTGTTCCTCACTGTCCACGGTGGTGCTGATCATGTCAGTGGTTGAGATAATCCAGTGACTCCAGACTTTTAACAAGGATGTGCTTGTAGTTGCTGGTGAAATACTTCAGGATCCTTCAGGACCAGCAGGGCTATAGAAATAGGGATAAATTAGCCTCACCTAAACCCTGCAGTCTGCAATCCCTTAAGAAAACCTGACAGGAGAACATTTCACTATTTGCATATTCAGTCTGTGTCCCCTTATTCACAGAGAAAATCCTCTGGTTTGAATCGAACCTCCCGTTCCCACTCTACGGGACCTCCAGCTCCAAGGATAAGAGGATTAGTCCGTGTTTCTGCTGCAAAGAAAAGCCCTTTGGGTCAGATTCCGCTCTGTGTCAGCTTTCACTGCATCTGCATTTAGTATAACTCCATTTTCATACAAAACTAACCTTCACACAACTCTTTGTGAAGATGAGGGACAGGAACAGGCTTGTGATAAAAGTTCAGGATTTCCATGTTCAGCCTTAGACTCTCCAGGTGAACTTTGGTGCGTTACTAACTCAGTTTTATCATGAGTTGTTTGACCTCCTGGTGACCCTCCACTGTGCCTGCTCAGCACCTCCTATGCTCAGCTTTATCACATCCCTCTAAAAGAGAGGATTTGGCCACATTTCTGGCTCACAAACTTTGGACATGAGAGACTCTCCATGGGCACCTTCAGCATGAGCTGGTGACGGGGGGACAACCAAGTGAGGCCACCAAGCAGCTCCCAGGAGGTTCCAGGGAGACCTCAGAAAGGATGAAGCTTTGTAGAACCTGGAGCAAAGCAGCAGGTTATGGAAACTTCAAACATCATGGGAAGAGAGTTCCTGTGTGACTTTCTAAGGAAGGAAAAAGGATGATCATTACGCTCCTTAGGGATGTTTCCTGTGGTCCAGAGGACTTGGCTCTTATAGGAGACAGGCAAGTAATGTTTGGGGTTTTTTCTCCCCCACGAAATCCAAGAGAAGATTCCAGGTTTTCAAAGGCTTTGACCAACCACAAACAGCTTTCACATGAAAGAACCATAAAAACATGGAAGAGTTTAGACTGGAAAAGCTCCCAAGACCATCAAGTCCCAAGCACTGCCAAGGCAACCACTAACCCACGTTCCCAGGTGCCACATCCACATGGTTTTTAAATCTCTCCAGGGATGGGGACTCCACCACTGCCCTGGGCAGCTGAGCCAGGGCTGGACAATAAGTTTTGGGAAGACATTTTCCCTGATATCCAACCTAAACCTCCCTGGTGATGCAGATGGCACTTGGACAAGTAAGAATTATTGAGACATGACCACCCCAGAATGGGGCTCGAGGGGTTTGCCCACCCCTCAGACACACAGAATTGCTTTTACCTGAAGATTCAATCCCTCATATTTGCTTCTCCCTTCTTTTGGTTTATTTTTTCCTCGCTCTTCAGGATGCAATTTAACACACCACAACCGTGATTTGCATGCAGAAAGCGTATCTGGAGGTTTAGATACATCCCAGATATTCCCACTTCAGGTTTGGAGGAATCAGGTTTAACAGAACAAGTGGCAATTGACATTTCTGGCTGCTCCTCTCTGTCTGCAGGGCACCCAGACAGAGGCTTTGCTCCCAGCCAAGGTTCACTGACAGGTATCACAGGTCACAGCAATCATTAAGAACCACAATAAAAAACTCCCAGCATCCATAAAATTTGCATTTTAGGAGAATGAATTAGCAGCAATATCTTCCACTTGCCTGCAAAGCCGACGGCATCACCTCTTCCCTCCTGCTTCTTTGTTAAAGGAACAGTGCATGGAACCTTGTTACTGCTTTCCTCTGGTTTTCCCCAAAAAACCTATGAAACAATAAAAAAAATATTTTTTTTTGATGAGCCTCTCAGACCTTGCAACTTAATGAGCTTAACAGGCCTATAAGCTTTAGAACATGATATATCCTTCCCCCATCACAGCAGTCAATCTAAAGTATTTAAATTAACTTTGCTAAGGGAACAAAACGATAAAAATTGATGAACACACCAAACCCTGTCTTTGTGGTCCATTGGTATAACCCCAACATGAACAGTAGGTTCATGCTCTGGATAAAGGCAAAGTGTGGAATCTTGTTGTTTTCCTTTGGGATGCTTCCAGAGAAACCTCAGCATGGTTTTTCCAGAGAAAGCCTCCAGGATGTTTTGCTCCAAGCTCAACTTTTTTGTTGCTTTCAAGAACACAGAGAAACCATTTGTTCTGAGACCATTGCAGGGTGCAAGATGGAAACTAATCCTGCTCCCAGCATATAAATCTGTTACTGGCTCAGTGTTAATAGAAAATCCCAGCAAGACACGAAGACAGAAGAAAAACAGGAGGAGTCAGAAAGCAGGTTTATTCCTTTGGTCATTATTGCTGTGTTCTCACTGCCAGCGAGGGACACAACCAAACCTCTGCTTGCACCACTGGGATCTCATCTGCAGAGGCACAAAGGAGCTGAAGAGCTGCTGTAGATGCACACTTGACTGTCTCTGTGCACTGTCTCTAATTCCCTTAAACTTGGGTTTGATGTGGTTGCTCCACCTTTGGAAGTGTCCAAGGATAGGCTGGATGGGACTTGGAGCAACCTGGGCTAGTGGAAGGTGTCCCTGCCCAGGGCAGGGGTGGGATTAGATGATCTTAGATGATCTTTAACCTCTCTTCCAACCCAACCATTCTCTGATCCAGACAGAGCCCAGCCCTGGCTGACAGGAGCAAGGGGCTCTAATGCCAAAGGTGCAGCACTGGTGGACACAACTCTTGCCTCCCTCCTGCACTTGGTATTTGACAGGCAGTGCCTGACCATCTCTGACTAGTCCCCAAGCACGTGGCACTCGTGCCTGTGGCCTGGAACTGTCCTCTGTGCCCTTTCCTTGGCTCTTGTGCCATCTCCTTGGCTCCTGTGCCATCCAGGTGTTCTCACCATGTGCTCTCTGTGGAGGACACAACAGTCTCATCAAAGGTCAGGTGCATATTTTGCCAGTCCATTGAGGCCTGTGTTGGCTGCTGTGGATAAACAGCTCTGTGTTCCTGTTTCAGCTTCAGAAGTTCTCCAGAAGGAGGGACACGATTATTGGATTTCACGTTGGCTGCTAAAGCTGCTGCCCACAGAGCACAGTCGTGTCAGGGACACACTGCTCGAGCTCCTGCAGGCAGGGACAGCTCCCAGCTGAGCCCTGGCACTTAGCCCTGGCTTAAAAGATACTTGGTTCCTTTTTAAAACCTACTTTTAATGCAATTGCACTCAGACATCGCTCCCCTCTACGCCTGAGCTTGCAGGGGTTAATGCACCTTCTGACACACGGGTTTGATCTACGGGAGGGAGAAAATCAAAAGGCATTAAAGGCAGCAGAGGCACTGCCAGTCCTGCCTCCCCCTCCACAGCAGTGCCTGGGTTTCCTGGATGGATGCTCAGCAGGCAGGAGGGAAGCAGCAAGAGCTGTGTGACGAACAGGTCTGAGATTTGTGGACATACTGACCCTGCTCAGGATCCCTTTTTCCACCCGATTTCGAAGCACTTCAGCATCATGAGGGCTGTGCACGTCACTGTCCCAGCAAAGGGGACGGAGCTGCGGTTGGATCCTCCCATGCCAGGAGGAGAAGTCAGCCCTAAAGTCACGTTTTTGATGCCACCTCATCCAGGAATTGTCACCGTGTCATAGTCACCATCCTCAGGATCTGACAGTCTAAATCATCCTCTCTAATTATATATATTCCTTTTCCTGGTTACAATGTACACAGAGATGGTGTGGGCAGAGACAGCTTGAGTTTCCTTATCCCACTCCCAGCACGGGGCAGAGCTGTTGCTGATGTCAAAACCGATGATGGAAAGCGATGCCAAACGTCATCGTCTCCCACATCCCGCAGCACGTGGCACCTCACAGATCCCCTGCCAGGCCACAAACATCCACACCACTTCTGCTGATGCCACCACACTCGTGCCACATCCCACGTGGAACGGCAAAAAATAAGGTTTTTTTGGCGAGAACATATTTAAACACAGCAGTAATTTACGGATTTACAGATCTCCCGCGTTTTCGGTCAGGTTCCTTCGCACGCCTTCAGAGAAACAATCTGCACGAAGCCCAACATGAAAAACAAGCTCTCCTTGTTCTCTCTGCACCACCACCAAGTGTTAAAGCCATTTGATAATTTATCTGGAGGGACAAGAAAAAAAAAAAAAAAAAAAGAGCAGAGCAGACAAAAGTTGCTCAAACCATTAAGGGGAGGCTCAGCAAGGGAAAAGTGATGGTAATTAACATTTTTGCTGTGCTGATTTGTACACGCCAATGTAATTTATGCACGCAGAAATGTCTCAAATAGATCCTGCAGGAAGTTGCTGCCTAAGAAAAGATGTCAGTGCTGAGCTAAAAAGACACCTGTCAAAGCCAAAACCCAATTTCTGTTCAGATGCAGCAAAGATCTCGATGATCTGAGAAAGCCTGAATAGTTGTTGAAGTAGAAGGCAGAAAGAGAAAAGAGCCCAGATAGACAAGAAAAAGCAAAGTTTTTTTGAGGAGAGTGAGGAGAAAAGGATGTAGGAAAGTCTGATGTGACTTTAGAAGGAGAGATCAAACTTTAAAGGGATCAGACTTTAAAGGAGTCAAGGAAAACTAACATAAATATTATAAATAGTAAGGAATAGGGAGGAAGAGCTGGGTGGCTTTGAAGGGCACAATTTTTTCTGTATCTCAAGGTTCTCTCATGGGTAAGGCGAAGGAAGACAAGGAAAACATATCCAGTGTTTTCTATTATGCTAAGATGCCAGCAGAATATTCTGTCTCAAGCAAGTTTGTGTATTTTCACCGACAGAATCTCAGTGCAAACCCATTTCTTCCTGCTCTCCAAGTCCTTGGGATGTCACAGCAACAGCACTGTGTCAACCAGGAATGGACAAAAGGGAGCAAGGTGGGGCAAAAGCCAGAGCTGGCAGCACTGCTATCCCAAGGAATTATGAGAGGAGGCAAAATGTGGGACACAAACCCGCAGACCTGCAACAACTGCAAGGACAGAAAGGGACACAGAGGATGCTGAAAGCTCATCTGGATACTCAGCACCTACAGGCTGGACAGAAAGGGGGGAATTGCTCCCACCTGAGCAGGATTTTATGCAATCCAGAGTGACCTTCAGGAAGGAAAACAGGTCAGCTGGATGCAAAACATCTGTCAACAGGCTCACTGCCTCCACAAACAGTCCTGATCAGCTGGGTTGGAAGTAAAGTTACTTCTCATTTGGCAGAGAATTATGAGAAAATCTCCAAATCACAACTCAGGAGTGACTCAATTTCTTCCTGAACAGGCAACATTTGCGAGGCAGAAATCTCAGCTGTTCCCCAGATTAGCTCTTGGCATTTCTGGAGAAGGGTAAGATGCCACTTTGAATTTGTGACACGAGACCTAAAGTACCTTCAGGAAATAAGTGGCTACATCTGGAACAGCTCTCATCATTTGGAGGAGGTGAGAGGACACACCTTTTTTTTTTCTCCAAAATGCAGAGCTTTTTCCATCTGTCCTTCATGCTCTTTTAGCCCATTGCTATTTTCTTTCTCCTTGTCTGTGCCACTTAAATAAACAAGGATACTGCAGACTCTTTAAAGGAGTCGTTCTTTCCCACAAAAGCCTTTTGAAAGGAGGGATCTTCTCCATAATGACCCACTAAACAGAAAACAAACAGGCACTGAGCCCTAGAGCAAGCAGTTTTGTCGTGCTTTAAAATTTGCTGGTAGGGAGATAAAATCAAAGCCTGAGCCTGCCTTGCTCTGCAGCCTCTGAAAATGCCAGGCCTGGATGATTTCTTGGCGACTATCAGCGCTTATAAAGGTCCTCAAGCAGCAGAGGTAATGTGGCTGTCAAACATTTCGGTGCCCAGGCTGACGTGCCTTTTGTCTGAACACGAGCGACCAAGGAGCCTGATTTCCCCTTGTGTTCTCTCCCCCTCAGAAAAGGCTTCATCCAAAAATATCACACATACCAAAAGACAGGAGAAGTTGCAGTTTCCTCACTGAAAGCCTCTTGCAGCCGACTGGATTTTTCTTGCTCTGTGCAAGGGTTTCTTTGTGCCCAGTTATGTTTCGGTGTGTGATGTAACTCCTCAAGAAGTTGTATCTGGAAAGAGACTTTTAACGAGGGCCTGGAGGGACAGAACAAGAGGAAATGGCTTTAAACTTGAAGAGAGTAGGTTTAGATTAGATTAGAAGGAATCCTTCCCTGTGAGGGTGGTGAGGCCCTGGCACAGGTTGCCCAGAGAAGCTGTGGCTGCCCCATCCCTGGAAGTGTCCAAGGCCAGGCTGGATGGGGCTTGGAGCAAGCTGGGCTAGTGGAAGGTGTCCCTGCCCGTGGCAGGGGGTGGAACGAGATGGCTTTTAAGATCCCTTCCAACTCTAACCCTTCTGTGATTCTATACTTTGATATCTGTGTCTCTTTTTCTTCTATTACTAGCATGAATACCTAAATAAATACCAAACCTCATCTCTCCTCCTCTCTCCACCATCTGAATTCCCCTTTTAGCATCAGGGTCTTCAGGATTTTTACCCCTCCCCACAGCTGCCAACTTTGGAGGTAATCAGCTTCTTAATCAAGAGTACAGATTAGTAGGAATAAACACAAAATCCAATATTAGAAAAGCTCATGTAACCTACTCTCTGAGGAACAGGGAAGGCCACGGATGCTGAGGATCAGGATTGTTCCCCGAGACAGGACAGTGGGTATTCTCCAGCTACTCACTAGAGAGTTTCACTGCTCTGGTCTCCCAGGAGAAGCTCTGAAGGCACAGCACATGAAAAGGAGCAGCTCTCCATTCAGCCTGGCACTGCACTGACTGCCAGGAGCAAACATGTAGTGCTCAAAAAACCCTGTGCCTCTTTCTTCCTTCCAAAGGCCCTTCCTGCTGACAGCCCCCGCTTTCATTTGAGCGCGGAAGGTTCACGCTTTTAAACCCAATTCCCAGCTCACAAGTACGCTGCAGAAATGACATGCTGGACTTCAATGTCGCACTTCTCAATGAAGTCTGAGCGTGTCCCAGCTCTGAGGGGTGAGGAGAGACAGGGCATCGCTTTCAAAGGGCTGAGGGCATCGTTTTAAACTCAAGAAGTACCAGGAGCTGGAGGACTCGGCTCTGCAGCAGGCGAGGAGCACACCTGAGTTAACACTCTGTGGAAGCACCACGTGCTCCCCTCAGCTGGGCCTCAGCACTGAACGGGTGTGGTGGGACCCCAGGGTTTATGGGTGTGAGGATGTGCCCCAGGGACAAGGTGATGCTTCCCCTGGTGCTTCGTGAGCACCATCTCCACCAGCTCAGGGATCTCTGCCCAGGGCTCCTGCCCTTCCTCATTGCCTCAAGAGATCAGAGATGCTCCAACAAGCACAACAAATTATGAATGAGCAGCTAAGGGAGAGAAGCTCCCACAGTCCCAGTTACCGCAGCAGGAACGACACGACCACATTACACGTAAGAGATCCCTTGAAACTCAGATAACCCCACAGTTCTCTGCCTTGCCAAACTCCATAATATCAGCATTGCCTGAGCCATCAGGACAAGAGCTAAAAATACTCTGATCCAACCCATTGCAGGCTCCTGATGTGAGGACAGAGTCTCTTAACATGTGCTCTGTGGAACTGTTGCAGTGTGTGGCCTCGGGGCAAGTCTGCACCATGGGCCTGACACCGATAACCATGTGGCCAAGAGGCTCAGCCCAAAGTTTTCCCATTCCCCTAGAACAATTCACAGCTCAGCCCTCCTGTGGTTTCTTGGTGCATCTCAGAGTCAACCTCTCCTTTTTCAGTGCTGAACTATGCTCTTAAGCCATATCAAATCGCTTTGCAGTCCCTGCACTTCACGAGCTCCAAAGTGGATGTTCCTGTTCCACATGTCAGGGACAGGAGACACAGACTGAGAACTTTGCATCTCCCAGGACTATTTTCTAACCTAGAGCCTCCCCCCAGACCCCACTGACACATTTGGGGTGGTGTAGCCCGAACAGGTGCTGGGGAGGGGTTTTGAAGAGGAGCATACTGTGCTCATGCAGTGTCATGTTCTCCACTGTCCTTCTGTGCTCAGTCCTATTTTCCACACGAATGGACTCAGAACCAAAACAAAATACATTTACTATGGTTTTCTTCTGCTGCACAAAGTGATGTTTTCATAGAATCCTAGAATGGTTTGGGTTTTAAGGGGACCTTGAAGATCATCTCGTTCCACCTCCTGCCACGGGCAGGGACACCTTCCACTAGCCCAGGTTGCTCCAAGCCCTGTCCAACCTGGCCTTGGACACTTCCAGGGGTGGGGCAGTCAAAGATGCTCAGGGCAATCTGTGCCTCCTCACTCTCATAGGGAAGAATTTCTTCCCAAAATCTAATCTAAACCCACTGTTTTTGAATTTAAAGCCACTTCCCTTTGTCCTTTCACTACCTGCCCCCCTCTCCAGCTCTCTCAGCGTCTCTTTAGGTACTGACAGGCTGCAATAAGACCATCCCAGACATTTCTTCAGGAGGTCTTCTCCTTTCCCCTTCCTAACTTCAGCCATGTGGGGTTTTTGTCTCTTGTCTCACTAATATTTCCCTTTAGCTCCAGGTTCACCTGCCTGTCTCTGCCCCCTGAGAGGAGTTTTTCCTCTGTGCTCCCAGAATCCATCATCCACTCCAGCAGGTTGTGCCCAGGCTACGTGTCTTGAGCAGTCTATTCTGGACAATACCAGCCCCAGGAATGACCTTAACTTGGAGAGAATATCCCAGACTCATCCAAAGCACATTTGCTTTTCCAGCCTCCGGGAAGCTCGGCGAGGCACGTCTGCTGAGTGCAGGCTCTCCAGCACGGAGGGAAGCTGGCCAGGCAAGCCCTGCACCCTGCTGGGGATGAAGATGTTACAGTTGCCTGGGAAACCACTCCATGGGATCACTAAAAATGCATTCTATATGTTTGCCTTCAGATACAAGATTATCACCTTGTCCATGAGCAGTGTCAGGAGAAAATCCTGCGACGGGATAAGCTCAGGCTGGAACCTGCAGGAATCAAATAACTCTTTTCACAGAGATAAATCCAATATAAAGTGACTCACGGTCCAACATCAACCAAATGTGCCCTGCAAGGATAAAGGTGGGCCACAGTCAGAGCATTAAAGCACCTCATTCCTCAGCCAAGGACACAAGGATACAATCCATTAGTCTATTATTGGCAGGTTGAGGAACTGTCTGAGTAGGGAGAAAAGATCTATAATCAAAGGAGATGGGGTTATTCAAGGACTGAGAATATTTATTTAGATTCAATGTTTTTAAATTTGGAATTTTTTTAACCTATTTTAAGGAAGAATACATTCAATAATTACAGCAGGAGCACTGGTAGCCACCAGGTAGCCACAAGCCAGGCCCAGATGGATGGTGGGGTAAAATCTCTGTTTGCACCTTCTCATAGCAATGAGCAATTCTGGACTCATCCAAGAAGTTGGAGCTCTGTCACATTCCTTTCCCAAGGTTTTCTCTGGCACCACAACAGTGACATTTCACACAAACCCCACAGACTTAATGGTGAAGGAATTCCAGCAAGAACTGGCAAATGCTGGTTTGGGGGAAATCAGGTTTAATAGCAAGCAGGAAGGGGGAAGAACTTAAGGTTAGGTGACATTTTATTACAAAATAACAAACCAACAAGTCAAATCAGGACTAGGTTGTGCCTAAATATCACAGATTCATAGAATGGTTTGGGTTAGAAGGGACCTTAAGGACCATCTCATTCCAACCCCTTGCCATGGAAATATGGTGGGGGGTATTAGACCAGTTTTAGAGGAGAAAGAGCAATAAAAAAGAGCAAAATATTGCTCAAAATTTCCTATTTCTGGCAGCAGTTTAAACAAGGAACCCGGTACAATTTCACTGCTTGCTTACCTTCAATCAAAGAACAACACTGGGCTTTAATTCCTCCTGTGGGTGTAGTTCAGCTCCTAAGTTAAAATCCAGGCTTAATATCCTCTCCTCATAATTTAGGTCACGGGCAGAGAAGCAACACAGGAAACAGAGAGAAATTTCAGGCTTTGCAATAGAGGCTAAAAAACCCCATCCTGTGCTTGAGGCTCCCGGGGCAGCAACTGCAGCCGCTGCTCTGCTGGGAAAGAGCCAAGCCTTGCAGCCGAAAAAGGGTTTGAAGTCCCTACAGGATTCAAAACTGGGGTTACCAGGCCTTTGCTGGGGTCTGTCTTCAGCCTCTGAGGTTGTCTGACTGGTGGCTGAGGTCAGGAAAGAGCCTGTTCTGCTCTTGGAATGGCTCATACCCTGTGGGCAGCCTGAAGAGCAGGCAGAAAGGCCAACATAGCACTGGGAGGGCTCCATTTCCAGTTCCTCTCCTCTGCCAGGGACAAAAAGAAACAAATAGGGATGTTTCTTAGGGAGGATCCCAAATCATTGGGATCATCCAGTTCACGTGGATGATAAAAATGAAGGAGGAAAGTGTTTAATGGAAGAAAAAGGTGTCTCAGTGAAAGGTTGGGAGAGCTGGGGGTGTTCACCTGGAGAAGAGAAGGCTCCAGGGAGACCTGAGAGCCCCTTCCAGAGCCTAAAGGGGCTCCAGGAGAGCTGAAGAGGGAATTTTCACTAGGACAGGTAGTGAAAGGACAAAGGGGAATGGTTTCTCACTGAAAGAGAAATAGATTTAGATGAGACATTAAGAAAAAGTTCTCCCCTGTGAGGGTGGGGAGGCCCTGGCACAGGCTGCCCAGAGAAGCTGTGGCTGCCCCATCCCTGGAAGTGTCCAAGGCCACGTTGGACGGGGCTTGGAGCAACCTGGGCTGGTGGAAGGTGTCCCTGCCCATGGCAGGGGGTGGAACGAGATGATCTTTACTGTCCCTTTCAACCCAAACCATTCTAGGATTCCATGATTAAACAGCAGATCAGAGCAGTACCGGGCTGGGAGCACCTTGTGTTGGGTTTTTTTCCCAGTCCTTCACTTCAACAATACGAACAAACCACATCACCTTCCCCTCCGGTCCCTGTGACACAGTTACACACGCCCTCATCAGTCAGTGCCATGTGACTCTCTGCAGTTTATGATGCTCATACTCATCTAAACAAACAATAATTGCATTGCACAAGGCTATAAACTCCACGTTCTGGGGGGTGTATCTTTATTAAACTGTGTGTCTACACGCTCTTACTAACTTATACAGCACCTTTCTTGTTAAATATAACAGCAAAATAGAACTGAGTCTTCCATTCCTAATGGTGGGCTGGGTTTGTTTTTATTGCCAAAATGCATGTGACTAAATTTTTGAACATCCCAAAATCCTCTGGAGCCTTAGATGAGCAGAGCAGCCTTACAAGGCAGCCCTGGGGTTTTTTGCTGGGTCACCATCAGGCCTGGGCAGAGATTGTTCCATCCAGCTGACCCAAAATGCTGCTAAAAACACAGTCAGGTCTTTCAACACTGCACAGACCAAATTAAACTTCCAGGAATCTGCATCCAACGGATTCCTGACATACATTTCAAGTATTATTTTATTTTATCTTATTTTATGTTTTTAGTCTTTTTTAGTATTTCAGCTCTGGCTTGATTTGATTGAGATTTTCAGGAGCAAATAATAATAATAATAATAATAATTAATGAAGAATAATTAACCAAATCCCAGGGGAAGGTGCCATATATTTCAGTTTACAGCTGGTGACACTGGGGAGAACACAGGACTTTATGTGCCCTGTTACCAACTGGCCTCTTCGTGTGGGAAAAGGGAAATGAAAAAGAAAAGGAGGAAAGGAAAAACGGAGGAGAAAGGGAAGGCAAGGTTCAATTCTGCACATTTTCTTCTGGTCTAGCATTAACTTGGAGCAGGTTCATTAAGCCTGGCTCCACTGTGACAGACACCCAGCTGCTCCAGCCCTTGCTGCCAACGCGATCCCGGTGAACCGAAGGGAGACTTCCAGGGGCTGGGATGGCAATTCCCACATCCCTGCTCACACAGCTCCTTGGCCTCCCAGCAAGGGCTGCCAGTAAGGCTGTCAAATTAGGGAGATGGTGTCCTGTAACGTGGATTTCTTTCCTGTAGGTGGGAAAACCTCTTCCCTGCTGGGCAGGGAAGCGCCAGAATCGCCACAGGGTGGGAGCTGCATCCACTGCCTGCAGGGAGGGAATGGAGCTGCATCCACTGCCTGCAGGGAGGGAATACACACCCAGTAGCAGTGCCTGGATATCCAACCTGCTCTGGAGACTCACTCAAAAAACAAATATACAGCTTCAAGGTATCGTAGTGGCGCAGCAATGCCAGTGATGCCACCAAACCAACCCTCACATCCGTCCTTTTCCATCTGTTTGGGCACTCTGAGCGAACTCCCCAGCCCTGCCAGAGCAATGCAAGGGGAACGTGCAACAAATCAGGTAACACAGAGAAAATCACTGCCAGAACAGTCGTAGCAGAGGCCTGAAATTCACTTTCACCTTCTTTTTTTCCTACTGAAGAAGCAGAAGCTGAAATACCCCGTGAGAGCTCCACACCATGAGCAGAGAGGATCTCACCAGAGAGCTCTGTGAGAACAGTTTTTTCTATGCAGAGAGGAGAAAATTAGTGTTTGCTCAGAAGAAGAAGTAGTTTTCAGAGAGAAAAAAAAATTAAAAAAATAGGTCAGAACAGAAATTCTGTAGTTTTAGTAGGAAATACTAAAGTATTGCTGAAGCCAAGCAAGTAAACAGAATGGTAAATAACCAAAGAAGACTTTCACATATTGCTGGATAAGTCACAGGTGTTTTGTTGCTGGTTTTTTTATAATTACTTTTTTTTTTCATAGTCTTTCTGCAATTAAACGTCCCTACACATGTTTTAGGGAGAGCAATGCATTGGAAAATCCCACAGTGCTGGAGAAGCAGCCTGTGCACATCTCCAGGTTTAGCAGGTCAGAGACATCAGGATTTTTCTAGGGAGAATTCTGGATGCTGGTTAAAAACCCTAAAAAAATCACAGGGTTTCTTCACTTCACATCAACTGTTCCCTTTTCCTGTTCTTCTGCACATAAAGCAGAAAATGCCTGGACTGAAACCTCCATGGGAAAAAAAAAAAAAAAAAAAAAAAGGTGATGTTGCTGCCTTGGGGGTGCTGCTGGAAAACTCTGTGTGTTCTTTTGTCTGCCTCTGCCTGTGGAAAAATCCATCAGGGCTTAAGGCTTTAGGGCTTTCTGCAATTATTTTATTCTGTGTTCAGTGAAACCCAGGAATCAATATTTATTGTGCACATCACAGTCCTGTGTTTAGCCCCAAAAAGGGTTTAAATTTGATAGCCAGAGAGTCCATATGTCAACAAACATATGGGCTGTGTATGTCACAGACACTTCATAAGCACATCTCTTTGTGAAATAAATAGCTGAGAGCTTCAGGAATTTTTGGAAGTGCCTGAAAACAACAGGCAATTGCAAATAGGGTGCCTAAATCATTTGAGATTATAATTTCAAACAGGGTGTCTCTGCTACAGAGTCCTTTTTTACTTGCTTCTAGGACTGTGTGATTTATCCTGCACTCCATCATTGATTTTGCAGTGGTCCATCTCTTTTAGCAGAGCCCACATTTATTTCCATAATTAGGATCACTGCAATGTTCTGAGTTTAAAATTGTGACCTTTGCATCTCTTTAAACAAAACTTTGAGCCAGTATGACTGTGTTTTACACAGCTCTGTCCTGCAGTGGCAGGGACTTGGAAAAACCCTCTCCCAGAGACTTCAGCTCCTCACTCTTAATAGTAAGATGTTCTAAGAAAAGCAATTTCAACTTATTCCTAGACTGAGTGCCATGAAGGGCTCCATTTGTCTGCAGCAAGCAGGTATTGACCATTCCCATCCATCCCTGTCCATCCCTAATGCATTCCCTCTGCCCATAGAGATGGGGATGGACGTGTTTTCTGCCTGAAATCGCAGCTAGAAAAGTGCATATTAAAGAAATTACCTTGGAAAACATGGTCTTTCAGTCTTCCCCCAGTTTTTTTCAGGGACAGGGAGTAGAAAACTTCTGAGACAGGAGCAGGGGTGGGAGCCCATGACTTCTGAGGTGATGTTGAGTTGGCTGCAGGTTCCATGATGATGGGAAGTTCTAGGCTTTCAGCAGTGGTGGCTTTTCACTGCCTGTCAAATAATTTAGGAGAAATCATTACAATGAGAAAGTCAGTTAGAAAAGGCATTGACATTAAAAAATGTCCTCAGATGAGAAATAAAGGGTGCTGTGTCCCAAACTTGGGTAAAGCAATGGCAGTGATGTCCTTTAAAATACGAATCTGTGATTTGCAGCAACTTGGTCTGCATTTCTTTAGGTAAATTATCAACAGCCCGACCATGAGATTGTGCTGAATACAGATTTTCAACAAAAAAGACGTGGAAAATTGTACAGACTAATGTCCATAAAGAGAGATTTCAAAATTGAACAGTAGCACCAATTATTCTTGGAAGCACCGGAAAATGAAGGCATTTCCCACTAGGACTGGATGAAGCAGTCAAACAGCCCAACACCTGGGCTGACAGTCATAAAGTTCTCACAAATCTTGATTGCTCTGCCAATGTCTGCTTCCAACAACTCGTTTGCAAGAACTTGGCTCTGCAAAAGCTGCTGATCCACAGAAGTCTGTGGCCATTCACGGACAGTGAAGTGAGCCTTCCAGCTTTCCATGAGATGGAACTACTGCCAGCTGTTTGTTGTAGCAACAGGAGTTTGTCTGGAAGTGTCCAAAGGTCTTAACTGCTGTCTGCAGCCAATTCACATGGCAAACGAGGAAAAAGAGGAGACACAACAAAGCAGAGACTACAACGTGGAATTTCGACCCTTCCAGGATTACCTTCTGAGATGTGGAGAGCAGTGAAGACAGAAATGATGGATGAAATAATTGTGTGAGGCATTATCAGGCAAAGCTAAACCTGTCTTGTGTTGCAGTTCATCCCAGCCAGGGAGGAGGGCCAGGCTGCACTTTGCTTTCTAACAAACAAGAAACAGCGTCCCTGCCTGTCCTCGAATTTTTCAGAGGAGATCTTCAGCACACAATCCTGAGAAAGCACCTGTCAAAAAAACAGGTGTCCCCAGCCACAGAGCACTGTGTGAACATTGATCATAATGATGATTATTTTGCAGTTGGAAGAGGAATGTATTTAATACCAGACAACTGGGGATAATGGTCCTTTTCCTGACAGATTTCACCAGAGGTCACAACAAACCCAGCGTAGCTCATGTCTGTGTGACAGGATCTCCCTTCCTGGGGGACATCTCTCACCAGCAGTGAGTGAAATGCCAGGGGACGTCGTGAATGAAGACAGAAAAGGAACTAAATCTCACCGAAGAGATAAATCTGCTTCATCCAGACTTCCCACAACAAAGGAAGAAGCCCAGCCAGTCAAAATTTCATGACTGGATTTATAACGGGTTCTGCAGCCAGGCAAGCTTCCCCTCCTGATGTTTGTGTGATGCACCCACCACCCCTCCTGCCCAGCCCTCCTCACCTTCTTTCTGCTGAGGCATCTGTTGCTTTACAACTCTCCACTAGTACTTTTCCTGACCGGAAAATGCTTTCCCATATCTCCCTCCGTTTCCTAGAGCAGCATTTCAGTCCAAAACCACTAGAAATGGGCCTGGAATGGAAAATCACGGGATCACAGAATGCTTTGTGTCAGAAGGGACCTCACAGACCATCTCATTCCCCACGGGCAGGGACACCTAACACTACACCAGGTTGCTCCAACCTGGCCTTGAACACTTAAAACTCCAATTCCTTCTTTTTTTTTTTTATCCATTCTCCTGCTTTCCCTCTGCAATCAGTTGCTGCCTTTGCACAATTCAAAAAACTAGTGGATGTGGCACCCATGTGGGACATGGGTGGCCCTGGCAGTGCTGGGGGAACAGTTGCACTTGATCTTAGAGGCCTTTTCCAACCTCAATGATTCTGTGATACATTTGGTACAAGCCTGGCCCACTCCAGGACCACTAAAGCTACTTTAATATGTACCATTAATTTCAAGGTGATGGAAACGAGTGCAGATTTCAGGTGACATCAGTGATGGTTATGAAATATAATCATTAAAATGCCCCTTCCCTGCCTCTGCCAGAGCACTCACAGTCACTGGTTTTCAAAAATAACTTCCCAAAGTGGTGTTTTTGCAGCAGCAGAGCAGGTGGATCCGAGACCTGCAGTTAACGCAGCTGAGTGTGTGTGTGCAGGAGCACTCTGAGCCAGCTTGTTTTCCCACTGAGGTTGATGTGAGACCTTCTTTTGATTTCAGTCATGCAGGGTTGAAACACTCAGGTGGTGTTTATCCAGTGAATAAATGAGAGATGGCACAGGAGTGTCTGAGTGGATTCAAAATCACGTGGCAAACTCGGTCAGGAGCAGCAGCTTCCAGGGCTGTGACACTCAAGCCAGTGAAAATTGTATCAAAAGCAAGATTAAGATAGTTCTTATGTACACTGGAACATGGTTTAGTGATGAACATGGTGGTGCTGGGTTAAGGGTTGGACTCAATGATCTGAGTTTTGGACCATATAATGAAGTTTTCTAAAACATTAACTGAGCTAAACCAGCGTGGTCTCGTTTTCAGCACTAGACTAATTATTTACATCAGCTAAATAACTCACTCCTCTCTGAATCCTTCCTAATAAATAAATAACTACCCTGGAAAAAAAAAAAACTAGGTTTATTTTCATGTAGCCAGAGAAAGGCATTTTGATTGCTTATGGCTTTTAAAAGTGCTTTAGATCTTCCTTTAAATTTGCTCCTTATGTTCCAGGAGCAAAGATCATTGTCAGGTTTGATGCTGCCCTGTAGGAGAAGACAACAGAAAGAGCTCTTGCAATTTTTTTTGTCTGCAATTTAGGAGCCAATTCGAAGATTCCAAAGTGCTTTAGTGTTCTGAACTAATCAAGGCACAGGATATATAGGTCAAAATTGAAATAGATCTGTACTTCCTAGAAAGCACAGAGCAATGCATCCCCTAGGAAGAAAACAGTGAAAAGAAAAAGCAGAAAGGAAAGAATATGAAAAATAACAGCTCCATCCCCTCCTCCCAGAACTGGAAACCTGTAAATTCAGATAAATTATGAGATATCTAATAGGTGCAAAACAAGCCCATCCATTAAAACAACAGATGGGAAACAACAGATCACAGGGAAACACAAAAGGCAACGTCCATTCAGGTGGGGTTTTACACATACGTAAACAAGAATATATAGAAATAATCTTCTCTATCTACATTCTCAGCCATCATCAGCCTGATTTGGCAGCACCCAAAGCCCTCCATCCAGGACCTTCTTTAATGCCAGGAAGATCCTGCAGCCCCTCACACCTTTCCTGGTGCCATCAGTAACTTCTGCAAATGATGATACGATATTCCAGATATTTCCAAGTTTCCTTGGCAAATATTACAACAGAAGTTGTCAGTGACTGAAAGCCTCAGTGTGATGTTGGTTAAAAAAATAAATACCTATTGATACAAATCAAATATTTCACTCCTCTTTACTTTTATAACTTGCTGCAAATCACTGACTGAGGAGAAAACACCGCACTGGCCACGGGCGTGTGAAGGTCCTATTTTAGTCAAGGCAGTAGAAAACAGGCTTTCATAATCTAATGTTTATGAAAGACAGAAAAGCAGGCTCATCAATGAAGAATTTGGGTGGTGAGGGGGCGGAGAGAATAATTTTCAAAGCATTTTTACAGCCAAAATTAAAATAAGTGCAATTCAAGCCATTCCACACTCAAGGTGGGTTTTTTTTTCCTTTGCATCTGAAGAATTAAGGAGTGTTCCCACATGCAGGAGGGATAAAGACACATTTAGTGCAGATGCTGAAAGGAAGCGTATCAGTGAACTGAGAAGTGATTATGTTGGACCCTTGGGCAATAAGGCTGTCACAAAATTTCCAAACAAGATGTGAGAATCTAGGACAGTTCTGCTGTTGGGTCACGGCGTTTGCTCCGCAGTTCCATTCCCCGTTTTCCAGTTGGAAATTAAACGGCCACGTTTCCAGCATTGAGTCATCCCCTGTCGCTGGGAACAGGCACGGAAGCCTGAGCAGATCTGGGGAGGAGAGGGGGGGTTGTGACAGCAGAACGTGTCACACAGGGGTCAGAACCAGACATAAAAGAAGGAGTGAAATGGGGGAACAAGAAAACTTCTGGCTTTTGCTCAAACCTACACCTCTCCAGCTACAAAACACTATTTCTCATAAAAAAGCTGAAGTTTTGTGCCTGTTGTCCACTTAAACCCCTTTGAAACGTGGGGGTACTGGTTCATAAAGTCATTCTGGGCACAGGAGATGCACAGGGAGGTTCCTGCAGAGGGCATTTTTATTGCTGAACTATCCCCTCTTCTCTCCTTCTCCTCTCCTCTCCTCTCCTCTCCCTCTCCACTTTTGTCAGGCTTTACAGATTGAAAGGGGAGTGAAATGGCACCAGTAAAATGGCACAAACCAGTTTTATTAATAATTAAAATGAGTGTTTATGTGGTTAAGAGGGAAAGTTGCCACCAAGTGCCACAGCCATCCCCAAGGCAGCCAGGCAAGTGCAATAAAATGGTTCTAATGTAGCATTTTAGGGCACCCTCCCCCCTCCAAAATATCCCCTGCACCCAAGGAACTTCCAAAGTCAGCAGAAATGGAGCTAATCCTACAGTGAGAGGGTAATTTCAAAGGGTAATTGGTGTCTTTTTAACCCAGAACTGTCAAAGTGGATTGAGAATAATAGAGCTTGACAAGGCTGAAGTTAAAAGAGAAATGGGAAGACTGATCTACTTCAGGGTCTGAATTTTAATGCTACGTTGGGGTTGCACTTTTAACAGGATAGTATCAAAGAAATACTGTCCTGTAAACAAAGGAGTGAAGGAAAAATGGTTTCATGCTTAAAACAAACCCCAAAAATGCTCAAACCTCAGAGTTTCCCCCTTAACTTGGTCAGAATGGTTGAATCTCATTTCTCTGAACAGCAACAATGTGCCTGATAAGAGCAAAGTGTTGGGAAGTGGAGGTCATCTAGAGTGATAAAATCAAATCCATTGCAGTGAAAAGGCATTTAAATCCACCTTCTCTGCACTGGCAACCTCTCTGTGCTGCTGAGAGGCAGATGGAGAGCTCTGCATTGAGAATGGGAGGGCTGAGGGGATTAAAAGCCTTGGTTCGGTTGAAAAGAGACAGGAAAAGTCATGGAAAGACAGAGAAATCAGAGATCATATGGACAGCAAGGAGCAGGACGTGAAGCTACAGAGAATGGAAGTGTCACCTTTAATTACTGACCCAGCAGCTCCTCAGGACAGGGGGGTGGGATGTTCACCCTCCCCTCATGGCTCAGAAGGGGGAGATTCCCAAACCTGGGAATTTTGGGGTTACATGGGATGAATTTAGGGAAGGACATGGTTTTCAAAGGGCTGAATGTCCTACAGCTCTACATGTGGCCCTTTCTCTAAATCCTTTCCTTTTGTGAACAAAACAATAAAGATTTAAAAAACCCTACAGGCATTAAAAAAAAAAAACACCAAAATACCCACCAATACCTAAACAAACCTGAATAAAACACAGCTTTAGGAATAACAAAGTAATGAAAATGCCCCATCCAACTCAGGAGTTACCACACACATCATCCAGGGGGTGTTTTGCTGCATCCAGCTCGTTTTAGTGGGGTTTGAGGAGCAGAGTTATGTAAGGCATGGAAGAGGATGATGTAAGATGCAGAAGGATTGAGCTGTAAGAACACTAACATGTTCCCCAGAGGCCTGAAATGGCACTATTTATATACCCTTAGATATTTTTTTGCAATGTAGATGTGCATAGCTGTGTCATTATCTAAATCCAAATAGCTCAATTTAAGTTGGGGGTTTTTGGGGGCTGGTTTAGATAAAGTAAAAAAGCCCCCAAACCAGTGACTAACACATAACCTTGAGTATTAATTCACAGGCAGATCATGCAAGACTCAGCTGCCAACACCAATTTCAACACACCTTTAAAAGTTTAGCTCCCATTTACCCTTTAGATTTGGGACTGAGAAGAAAGAAGAAATAAAAGCATTTGTTTTTAGGGGGACAATATTTAGAAAACTCAGGTAGTAGTTTCTATAATACAAGTAAAACCCACACCTCATTAGCGGTGTCTCCTAATGAAAACATCCTTAATCCTTGAGCCTCCCTGCTCAGTATTTGGATATATATCTAGTATTCAAAATACAATTATTTACAGTAGAGCTGTCTTTTCAGTCTTTCTAATGGTAAGTAAAAAGAAACATCTTGACAGGACATTTCTACTTAAAACTGTCCTTGTTTTAAATATTGGGATTTGAAACACTGACCACCCTGTGATAGTGGGAATTTAAGGAAGATAAACCCACCTGATCCTCTTTCCTCTTCAAAAGAGGGACGTCAAAGGCCATAAATTTTTCTGTCTGAACTCCCTTCTCTGGTTGTTTCTTCTTGTGATTACTGTTTTTCCTTTAGGATTTTATGCTTTTCCAGGCAAATATTTTCCCTTCTTGAATGCTGGATCTTGTCTCAGGAACCCTGCCCTACCCTAGAGCTTGGCCACCAGCAGCTGAGCTCGAGGAGGGACAGGAGGGGACACACAGAGAGATGGCATCACCCAGGATAAGAGAAAGCAGGCAAAAATGTACTGAATTTATTCAATTTAACAGCACATATAGTCTGCTGCTCCTCTTTATGGGCAGTGGATGATGCATTAATTATCTTATAGATGATTTCTGACTCACCATGAGGATACAGCCAAATCCCTGCAAGACCATGACGGGCACAGGTGATTGTGGATTTTTGGATGGTGCACTCACAGCTGTTTCAATTCATTATAAATGAAGGAAACAGTACTCTGGCAGAAATCCTGTGAAAGAAATGAAATTTTGACCTCCAGCCCTTCCACATTTCACTTCCCCCCATGCAAAAGCAAATCCAGAGGTCAGGAAACAGGGAGTAATTTTTCAGCTACTTTTTGCTCCCCTAATTGCCCAACCTTTCCCTCCCTCCACTCCCCCTCTGCCCACCCTTCCCTGCTCCCCAGGATGCACACAGGGAGCTGCCAAACACCCTCATCATTCCTCAGCAAACACAACAGGAGCATGTGCTCTACTTTGTTTTCCCACCAGCTCTGCTCTTGCCTGAAGGTGCCTTCCCCTGCTCCATCATTTTGTGTTAAGAGAGAAGAGAAATGCAAGCGACACTCATTTTATAGCTCAGCCACAGGTAAATTATCTGGTGAAGCAGGTGAGCACTTGGCTTTCCTGCCTTTCATTTTTCTTCAAGTGAAAATAAAATGTAATGGCTGCACTGATTTATTATTACCAGCAGAATGTAGCACAGGTATCATTTGACACCGTGTGTGCCTTCATAAATCCTTGGCTGAATGACAAGCCCCATTCCATGCAGTTTAAGGCTCCCCCCGAACCTCTGCCCCATAACTGCAACAACTTTTTGCCAGGAAACAAATTTCCTACAGCCCCAAATCTTCACTGGGAAGAGTCCCTGTGGTTTCTGGGACATGTCTTTCCACCCCCTGTCATGGGCAGGGACACCTTCCACTAGCCCAGGTTGTTCCAGGCCCTGTCCGACCTGGCCTTGGACACTTTCAGGGATTAGGCAGCTTCTCTGGGCAATCTGTGTCAGTGCCTCACCACCCTCACAGGGAATCCCTTCCCAATATCCCATGTAACCCAGCCCCCTGTCAGTGTGATGCCATCCTCCCTTTTCCTATCAAAAACCATCCCCATGCTCCGGCCCACAGGATAACAGGGGTGGGTGAAAATTGCTCACCCTCATTTTTCTAAAACACACCTTCCAGTTGTTCCCTTTATTTTTTTCCCCTCATTAAACAAAAGAAATCATGGAGGGAAAGGAAGGAGAAAGAGAAGGGGGGGTGGGGGCGGGAAAGGAACATCTTAAATGCGAACGTCAGAATGTTGAGAGCAGAGGGATCCAGGCTCCCGCTCGCACACGGGGCTCTGCGGTCACTGGTCACTTCCAATCAGCTCCTACCACCAGCTAATGCTCCCTGTCAGCCAGAAACAAGGAACTCTGGAGAAAAATAAGTTCCACACAGAGACTTTGGGTTTGTTTTCTCGTGGTACTCCAATGGCCTGCAGGAAAGGAAAGTGTCCCCGCTGAACTGAGCAACTCTGCCTTAGATGACACTGCCAGACACTGGCTCTGCTGTGGGCCCAGCAAAGAGCATCCCCCTCTCCACGGTGGTGTGACAGGAGAGGTGCCCACTGTGGGATCAGCCTGTCCCCACTGACACACAGCTGGCATCGTCCTGGAGCTGCTCTGGGAGAGCCTCAGAGGCACTGAGGACAGGGGAGAGAAAACCACGGAAAACAGAATGGTTTGGGTTGGAAGGGACCTTGAAGATCATCCAGTTCCAACTCCCTGCCATGGGCAGGGACACCTTCCACTAGCCCAGGTTGCTCCAAGCCCCATCCAACCTGGCCTTGGACACTTCCAGGGATGGGGCAGTCACAGCTTCTCTGGGCAACCTGTGCCAGTACCTCACCACCCTCGCAGGGAAGGATTTCTCCCCAATATCCCATCTAGCCCTGCCCTCTGGCAGTGGGAAGCCATTCCCGTGTCTTGTCTCTCCAGGCCCTTATCCCAAGTCCCTCTCCAGCTCTCCTGGAGCCCCTTTAGGCCCTGGAAGGGGCTCTAAGGTGTCCCTGAATCCTTCTCTTCTCCAGGTGAACACCCCCAGCTCTCCCAGCCTTTCCCCACAGCAGAGGTGCTCCAGCCCTGGGCTTCCCATCAAACAAACCACAACTTCACATTGTCTGGTTTTTAAAGAGGCCTGGCCTGACAACGATTTCTGCTACTGACCTGACACAAACACCATGTCCCAGAAAACCTCACACTGCAGAAAAGAAATTAATTTTCCTAAAGTCACTTTTCAAGAGCCCCCTGGAGTAGCTGAGTCCAGAACAAACACTGATTTCTCTCCAGGTGCTCCTGATGGGAGACTCAGAAGTGTCCCATCACTTCCCAAGGATTATTTTGTTTGAACACATACTCATGTTCCCCAGTGCCTGCTCAGACACAGCACTGCACAGCAGTGATCTGTAACCTCCCACAGAGCTCTGCCCACCTCCAGAGGGACCACGAGGTCAGTAAAGACAGAAACTTTTAACAAAAATCTTCTATTTCTATTTTTTCCTATTATTTCCCTCTAAGGAGCAAGTTAACAATAATGTGCTGCTTGGAAAAAAAAAAGCAACAACAAATACATTTACCAACTGTACACAGTAATAAACTGATGGAAATAAGTTTATAACCAGCAGACTGAGATATTACTGACAACCAGATATCGATATGATTTAAAAAAATATCTTTGGACAGGCCTCTGTAATACCAGCAACTGTTTCATCTTTTGAAAGAAGTAATTTTCTTTTTGGAAATTTTTGAATCTGTGGTTGATTTATTTGGATTTTGCTCCATGAGATTTTGAGCACATGAGACTACAATGCAGGAAAGCACATCTAATTTTTGGAGAAACAATAATTACAGCTCCAATGAACTTCCTGCCCTCTGCAGTGCCTTCTTCTCCTGCTGCAAGAACACACTTCCCAACACAATGCTTGGAATGTTAAATTGGATGTTAATAAGTGGTTTAAACTGCATAATTCATGCTAATCTAAGGAATGTTTTGCCTAGACCGGAGCTGGTGGGATTGTTTCACCTGTCAAACTGTTACATGTCTACACGAGTCGCCTGTGATTCAACACAGCACATGTGTTGCTGCTCCAAAATGGTGCCTGGGTCCCTATTCATTCCCACAGATTCCTTAATATCCTGTTAAGTTTTTTTTTTTCCAGTCCAGATAGGTTTTGTAGCTAATTTTCTCACTTTTCAGCTCTTGGTGCAGTGATCTGTCACTGCTCACAGGAATGATGGAGAAAGAAAACTCAGTTTAAATTGGGATTGCAGTGCTGGGGAAATGGAAGCACAGCCATGGGAGAATAAAACAAAACTTGGAAGAGCAGCCAACAACAGGACAACACACCAAAACAAAGCCTTATTGATAGGAAAACAGGGTCACATTTGGTTTTGTCTGCACTTTCTCTTTGTAAAGGACTCCCTCAATGTTGATGACACCACACATTCCCCTCTAACGCCACTGGCAGGAGGCCACAGCTTCCAGGAACAGCAGAACCAGCATCTTTTCAAGAATCTGTTGAGCAGCCAAAGCTCCTGGTCTGGAAATGTGTGAGAAAGGACAAACACAGAACCACAGAATCGCTGAAGTTGGAAAAGACCTCCAAGATCCTCAAGTCCCACCATCACCCAGCACTACTGAGAATCCTGTTCTCAAGTGAAATGTCCACAAGTTTTTTGAACACAGTGCTGGTGTTCCCAAAGCTCAGCCAACTCTTGTTCTTGGTTATCAGGGGGACAATTAGAGGCTCCAAGCTTTTTAGTGGGATGTGAGGTGTCACCAACGAACATGGGAGAAGGCAGCTGGACTCGCAGTGTGTGAGTGACAGGCAAAACACAAGGCAGCACCTTTGAGGACCAAGCAGACACAGCCCCATAAAGCCTTTTCAGAGGTGTTTTTTAGGAATCATCAGACAAAACAAGAAGTTCCATCACGAATCTATAGCATTAACACAGGCCCATGTTCTTCTGTTTAGCTGCCCAGCTGTGCAAGAGTTTGTGCTGAACACACAGAAGTTCAACAGCATCAGAGCCAAAGTGTGCCATGAAAAGCTGAGAGAATGGCCAAACCAATGTGGATTCAACCCAAAATAGCAGCGTATCACCATCCACAAAATCTCAGCAGGTTTGGGATGGCTGACAGGGAGCCTGGGTAGTAATGAGGGGTGGTCAGATTGGATTTGGAGAGCCACAGATCACGTGTAGCTGTAAAAAGGTGGTGTTAGGGCATGGAAACCACTTGGCTACACACAACAGGAATGGAGTCACCATCCCAGCCTGGTCTCATCAGGGTCAGTACATGTCCCCACCACACCAGGCCACAGGCAGTTAAATAAATGAGTTACTCAATTCAGCAACTTCTCACTGAAGTGTTTGAATACAATGCCACACACACTTGAAATGAAAAAAAATTAAGCCTGTCATTTGATAGAGAAACACAATTTACAGTAATTATTCATGTCTGCAGAATACACATAGAAACCCCTTCCCCGAGGGAAATTAAAAATCCTATAAATAGCCTCACTGGAGAACAGCTGGATAGATCCTATACAATACCCAAGTATTTAGACTGATCCACACGTTTCTGCATCCCCAAGAAGATGGCAATTGCAAGCCTGAAATTCAGTTTAGATCCATGAAAAGTACAAAGGGAGAATGAGAGGAAATTGAAATGTCAGCGCGGCTGGACCTCGCGCTTCCCATTACCACTAAAAACTGAGGAAATGAGAGGAAAACCCTAAATTTCAGTGCTCACCATCACTCAAGTGCCTGGTCTGTTTTTCATGGGCATTTTCTATAATTTATTCCTTTGTCAGAAGGCAAAGTGGAGATGCAGATTGAAAACTGCCTTACCTGGAGTGTGCAGAGGGATGCAGGAGCCACAGTTCGACGCTGAGGGGCAGGAAGGTTGGCTTCACCACCCATCCTCCTGGGAGACCTGCTCCAGCTTGGGAATCTCTTGTCCATGCTTGCACCCTGTCTCTCACTGAATTTAAACATGCTTCTGCCATCCTTTCATTTGCCTTCAGCTTGGGAATAAAACACTTCAGGTTTAGAGTCACAGAATTGTTTAGGTAGGAAAAACCCTCCAAGGTCATTGAGCCCAATGATTAACCCACACTGCCAAGGCCACCACTAAACCATGTCCCCAAGTGCCACATCCCTCCCCATCCTGGAGGGATGGGGACTCCACCCCTGCCCTGAGCAGCTGTGCCAGCACTTGCTGTTTTACTCCAAAAGCATGCAAAAGTATTCCATAGCCCAATCCAGGATGGTAACTCCCACATCAGAAGAGGGTGGCTCCTGTAACACCATGTACTGTCATAGTCTGGTCCACATATATTTAAACATCAAACCAGCTGTAACCTTTGTAAGAAATTTTTCTGCTTATTTCACCTGATTTTGTCAATACATACACAAGAAATGACTTGTTTGGACAAATAACCTTTAGCAAAATTGGGTAATTATGAACATCCATCACGGCTCCACTGGCATCAACAACACGACATGAAGCTTCTGGCATGGAATGATTCCCAAAAAGGCCACATGAATCAATAGGGAAGATGTCTAATGTGAAGCTAGAAGGTGGACACCTCAGTGAAAAAATAAAATTAGATATTTTACATTAAAAATGTGTGTTTTGATGTGCGTGCATGAATGCACATGTGTATGTGCATTGCCACGAGTCTCTCATTCAGGTACCATAAGCATTAACCACATGCACTGCAGATGTTTTATCATTTTCCTCTGTAAAGGCACATACAACAAACATCCAAGGTAAAGAAAAATGCCTTCGTTAAGACAAAACTGAATTTAAAAACATTTTTAGCCTCAGGATTTGTGATACCACCAGAGACATTTCAGCAATCATAAATGTCAGTTATGGAAACCCGCTTAAGAAGTGACCTTTGTGCTGAGCTTCCCATTGAGAAGAAATTTGATTAAAGAACAAACAAATCTTTTGTGGTTTTGTGTGGGATTGATGGGAACTGATCTGTGCACCTGCAAAAAAATCACCCTCTCACTCCCACATTACCACTCAGGACAATGATATTTAGGAGCTTCTCTTTTTTTATTGGCACTGTGAGTTAACTTTCACTAGGTAAGTGAAAGCTACTTTTCAAGAAGTGAAAATTCCTGGCCATTGAAATCTGTTCTCTCCTATTATGCAGAAACCTGCCACCTCAGAGTTCCTTCGTTCAGGTAAATCTGTGTTGGAAAGCCTTGGGGTGCTGTTCTCAAGTCTGAGCAAAGGCACCCCACTGAGGGGAGGTTAATCCCTGACTGAAACGGTGAAAACCTGCCCCCTGTGGATCCTGCTAAAGCCCTGGAAAAGCTTTGCTACAGAGGAGATGGAGGGGTCACAATTCCAAGCAGAAATACTGATTTGAATGAAGAGGGACCTGTGGATGTCGAGGCACCAGAAGAGCTGGCAGGAGGACAAAGCAGTGATAAATACACCAGGTCATCCCAATCCCACCACGTCCACTCAAGGCATTGAGGTGGGAAAAGCCAAAAACTCACTGAAGCCATCAAGGGATGAATTCCCACACAAACAGGGCAGATGAAAGACACACGAGACCCCACCACGTTGGTTAAAATCAAACAACCTTGTTCTGTCTTGTTTCACATCAAGCCCTTCTGCATTAGCTCAGCTGAAATGTGAACAGCGTGACAGGGAATTCCCACGGCAATGGGATGCTCTGACACCCAACTGGAATGCAAAGGAAGAGAGCAAACCATGAGGAATAACAGCCTTCCCAGGACTGTTCACTGCTTAGAGCCTGGAACTGAGGGAGTTCCTGAATTTGCTGAGGTGTGTTTGTACCACCCTTTGAGGAGGGCAATGAGTTACAGCCTAGAAGTTGTTGGATTGACAATCTGGGTCTGAGTGAATCTGAGAGTCTGATTTTCAAGTCCCAGGCTCAGGTTGTGCATTTGTAAAACACCCACAGATGAGATTTCGAGTCTGTACTGTTAAGACCCATCTGAAAGTGCAGCTCTTGTTTGAGGAGTCTCACAGGGCCAAATTATACCACTTGCACGAGCACAGGAATTTGCAAAGGACGAGTGAAAACAAACACATTATCAGAAATGCAATTTACAGGCATCCAGTCAAAGGTCGATGGGAAAGCTCTTCCCAGGCTTCAGAAGGCAAATGGAACAGAAAAGAGGAAAACTCACCAGCATCCCAGCACATCTCCCAGGCAGCACCAGGAGCAGTCTCTAAAGCAATTCTCAATTAAGTAAGAGACTCACAGAATTAAAGTTGTAATACATTATTGATTGTCTACAGAACGAGCATCTGACTGACTGCAGCCAAGAATCCTTCCCTGAGTGTTGCTCTTGAACAGAGATTATATTAACAAAACAAAGAGGGAACTGGAGGATGGTATCTAACAGTAAATTCTGAGATGCTCTGGTAGCTGGTTTTATAGCAAGAAAAAGTGTGTTTGTTTGATCCAAAGTGACACGGTGGTTTAAGGCAAAAATATGAGAATATCTAATTGACCATTCCAGCCACTTTTTATGAGAAAGGCAATTTTTCTGCCCTTGTAACAACAGTATTGTTTTACTGCTGTGTAAAGTCACTTCTGCTTGCAACTTGCATCATGTAGCAGGTACTTGAGGTGGAAAATATTACCTAAAACTCATCTGTTTTCTGAAGTGTTCAGCAACAGATAAGTTAAAAATACATAAGCCATCATTATGGACACGGACAGCATACAGAGATGGGTGTTTCTAGTGCTGATGTGTGTTTTTGCTCCTTCCTGCAGGAATTACCACATCAGCACAATGAAAGATCTCAGCTTTATCATGAGTTTCCCTCAAAATTACTCTGTAAAGGGGTAAGTGTATATGTAGCCCTCTACAGAGTGCAACAGCTCTTGAAATTCTGCAGTAAGGATCAAAAATACCCAGGAAATGTATTCATTTCCTTAGACAAGTTTTTAAAATAATATTTTATTTTTTGAGTCAGTGGTATATTTAAAAACAATCTACAGTAAGAGTAAAAAGATTGTAGATAGTAAAAAACAAAGGTGTGATGACAATAAAAAACACTAGAGTATAAAGTTAGTTTCCTTCCTCCCTCCCAAAGCCCCATCCCACCATTGTCTGATATTTCTCAGAATTTAATATCTGAAAAAAAAATGCTTTTTTCCTTTTTTTTTTTACACTTTCAGTAATTAGGAAATTAAAAACACATAAAGGCATTCTTTGCAGGCACATTAATCCATTATTACATGAAAAGCAGGCACCATAAAATTGAAAACATTCTAAAAACCATCATATATACAAACACTGTACAGAATGATGGCACAAGGACAAAGTGATTCCATTCAGTTCATCCTAATCCAACATGAAATATTACACATTAAAGAAAGGAAAAAGCTCTTCCCATTCCTGCACTCAACCTTGGGGTTCAGCATGACCAGGAGTCTCCTACCTGCCTACTCGTTCCTTTCCCACGCGCTCGTGCCCGTTGGCAGCTCCGAGGCTTCCTTGGTTTACCCTGTGATGGACACCCAGAAGATCCAACTGAATGACAATGGCAACGGCTGATCTGATCAACAATGACTAATTTTATAAAGCCCATTAATCATGGAATCGCAGAATACACTGAGTTGGAAGGGACCCGCTCGGAATCACAATCCCTGTCCCTGTCCAGGACACCTCAACAATCACCACCCTGTCCCTGAGAGTGTTGTCCAAACACTCCTGGAGCTCTGTCAGCCTTGGTGCTGTGCCCACTGCCCTGGGGAGCCTGTTCAGTGCCCAACCACCCTCTGGGGGAAGAACCTTGTCCTGAGATCCAACCTAAACCTCCCTGACAGAGCTCCAGCCATTCCCTGGGGTCCTGTCAGCGGTCACAGAGCGAATAAGAGATCAGTGCCTGCCCCTCGCTGCCCATCAGGAAGATATTGAAGACCACAATGAGATCTCTCCTCAGTCTCCTCTTCTCCAGCTGAACACACCAAGTGCCCTCAGCTGCTTCTTGTACAGCTTCCCCTCAAGGCCCTTCCCTGTCATCATGACCTCCTGCTGAAGACAAGGGCAAAGAAAGTGTTAAACACCTCTGCCTTGTCTCTGTCCCTGTTTGGGAGGTGACCATCCCCCTCCTGGAATGGACCAAAGGTATTTCTATACTGTCTATTGCCATTAATGTATTAAAAACCCTTCTTTTATTGTCCCCCCATTTCTGGCAGCTCCAACTCCAACTCCCTACAGTGACGAGCAGCATCTCGTGTGTTCTTCCCATGTCACCTGACCTTGCTTCCACTGGGCACACACCTTCCTTTTCCACTTTATATCCAAGAGAAGATCCCTGCTCAGCCAAGCCAGCCTTCTGCTTCACCTGCTTGACTTCCAATATTTGGGAACTGCTGCCCCTGTGCCCTTAGGAGGTGATGTTTGAAAAGTGACCAGCACTGATGGACCCCAGCACCTGCAAAAGCATTTTTCCAGAGGACTTTACTCCCTCATTCCCTGAGCACCAGAAGTCTGCTCTCCTCGTGTCCAGGGCTGAGGTTTTGCTGCCACTTTTCCTCCTGTCATCAGAGATTTGTAACTTGATCCCTGTGGCCAAGGCGGCCAAATGAGATTATTTGTAACACAGACCAATTAAAGAGAAGGCACAATTCACAAATAAATTGTATCAGATTTTTAGCCCTGGGCTCAAATCCCTGTTACCTGGGGAAATCCTACAGCACCTTCACTTCCCTGTGAAGCTCCTCCAATGTGCACTGAATTCCATGTGAATATTGTCATCGATTCCTATATACACCGAGATTAGGTACAAAAACTCCGCTCAGTTTAAACTCCAGAGCTACCTGAACACTTTGGATACAAAATATTCAGCTCTCATTTGAATCTCCACAGCCAGCCCTGTGCCTGGCAATACTCAGAAGCAGGGAGAAGGTTTAGGAAGAGGGAGGGTACTGTCAGTTGATGGACACCTCCAGGTCTCAAGTAGAAATCCAGATTTCTTTCAAGTTATGGGAGGGAATAACCCCCAGAAGAGGGGGAGATGTAGTGTTGGTTCCATGGCTAGAAATGGATTTCTTACGGAGTTAGAGTCATTGCACTAAATGTTAGATACTGCACACCTGAATGAGGTAAACATTATATACCATAAAATACTTAGGGAAATGAATTGTTACAGCTTTATCTTTGGAAAAAAAAGAACCCGCTTCCTTCTTCACTGGACAATCCCAGAGTCAACCGACGTTTGCTTCCGAGTTGTCTTTGGAGGGGGAGGCGGCGGAGTCTTGCTGGGGAGAGGAGGTGGCAGGTGCTGGAAGAAACCAATTTGGATGGATCGTGTTAGCAAAGGACGGAGTTTGGAAACATTTTTCTGTTTCACATATAACTGTGAGAGAAAACAGGTGAGCCTGCAGCCTCTGACTCATAGAAACCTCTGGGCAGAACTCGCCGCCGTTGGGTTCCCAACGCCCTCGGCCGTTGGTTTTAAATATAACTTTTATTTTTGACAAGGCGCAGAAATCTCTCTCGAGGGGTCAGGATTAATTAGCTCAATATTTCAGGAAAAATCTTTCGAAAGCGCTGGAGAAGTTTATAATTCCCCACTTTATATCATGATAGGATATTGATTCCTTGGTGTGTATCGATTGCCTCAGCCTCCAGGCACTCAGAGCTTAAAAACCAAGCCGAAGCAACGGCTTCATTGCTTTTCCATTATGTTTTGGATTTTGCACATTCAGAACAGGAGTCATTAAAAAAAAAAATTAAAAAAGAGAGAAAAGGGAAACTATTTAAAACCATTTAAAGAGATAAGTAAGTCGCAATTTACCATCACACAGACAGTTATAATTAAAATATTCAAAATAGAAATGCAGACTGTTCACATACATATATTTTAAATCACTTCATGTATCACACAACAGAAGAGCACTCCCAGTTAGAATCACCAGCTAATTGGACAAATTAAAAAAGTCATTATGGAAATGAAGATTTTTTTATAATGTTAAATCATATATATGATAAAACCTGTCTCAGAAGGAGCTTGAGAACACTGCAATTTGCTCCCAGGCTTTGCAGGCAGGTTTTTACAGATTCTGGCTGTGCAGGCAGTGCAGGTTTCCCCTCACTGCACCCAGGCTGTGCTGCAGCATCACAGCTCAGAAACGCTGCTTTGGGGTTGTTTTTCCCTAAGATTCTCCTTCTCCTCAGCCACTGCCTTTTGTTTTCCTCCAAACCTAATGATGCTTTTCCATTCCCACTTGTTTGTGTCTCGTCCTGCCTCACCCACCCAGCACTAACTGCTGGCTCCACACACTCAACAGCCCAACAAGCACCAACTCTGCCAAAATTCCTTGGTCACTGCCACAGGAACAATCCAAACACCTGCAGTGCCCCACTGCAGGCACTGCTTGGACAAAATAACTCGTGATTTCTCAGTATCAGGAAGATACTGGTATAGAAACAGCTGATAAACCACGTGAAAGAGCATAAGAAAGAAGACTGTTCCTTTTAAAAGCTGTCCAAAGATCCTGTCCCAAAGACATGAGCAGTTCAGGGGGATGCCAGGACATCTCAGCCTCTCCTCCTGATGCTCCTGCAACCTTGTGACTGGGAGTTCTCAGAGATGTGTAAGAGTAGGAGGAAAAAGCACCTTTAAGGTAACTAAACACCCTCTTTCAAGTAGGTTTTAAGACACACATGAAACTACAAATCCAGATAGTTTTACTAAGCACAGACTAAAGAGAAAGGTAAGGCTGCAAACTGGCAGAGCCAGGAAGGCTGGGTTTTTGCTGGAATACTTTTCCTGTGTCCTACCTGGACAGAACTACTTTCCAAACTGTTTTACAAGTTTTCTCACTCCTCCTGGCTCTCCTCTATGGCAAACGAAGGGGGATGCCAAATTACCCCCAGGTAAGCCATGCCCTGAGCTCTTCTCTCCATTTTGGTCCATCCACTCTCTGTTTCCCAGCCTCTCCAGCAGCACCACTGCATGGACGTGCCTGCTCTCACCTCCCTCCTTGGCTCCAAAATGCTTCCTGAGCCAGCACCTTGGAAAGAACTGGGTTTAATCTGCTGCTGAATGAGAAACTCTGGACCAAGAGCAAGGCACCAGAGCCGGGATGCCTTGTCTGGAATGTTGTGTTCCCCTGCCTGCCTGGGCAAGAGGCATCAACAGCTGGCACCTGAGACATGGGTTAGTGGTGGCCTTGGGAGTGATGGGGGAATGGTTGGACTCGATGATCTCAGAGGTCTTTTCCAACCTAAATGAGTCCATGATTTTCCAGAGCAGGCTCCAGAGAGGGCACTGCTTATTCCTGACTTCCAGTGGGACACGATGATCTCCGAGTTGGAAAACCAAGTCAACAGATTAATATGAAAAGCAGATAACGTAAGAATTTAATTGTACTAAATGTAAAACTGAAGACTTGTTTGGCTTTTAGTTAAAATGCCACTGCTGATCTGCCTCTGAAGTGTTACAGTCAGAACCATTACATATTCCCTCTACCTGAGCAAATACTTGGCATGTTAATTCCTGAATCCCTATTAAAGCAACTGAGTAAGAGCTGGACTGTCAATTGTGCTCTGAAGGTTTCAGAATCTTTGAGAACCTGCTCAGTTACAATCCTGTATCCAAGCAAGGGCTCTGGGCAAACTTTGGGAATTGCTGGTGGTCTGCAGCACATCAGTGCACAACATGCAACAGCCCCTCATGAAGATGACATTCATTCCACAGCTCAATAAACCAGGAATCCCTCTGAAATACAGTCCAAAATGTAAAACTTTCCCCTGCTCTGCTCTCACATGAGCTCCTTAACTTCATATTTATCACCAGAAAAAAAGCGCCCTAACTCTGCTGATAGCATCATTTGTGAAAATCCATTTTGAATTTAAATAACACTACATTGGCAATAATTCTCAATTCAATTAGATCAAAGGCATTTCTCAACCAAATGAGCCCTTCATATTGATCAGAGAACAATCAAATCAGCCCTGGAAACCTGCTTCTGAAGAAGAGATACAATGAGAATAAGCTAAATATATAGGCTATAAATAACAAGCTCAAAACCTACCAGAGCTCAGATTCTGCAAGCAAATTAGGCAGAAAGAAATAACAGAGATAGGTAGATAATTATTATAATTGAATTTACAATTTCCATTAGAAAGTCGGATAAATTTAGCACATGTTCATTTATATAATAAGCTACCAATGAATATATTAAGTAGGATGTGCGAGGCTGGTTGGGGCGACATTATCGAGGAATTAGCACCACAAAACATGCCACTATGGAACTCCAGATCCAGCCGTGGCTCCCAGGGCTGATACATCCTCCCTTTTATTCCAGGACAGGACAAAATTCCAGCATCCTCCCTCCCTTTAATACTACGCTCAGAAAACCATTACCAGGCTTATGAAGTTCATTTTTGCTGCGCTTCCCCTCAGAAACTTTGAAATAAAAATAGAGTTTACCTTGATTTTTACATTTAATTAAGAGCTGCTTTGCCAAGTTCGTGTTTATATCTCAGTGGTTAATTGTGAATCTCGAAGCATCTTTTTCCTTTCTGACAAATTGACAGAGGCTGGTTCACATCCCAACCTATTTTGGGCAGAATCCTTGACTCACGGGGACCTCAGGGGAAGCAGAAACCTTATGTAAAAGGCACATCTGCAACACAGAAACAATCTGTTCCTTCTGCTTCAAACATGAAATTGCTCCCATTTGTTTGCCTTTTTTTTTTTTTCCCCCCTCTCAGAGAGAAAAGAATCAGGTTCAAAAACATTTGTCTCTGTTCTCTCCCAGATATGAACTGCACTGAACTGGGCACGTTCAAGATGTAGTAAAAATCAATTACAGAAGATGAGAAAATGCTTTTTTTTTCCTCCTCTGAAGAAGTAAAATTGTTTTTCATTCAGAAAACGCACACACACAAAAAAAAAATCAAACAAAATTTGATTCCTAAAACTGGTCCTTGTGGCACTGCATGAAATTTCTTCCCGTGCAACTATTTTAGTTCGAAATTCCATGGTCATCAGCATAACAAGCTCCGGAGATCCAATGAGAAGCACTCTAAGTTGGAAGGATTAATGGATCTAATTAGGTCAGGAGCAGGAGAAATGGGATGTAAACAAACTATCAGCTACCCAGGACTATGAATGCTTTCAGACCCTGAGTTGCTCCTTCAGCACAGAGCTGAGCAGCCTGACAAGCAGCAATGAAAAATAATATCTGCAATGAAAAATAACATTATAGTGTGAGGTCCTGGCAGAATAACACTCCCATTGTGAAAGGGCAATAATGCACCAGCAGAGAGAACAACCCAACTCCACTAATGTGAACCAAATTACAGACAGTTTAAGCTAATTGGCTGTTTGACCCAGGGAGCAAAGTTATGTGGAAAAGCTGGCAGGTAACTGGTGTAAAATGACTGTTTGAGGCCTGTTGTCGTACATCATCTATTAGAGTCTCATTTGACTGTGTCACAGCCCTTCCTGGAGTCTGCTTAGGTGAAAAAAAGGAACTTTAGGGATCCTTCTGTGGAGATGCACTTGGTGTTCTTCCACCTGCTGTGTGCCACCCTGGGCAGTGTGAATGATCCCCTAAAATGGGCAACATGGAATTGCTTTGAATCAGTGTCTCAGATCAGATGACAGCAGCCCCTCTGCTCTGGGGCCAGGCTGGGAGAGCTGGGGGTGTTCACCTGGACAAGACAAGGCTCCAGGGAGACCTGAGAGCCCCTTCCAGTGCCTAAAGGGGCTCCAAGAGAGCTGGAGAGGGATGAATCTGTTTCCAATATCCAGCCTAAACCTCCCATGACTCAGCTCCAGCTGCTCCTTTGGGTCCTGTCACTGGTCACTGAGAGCAGAGATGCTGCTGCCCCTCCACTGGAGGCTGCTATTGCAAATCCTGCCATAGTGCTCTCTAATTACCTGCTGCCTCCACAGTTTCAGCTGATTTCCAGCTTTTTTGTCTCTGTCCACATGAGGACAACACTTTGCTGGAGCCTTCAAGGTCACTTTTTGCTCACTGCAGCTGATACAGGAGATCATTTTCAGCTCTGCAGCACATGCACTGCAACACGGGGAAAATCCCCCTGGATTCTTCCTTCAGTGCATTATATTAGGATATATTATTGCATTATATCTGAATAACCAGCCTGAATAACCCTCATACAACAGCATCCCAGAGAGTCAAACCAGGCACTGCACGAGATCGTTCCTCTCCTCGTCCCACGCGCCGCTCCAGCCTTCGCCGTTCTTCCTTTCCAAGTTCTGCCTGGATTGATGGAGATGTTCTCATCCCAACCATTATCTGATCCTTAGTAAGTGTTACAGCCAATATCATAAACCCAAGTGCTCCTTTGTCTATTTTCTTTGAGCTCCCCTCTGGCTGCGAATTACAAAGCAAGAGGCTGATTTGTATGCAAGGGTGAGGATGAACCCATAAAGAAGGGTAAGTGCCTAAAGGAATCCCCTGATGTAATAATAATCCTTGCAGGAGTCATACACTTCTTTTTTTTTTTTTTTTTATGTTCCCATATATTATTAAGAACATTTTTAGCAGAACAAATCACACGGTGCAAGAAAATACATTTATAAGGGTCTCACAGTTAACAGTGAGTAGGGGGACGATCAGGGAATTATAAGGAGATGATCATTGGGATAAAAGACTTAAGGTACACCAAGGTAACAGTGGACTCCAAATAATCTAAGATTGCTGCCTCAGACACTAAATGACAGTATTGCCTGCAGTTTGACTTGAAGCATCTGCTGCATTTCTGGCTGCCTGCTTTCAGTTCACTACAGCACTTGGCTTTCATAACCCGCTGCAAGACAACCGGAGTGAAAAACCTAATAATTCCTCACACGAGGAGATATTTCCAGTTTAAAAGCTACCAAGATAATCTTATCTCTAATGTGTTTTACTGATTTTTCTTCACTGATACAAAGCTGGGGTAATTTAAAAGATGATCAGTTTACTAGGCAGAGAATGATCAAGTTATGAATTATGGAGCTATTTGACCCATGAAACATAAGGCATTAAAACCATGGAGTGGGATTTAATCACAGCAGCAATAAGAATTTACTCATCTGATCTTTCATGTCCAGCACTACTCATTTTCTTTATGTTCTTTAACAGCTTCCTTCCTGCAAGGCTGATGAAATAAAGGCACAGAGTGATTGTTATAAGATTAGAAACCTTTTCTAAAATGAATTCTAAAACTAATACATGTGGTTTTGTGACAAATCTGCTTTAGATCCTTCTTCCAGACTTTGAAACTACATTCCCTTGTCTTGGAAACTTTGTAAAAACACAGATGCTGAAGAAAATTTTGGACAGTTAGCCAAGGAGATGGAGCCTATATCTGATTGCATTTCTTAGTTGTGCTTAAATCCTAAGGCCCTTCAACACTGCATGTTAAAAAAATAGGGTCTGTATCTACAATGACAAAATACATTAAAAAAAAAAAGTGACGGGAGTCTGAAAAATCAAGGCTATAAAGAGCAAAAATATTAAGAGCTGACTGAAACTTTGGAAATAAAACAAGGGAGCATATTGCCACTGTTTTTATGAACTTCCATTTAATGATGCGGAAACTCTGCTCGTGGCAGGTCCAGGAGCTGCACAAGGTCACATCTTCAGCGAGGCTGAGGCTGGGACTTTGAGTTGTCTCCAACCATCACAGCAAGATGGCATTTGGAAGTCGTACAATAACTACCCAGCATCTCTCTGTGGACTGGAAACCCCTTCAAACAGCCTCACAGGGAAGGGAAAGAAACCCTGACTACTGGGATTTTATTTCTCACCATTGTTTAATGTGTTTTTTTTTAGCTAAAATTTGTACTTACATAAGCAATCCTGAGCTACCACCACGACCTTAACCTTACAGTAGATAATACAAAATGAATTTACTACTCTGGAGCTCATGCAGGAAGGAGCTGAAGGAATTTGAATCCTAATTTGAATTTCTCAGCTTTCTTCCTGAAGATGCACTCCTCAGACAACCCTCCTGGCAGCCCTGCTGTACATGCTGTAATTTTCCACTTACAGGTCTGAATTCAGGACAAACGAGAGCTGGTCCCTGAGAGAGACACCAGGGAAATGGGTTAAAAGTTTAGTCTACTTTGATGGAAATGAGAGGAAAAGTGAAAATATTTACTAAAACCACCCAGCCATGGGGAACAGCTATGGAAGAGAGGATGGGAAGAGAGAATTTTTCAGTAAATGCACATAAAGAGTAAACCACGGTGTTTTGAATAACACTACTGACATTCCTGAAGGTACTTGTACATCTGCCTTTTCCTATTTACCCTATAAATACTGAATTCCTGCTAAAATAGGAATTAGTTATACTATTAGAAATAATTATAAGTTCAACCATGGAAAACAAAGAAAGAAGGATCGGTTTCCACAAAATAACAGCTTGGTCAAAGTTAGAGATTTCAAAGTCAAAGAAAAGGAAAGCCTTTGGTTTGGGTCTGTGTCAGAAGGTTGTGGTAGTAGAGGATGCCAGAAGTTTCCCCCATGTTCAGTGGCAGGACTTGTGACCTTGTGGGGTCTCATTGCCCTGCTCTGATTTGATTGGCAATAAATTAAATTAATTTCCCCCAGATGAGCCTGTTTTGCCCATGATGGTAATTGGTGAGTGATCTCTCCCTGCCCTTATCTCAATCCATGAGCCTTTCATTATATTTTCTCTCCCCTGTCCAGCTGAGGAGAGGAGTGATGGAGCATTTTTGGTGGGTACCAGCCAGGGTCAACCCACCACACCTCTTTAAACCTGTTTTCTTTCTTCATAAAGAAAATAAATAGCCCTTCTCAAAAGTGCTGCTTTAAAGGAAAAGACCAAATTATTTTCAAAAGCTTCCAAGCTACAGGAAACAAAGTTGAAAAGGTGTATTTTCTTCAGAAAGCTCAAAACACTGTTGATGATGAGGAGTTTCTGAGCTCCTTCCCTCAAAGGGCAGGTGTTTGTTTGCCTCAGGGAAACAAGCAGCGATTGAACATCGACAGAATGGGGCTCAAGAAAGGAGAGATGGCAGGAACAGGTTTTATTTCCTTTCCTGAGACAGCACTGAAAAGGTTATTAAATCTAATTTACTGCAGAGAACGTATCCTGGTGGTTAAAGCTCCCTTCCCAACACACCTGAAAGCGCCTGGCTTAGACTTCACCAGCATGAACCCAATCTCCCCTCAGGTCTCTGCTGCTCCCTCACGCTCCAGACACTGCAACTGCAGAGCTCTCTGGATCTGCTGACACATCCAGGAGCAGGATCCCATCTCACCTGGCATTGCTCAAGGTACAGAGGCAAAGAAAACTGCAGGAAGTGATGATTCTCTGGGGGACTCACCCGCTGGTGGGCAGGGGGGGAGGTCGTCGGGCTGATCAAGTCCTGGCTTTCCATGAGGTTCCCGTAGTCGGCTGTGCTGCCTTTGAGGGGCAGGGGGGGAGGAACGTCGGGGATGTCGGAGCTGGACATTCCATTCAGCTCCAGATCTGTAAAAAACAACACTGAGTTAACTCTTTCAGCAACTGTACCCCATATTTACAGACTGGTTTGGGTTGGGAGGGACCTTAAAGCTCATCCAGTCCCACCCCCTGCCACGGGCAGGGACACCTTCCACTATCCCAGGTTGCTCCAAGCCCCGTCCAACCTGGCCTTGGACACTTCCAGGGATGGGGCAGCCACAGCTTCTCTGGGCAACCTGTGCCAGGGCCTCACTGCCCTCACAGGGAACAATTTCTTCCCAATCTGAATCTCCCCTCCTTCAGCTTAAGGCCAATCTAACCCAAAACTCCATCCTGAGCCAGTCCTCGGGGTGCTGATACTGTGATAAGGCTGCACATGCATCTCTCTGCCTGCTCTCCACAGCCTCTATAATTATCCACAGCTCATCTAATGAGGAATTCTAAAGGCAAGTAGAACAAATGAACCAGCCCCGTGTCAGTGGGAAGCTGCCCTGTGGAGTCATATTGGGCTCATTTTAAAATGCCCTCAAAATACTTGAACGACCCCCTGTTTTCACCAGAAAACAATTTTTACTTCAGATTTCACACCAAAATATTAATAGCTTAGCAAATATAATTTCCTCAGCTGCAAGCTCTGCATTTTCACCTCGTACATTAAAAGTTTTGGGAAGAGCAGTAAGAAAATATATCAAGCTAAGCTTTATTGACCTCCCTTCAGTAAAATAAAAGCTCCTTGTTAATAAAATGCACAAATGAAAGCCCAGAATTAACTACATCTCTCTCAAAAACTTTCAGACTCCAGGTAACTATAATAAATGAGCAGCCATTAGTCGCTGAGTAAATAAAATCACGCACGAGAAAGTACCAAACATTTATTATTCCTGTTTGCAGGGAGAAAGTTCCCTTTCCTTAGCAGATAAATCCTCCCAGGTACGTGCTGGAAATAGCCTGAGGGACAATAAAGTTTATTGAGGCCTGAATGATACATAGGTTTTTGGGTAGAAATCCACCCACAGTGTATTTCAGGGTAATTCAGTCATTTTCATACCCACCGTGATCTCTACAAGATAAGAAATTGAAATTATTCTCTATATAACAGGGAATTTTGTTGAGGAAAAGAAGAAACTTGTTTTTTTTTTTTTTATTTTTCAGGGGTGATTTCTGAAGTAAGTGGAAGCCTTGTTTATGCAGATACTTTTATGCAAAGTTCACATCAGTATCTTATTAAAAGTGTGGGGTTCTTTGTTCTCTAAAATGTCCTCTCACCGACACCATTTAACTCTAAGGTGGCTGTATTGATTTGGCACTGAAAACTCTCATTTTACTCTTCATACTTCTGAACTTTCCACTATACTGAAAGAAGATTATTTCCCTTCAAACTTTCAGTGGCCTTCTCCTCCACTAGGCTGAAAAATGTTATTTGTTCTCCAGGACCTGAATTTCTCATGTTTTTTTTCCCACTGCTCCTGTTTTTCGTCCTTCCTTTTCCACACACAGAGGATTTCTCCATTCCCCAAATATACTTCTAACACCTTCCTTTAAGGATCTCCATGAAAATCTACTTGTAAGCTCATGTCATTAAACACATAACTGGAAAACCACCCCATGCATTTGTAACTAAATGTTGATGCTGTAAATAAACTTCCCTTTCCATTCTGTCGGAATTTCTCGTCATTCTGCACATCTCAAGACCCCAGTTTGAGACCATTAATGTCACAAAACAACTCCTTGACACACATCCTGGGTATCTCACCCCCAACTACACACCTATCTATTTATATATCTAATCTAGATCTATATATGCATTTATTCAGTTGGTGTTTTCATGCAGTTTAGGAAAACAGTGGGAAATGTTTGGGAAATGGTGTTTTCTTTAGAGCGTTCAGCTGAAACTTCAGCAGAACTTGAATCCTGCTTTGGAAAGAGAAACTTTCTTTCCATATTTACTAAAAACAGGCCATGTTTTTAGGTCTCACTGTAGACATTCCTTGGGTGGAAACTGAAAGTGAGTAAAATAATACACTATTATCCCAAAATAAAGTGAATTTAACTGCCCTGAACACTTCAGCTTTGCATCTTACATGATATTTCTTCAATTAACATGATACAACTTCTTACATGATATAACTTCCACCTTCCTCTAAGCCATTGCATGTGAGCTAAGAGGGCTACAAGAGGATGGGAACACCAACTTTGCCAGGAGTTACCCAAATCCTTTGTTTCTTTTAATAAATCTTTGGAAGATCCAAGGTAAGGAATGTTTTCACTTGAGCTGTAGAGGAAACAAGATGTGGAACCAACTCTACTGGAACCACCTGGATGGGCCCCAACTGTCCATTCTGCTTCTCTGCCTTTCCCAGCATTCCCAGCTCCTGTTCCAGCTCTGATTTTCTGCAGCCCCTGCTGTGTTCCCACACCTTCCCAACCTCATTCTGTTGCAAGACAGCAATAAATCCCTGTAAATGTGGACAGAGCATTTCCATCCACATGAACAGTTTGTAATACTCACTGACAATATTTGCATTTAGCCTGGAAAGTTCTATTTAGCAGAACAACGATATTCTACATTGAAAAACAATCATTTGCCCTGATTAACTGAACTCTCCAATAATTTAATGCAATCCAGGAGACTTCTCCCCTTCTGCAGAAACAGGTATTGAACACAAACTTCTGGAATTTTCAGCTGTGTTTCCAGAAGATCTCATTCCTACAGGTCTATTCATTTTCCTCCTGCTTAATCCAGCTGAACTGAACGTGATTACTATACAATTTAATACAAATAATTACTCAACATTTTCGGTTTGCTGTCATTATTGAAGGTGTTTCATCAGAGGAGTGTGCTCTGACTACTCATTCCCTGCTGGACACGTGCCACTTGGGAAGATCTCAGAGCTGGCCAGAGATCAATGAGGGGCCTTTTTTTATCATCTTAACCTAATGATCACATTTTACACTCCGCTCTCCTGAACTGCCAACTAACGAGCAGCCAGGACTGCTCAGCAACCCATTAACTGCTTTTAGCCCATCTGTGCACTGAAGTAACTTCTTTATCCTCGGAATTCCTAAGAAATATCGTCACTCCAGTTCTGCAAATGATTATGGAGCAGTGCCACAGATTTTGCAGTAGGTTGATTCTATCTTACACAACACTCATTAATAATTGCAGAAATACATGATGACTTCAGATAATTTTTTTAAAGTATTAATAAAACATATACATATATAAATTACATACATTATATATATTATATATATATAAACATATACATATACATTAATAAAACATATACAATCCAATTAAACATTTATTTTCCAGGAGTATATATCCTCTACTTCTCTGTACTTCCACTTTATCAGCAGATTTATTCCCTACTTCCAGTTTATTATTAGATTTATAAAACTGTAAATACAAAACTATAAAACTATAAAGAAAAAACTATAAAACTATTAAAAATAAAACATAATTATAATTGTTAGATATTGTATCTACATTATACACTTATAAAACTGTAAAGAAAGGAGAGAGTTAGAGCTCAGCATTATCAAAATGCTTGTTTTGGGGTCTGGCTATTTAAAGGAAAAGGTTTCAAGTATCAAAAACAGTGGACTGAAAAACCCATCAAACAAGATATTTTTTCTTCAAACTCATCTGTTCTCCTCTTTCCTAACACTGAACTCTTGACTATTGTACCAGGATTTGGGTACAAGCATCAAAAAGATCTTTTTTTGTCACATGCTGGCAACTGAAAACTCTGAATAACAGTTTTTGGAAACCAGTACTGTGAAAGCAATAGGTGTTGGATGGCACCCAGCTTTGCAATTGGGTTTGCTGAAGACTGGAGCAAACAGATGATATTTTACAGAAAAACTGAGTGATAGATGTCAATGTCAAACAAAAAACACATCAGAAAGGCTGACCTTTATTTTTCCCATCTGGCTTGTACTCACAATGGATCAAAGACAAGCTCTTCTAAGGTACAATTGCCAAAAAAAAAATGACTTTTGGAGACTTTATGTTCTAAAACACCCAATATAGAATCAATTTTTGATAGTTACTCTACATCTAAGTAACTGTTAATGATAACTTGAAAGCAAACTTGTTCAATGTAAAAATCTGCCTTGGTTTTGTAAAAATGGAAATAATTTCAGCTGGCAAAGTCCAGGAGCACGAGGTTAAGAGGCAAGTTCTTGTTCCTGTTCTACCCACTCAACTCAAACCAAGGTGCAATGAAATGCTGAGGAAACACCACAATTTTTCCAGGAAAAGGAAGTTTAGTTAAAATTAAGAGACTTACTGGACTGGATGGTGAAGGAAAGCTTCGTCCTGGGGGTGATGGGGGGTGGGGTGAGCTGGGAGCTGGGAGGTGATGGAGACACGGAGAAACGCCGGTCACTGGAGATCACGTTTATGACTTGGCTTTTCGGCCTCTGGGGTCTCAGAGGGCTGATCTGGGTGGGGGCAAAACCAGTGAGACAACAAAAAAACACACAGATAACTGAGTGGCAGACCTTGGGATTGCTACATTTTCCTCCTGAACACGGGCAGGCAATGCTAACAGCCAATACTGCTGATCCAGTGCAGCATCTCACAGCTCCCTTCTCCCAAGGAATCACAAGACTTAACACCCCTCCCCATAGCCTGGTGTGTTTTTCTGAAGCAATGAGAGGCTCTGTGAATTCCATCTGAATTCCCCACTCACTCACTTTATAACAGCCAAGGAAGTTTACAGCCTTACACGAGATTACCCATTCCTCAAAACCTTTTCTTTCTTCTCATGTGGCTCCACTTCCTTCTTAAAGTTTATCTCTTTAACCATTTGCACGCTGAAACTCTCTTCTGAGGAAGACATCATCTGTCCAGAAACACTTTCTTGGTTGTGCTTCTATTTAATTCACTGAAATATCCCTTTTTTTTTGCTCTGGCTGCTTCATAGTCCATTCAAAGTTTCCATCAGAAACCCTGAAATGATGAGCAACTTGTAATCTGATGAGCAACTAATGCATTTAGTTTTAAGGTGATTCTTCTTCCTGAGTTTAATTCTGAGCTCTACTGATGTTACCCATATTAACAGTAATCACAGTGAAAAAAGGAACTTTTTATTTCCAACAGATCCCCGAGAATGGAGCAGCAGCCTGAAGTTAAGAGGGGAATTACTCCCAAGGTGCTGCATTAGGACAAACCAGAAAATGCCAGAAGCAATTCAGGCTTTTTTTGAAGAATTTTATCATTACACAAAGGGGGTTTTTATGAAGTATGTGGTGAAGGAGAAATCTGAAATGACATGTAAGTGCTTCCTTTTATTTCCAGAAGACAAACCCTAAAAGGGTTTGCATAAAAATGACCCCTTCTACAAGAAAAGAATGACCATAAAGTATGTGACTTATTTTTTGGAAAGCTCATCCAGACCTCAGGGTGACCTCTCTGAAATTTGCCTGTTAAGAAAACTCAAGTCCTGAAGAGTCCAAAGGTTTCTTCTTTCAAGGTCTTTCAAAGTATATTTTTAGTAGAATGGACGAGCAAAGTAATCACTTTTTCAGAGGTATCCAATTATAGAAAAGCAACTAAGGAAAACACATTAATTGATGAGGAAAATTGACATTCCAGAATCAAGGGAAAAAACCCCCAGCAACTGGACCATGTTCCCAAGTCAACCTGCTCCGTAGCTACTTAAATAAATTTTAACTTCTTCTGTGATTGACAATGTTGGGCCTCTTCTGAAAGCTTCAATAAATCACCGTTCTGCTGGGGAACATGAACCCTTTGGAGACACTAATCCATAATGGACCCATGGCTGATTTTTTTTTTGGTCTAACGAAGGGAAGATCAATGGTGAGTGATGTCAGACACCACTAAATCAATGCAATGTACAGCCTGTTATTGTGATTTCTAACACAAGCCGTCAATGCTCTGTTAACTACCTGGCTCCAGTGTTAGCTTTGCCCTCAGCTCGTGGGATCAAAGAATTAGCAAAGAAAATTTATCTTGAAGAAGTTTATGTGATACTTAAAAGAAGATAATAAATCTTTGGAAAACTATGAAGATATTACTGATCATTGTCAGACGCTGAAGTGCTTAATTCATCTTCGTTATCTTATGTAATTAGGGCTTGGAGTTTGATCAGTCAATAAATTCACTGTGACTGGAAATTCAGAAAAGAGTATTTAAGCCATACAATTACAGAAAACAGCCTCTGAGTGCTCCTTTTCAAAGCACAGGTAAAAGCCCCATGAAATAACCCTGCAGTTTCAGAACATCCCCATGTTATTCCAAGATGATTCGTCTGATTAGGAAAAGAGAAGTTCCTAAACAAGTCCATGGCAGTGATGGAAACACTCATTTCATTAGACAACATCATAGTTGGAAAAAGCAGCAGAAGCTCTGCAGAGATGGGGTGACCACTGGCTGACGTTTTTCTCATTTGACATTCTCTGTAAATTCATCTTCTGCTGTAAAACCCCAAATATTGTAGAAGAAATAATAATATGTTAAAAAATTCACCAAATAACCGAAATATTGTAAATGAATGAGCCACAGTACCATGAGTTCTAAAGTTCTCAGCAGAATTACTCCAGTAACTAACGTAAAATCTACTAACTAATAATAGTTGCTTACTAAAATCTCACTCTAAAAACCTCTTTAAATCTTTAATTTCCATTTATAGTCAAATCTGGGTTCCAACTTTTTTTGGGGAAAAAAAAATCTTTTAATTTTTTTCCCTCTCTCATCACCTCTTTTAAATTCAGGAAACTAAGAGGAACCAAAATGTCTTTTTCTTCATGCAACACAGTGGTAACAGTGCTTTGGGAGTGATTTCAACTTGAAAAGGGAATTTGAACACCAATGCTAAACAATGGAAAAGCTGAATTCCCACCCACCATAACAATTTCCCTTTATATCATTAACAAGGGATGCCTCCAGCACGCGAAAACTTTTAAGACAAATTTTATCTTTGAACTCCTTGATATTGTACAAAATTCCTGAAGACAGCAGTGGGAACTGGGCAACCACTCTGATAAACTGATCTCAAAGGAGGGTTTCCTCTCTTCCACCTACGAGAGCAGATGAGCCTCGCTAAGACCAGGCATTAAAAATTGACTCCGTCGTTTTGGAGCTCATCAAGTAGTTTGGAGATGTTGAAAAGGGAGAGTTTTTCTCTCAACAGTAAATTCCTTTTCATATTATTGATCTGTGGATTTGAAGGAGCTCAAAGTAACTGTAAGTAACCAGTTCTGACATTTAACTTGCCTCCCTCTCCATAACCAGGGGAATATTACTCACACCACTCCTGCACCGAAAGCTCTTCACTGGAAAGGGGAGAAAACTTGAGTCAAACCGTGCTGGGCTTTGCTGATTTTTGCTCCTCAGATGACAAATGGGAATATGCCCTGGAGGGTTATCCTGCTCTCCTTTCCAGCTAGAATTTGCGTTTTTCCAATCTTTTCCCATGTCCAAGACCTCTCTGAGATGACGGTGACATCAGACGCTGATGACGCTGACCTGGCAGTGACATCGACCCCAGCATCTTGGGATGCCTCCCATCTGGCCCAACTGACTCAGCTGCCCTGCAACACCACTTTCTTCTTCTGTGACTAATGCTCTCTGCCCACAAGCTCTGCTGGTGGGGTTGGGAGTGCGGGAGATGCCAGTTCAAGTCCTGCCGTGGCAGAGCTCAATCAGCCAAAACACAACTGCTGCAAGGTGCCAAGTCACAGGCATTGTGTCAGAAAGATGAGACACGAGGAGGTCCGTGCAAAATGTCTGCAAACACTGCAATGATGCTCACCTGGCTGGCTTTGGCAAGAGGAATCTCCATTAAACAAAAAAATTTAGTCAGTGCTAAAACTCACTGGCTTCAAAGGTGAAAAGCCCGAGATCCCCACAAGGGATTTTATCAGAGTTTTTTGACTGGGCACATCAAACAAAAACAACTCTGATTTTCCAAGATGTTACAAGACACATCTAAGAGATTAACTTATCTCTAGATGGGAAAGGAGGAGCAAATCCAGAAAACAAAGGAACTGTGGCTGAACAGCTAAACAATCTTCTCCCACAAATACCAAACAGAAAGACTTAAAGGATCCAGTTACCACAGATGACAGAGAAACCATTTCCAAAGTCCAATGTAAATGACACAGCCATCAAAGGAAGACTCTGCTGAGTGAAAAGTTGGCTCTACAAGTACTTGCACAAATCTTTCAAAGAACATGACATTTATTCCTGGGAGGCAAGTTTAAAACTCTTGCCCTCCAAACAGGTGTCCAGGCAGAGATTTGGAGGTTACAGTCGGTTCACGGACTCCCTGCTCCAGCTTTGCTTTCATTTTCAGAGCTCCAACTTCTCAGGTTACCTAAGCCTTTAGGACAGTTTCAGTGAATTAAATAGAAGCCAAGAAGAGAGGGTTTAAGGGAGATATGGCCTGTTGTTAATATTTTTACACACAGCCACCGCTGGAACCGCTTACGATTTTCTGCTCAAAATAACCCTTCGTGAACATGCAACCGCCGTGCAAGGAATGACCTTGGAATATTTCCACCCTAAACTCAGCTGAAATAAGAGCAAAGCCATCCCCATCTACTGGGAACCAGCAATTCAAAAGGCTGCTAAAATGGCAGCATTTCTTTCAGCTGTGATATACCATCTGCTCCTTTTATCAAATAGTCACATATAGCTTTTGGTTAAGATTTTCACATGAGGTACCATATGATCTTTTTACACTGTAAATAAAATCTGTATTTTCGATTCATTATCACCTATATTAACATTGCAATGTATTCCCTGAGAGTTATTTTTGGTCTACAAATAGTAAAAATCAACATTTTTATTTCAACAGAGAAAGGACACCGCTCAGAATCAGATAAAGCATCACTTGCTAATAAAGTTACCGTCTCTGAAAGGATCACTGCCTCAGACTGCTGCAGAGAAATATCAGTAGATTTAAATTCTTTATCAAATATCTCTTGATGCTTGCTGTTCCTTTTCTCCTTCTTCTTTTCCTTCTTATCTTTATCTAGGTCATCCTTGTCCAATTTATCTTGCGACCTAGAATGCATCTTTTTTGGCAGGAGGGGCTCCAGCACGAACCTGAAGAAAAATGTTGTTGCTTAGCTCCATAAAACACTATTTTCAAAACAGCTAATTTTTATTTACATATTTCCCAAAGTCTCCCTCCAGTTAATGACTCTCTGCTAAGCCAGGAAAACTCATTAGAGAGAGAAGGAGAGGGCAGAAGGTCATAACAATCTTAATTGTCTTACAATAAAATTCATTGCAGAACTGCTGGAGAGCCAGTGGTGCGGATTTCCCTGCTCTGCAGTGAATTTACTGGTTTGTGGCTGCACAATGAGTTTCTCATTCAGCATTCCCACTATCCAGGCTGTGGCACCAGGGCAGCTGTGCCAGCAGACAGACAGCTGGAAATTCCAGAGGAAACAGCACTAAGAGTGCAGGTAATTGTAGATTGTATTAAAGAATCACAAGATGGTTTGGGCTGGAAGGGACCTCATGGACCATCCAGTTCCAACCCCTGCCATGGGCAGGGACACCTTCCACTAGCCCAGGTTGCTCCAAGTCCCATCCAACCTGGCCTTGGACATTTCCAGGGATGGAGCATTCTTAGCTAGACAAAGCATTTTATGATTTATTTTATAAAGGAAAAAAAACCCACTAAGATCCTAGATACCTAGACAAAAATGACACTGCCAGATTTTAAGAGACTGTCTCAAACCATCACATTACAAAGCCAAAACAACACCAAAAATACCCAAGCAAAGACACTTTTTAACACTGGAAAAGCATTTCCCATGCCATGGGGAGACAGGTACAGGCCACAGTCTTTGCTGTGAAATACCAGAGTATTCCTATTTCAGACAATTTGCAGTGACATTATCCTAATCCCCTCCATTAGCTGCAGTATCCAGCAGCAATATCCCAAATTATTATTATTTTTGGCTGTTATTTGAAGCACTAAAGGCCCTTCAGCTTGCAGCCCACTTTAGCTCATTTGATGTGAAGATGCTCAAACCAGAACCTGCAGCAGCAGTAGCCCCTGAGCCATTTTTCCCTTGGAACCAAAGCCAAGATCCCACACTTTGGGAACAAAACCACAGGGTTTATCCATCCCATTTTACAGACAGGGAACAAAGGGCCACAGAGTACTTCAGTGACACAGCCCTGAGCAGCCAACAGCTCTCCCAACACCTTTTAGCCACCTGAACTGGGTATTTTAGGCTAAGCTGGGTCGGGTTGGAGGGCGGTTCCAGAGCCTCACAGGCTGATCTCAAGTTTACAAGAGGAACTGCCATTCTTCAGACAATGATTAATTGCTTCCCTTCCAGGCATTACTATTATTAGGGCTATTAATTTTTTGTAGGCAATGTATCCATGATAAAATGGGTCAGCACACCGTGCTCCAACTGGAAGAACATCAGGACTTGCAACAGCTGACAAATCCTACTGGCACCCTGGGACTTCCCCCCTTCCAACCACTGAGTGTAAGTGCTCAGATTTGTACTTCTAAGTCCTGTTTTAAGTAGGGAATAAACCCAAGGTCCTTTTTAAAAGTGGGTTTTATTTATACCTAGAGTTGGGAGTTATAAAACACATCCTGTGTCAGTGTCTGCCTCGAGTCTTTAGTGTTTAAAAGCTGCAAAGCAGGAGGAGCTGGAGATGGTATAAAATGTAAGTTGGGTGATTTGGACAAGACAGTCTGTTGGCTTCATTTTTAATTGCTTTTTAGCTTAATATCTCTTGTAAAAATTAACATATGAAGAGGGGGGACCTGGAAAGCAGAGAGAAGAACTGAACATAAATCAGCTATGGTGAGTACATGAAGGAACTTCTTCCTGGTGAGAATTGCCAAATCACGCACATGATTTAAGAGTGACATGAATTTTTTGAGGTCTTTCATGGTATTATTTACATCCCATGACTTTTTTTTTCTCCTGCTCCATTGATCAAGTAAATGAGTACTTTTTCAGATCATCTCAATGATAATGATTGTTCATTATATTTTCCTGTATCATCCTGGGCTTGGAGCAGGAGCTGAAACGCATTGGGATCTTTGTGAGTTGCTTTTAAAAATACAAACTGAGTAGATTCCCTGTGTGTATTTACATATTATGACCCTCCCAAACTGCTAAGTGACACTGCACCAAAGCTAAGATGGAGAGGTGAAACTCGAGTAAATAAAATCCAATTATAGAAAGAAAAATACATTTAAAGATTTTGAAGGGAAAAAGAGAAAAAAGTAGAGGCAGGCAGTGAAAGAATCAGTATTTTTCTTCTGGGATAAAATACAGTTGCCCATTAACCTTTGATGGTTGTTACCTGTAAATGCCAGCAAGGTAAATTTGTGGATGAATTAATCAAAACTCAGCAGCCCTTCAGGAGGTTTTAAAAAACTGCTGCCTAGGTCAAATATTGCATTTCTGGATTACAGGGATGCCTGGGGGGAGGAAGAGGGAGAAGGGGCTTCTGAGGCTGCACGGAAAGCCCAGACAGAAAACAGATTATTTTGTTCTTTGAGGGATGTGACTGTGAGACAGGGCTTATCAACAGAATTCCCAGTTCTCATGTGAAATATCTTGATAAGTCTTGAAGTACAATCTTGCCATAAGCAGCTTTTCCTCTGGCAGCAAAAGTGAGCAGCAGTGATTGAGCAGTTCACTAATCCCTTCCTTCTCCTGAGCTCCACCTGGGTACTGTGACAGGGTTGGCTGCACAAGCATCTCATCACTGACTGCAAAGATCACTGCTGCACTAATACACTTGCAATACTCTAAAAAGGGTAATTTGCCTCCTCTTTGGTTTTTATTTTTGATTTGTTTCAATGTTTAGGGGGTTTTGTTTCACTTTGTAAAAAAGGATAAAGAAGGGCATTATATTTATCTTGATTAAAAACCAGGACATCTTGAGATAAATGTCTATAAAAGCTGATG